>NC_135180.1:26852293-27163293 GCF_041146795.1 Maylandia zebra
CATTCCTGACTTCTTTTCCTCAATACTGAGATATGAAATGATCTCATTTTACCTTCTTGGTCAGACTAGCAGTAGCAGTCACCAAGTAAAACAGAACCACCTCTGAGCCAGGACATTAGTAATGCATTAAAGAAAAGCCATGTCCAAAGTTGTTTTGTTTGACCTACTCTTTATTAGGTACACCTTGCTACTACTGTGTTGGATGCCTCTGACCATCAGAGCTGCCTTGATTTTTCTTAGCACCAATTCAACAAGGTAGTGGAAAAATTCCTTTGAGATCAAAAATTTTATGTTGTTTACACCATTTTCTGACTCTACCGCCTGAATCTCACAGTAGAAATCAAGTCTCTTTTTCCAATCTTCTATTGTCCAGTTTTGGTGAGCCTGCAGCCACAGTTTCCACTTCTTAGCTGAGTCGCACCTGGTGTGGTGTTTTGCTGCTGCATCTTCTGTACGTTGTGTGTTCAGAGATGCACTTCTGCATACTCTTGCTGTAACAATTGGTTATTTGAGTTACTGCTGCCTCCAACAGTGATTCAACTGTGTACCTAATAAAGTGGCTATAAGTTTATATTTAATTTATGGGCTTAAATGGAATGGACCAGGAGTCTGGCTCTGGCATAAAGCACTTACCTAGTCTCGTGGACTTCTCAGAGCACCTTATACTACGCATCACATTTGCAGATTCAACACACGATATTAGTTTGGTCACTTTAAGCGCTCACCTTTCTCACATTCACACCTACAGCCAATTTAGAGCCATGAGGTGACCTCAACCTCAACAATCGCTACAGAGACACTAATAAAAATAAAACCAAAGATCTCTACATCCCTCCCAAGATTCATGCATGATACAGTCAAACCAAACGTTACATTCAAACAGCACAGAAAAGGAACAACAACAACATAGAAAACAATTTCCCATGTTTTTAACCTTTTGTACCTGCCATCCACGGGATTTGGAAAACACAGATTAAATTGATTAATTCAAATGAGGAGAAAGGGTTTCATCAATAAAGAGGACAGGTAACATTTAGAGGGCATAACAAATGATGCAAAGTAAACCAGCTGAAGGTCTTAGTTAAGAACTGTTGCAGCTTTGCATTTAAATTTTCACTAATGATTGTGTTATTTCAATATGTGTATGTGCACCCAGAAGTTGTACTCATAAAAAGCTGGAAGAGATCTCCTCAAAATTTTAGGCTTTTCCCCTTCATAACGAACCTCAAATTGATGAAATTATGATCAGTGCATTCGAAAAACGCTTCTGGGAACTGAATCCAAGTTATTGAATCACGTTTTCACACTAGTAAGTACTGTGATTGTGCTCTTTGGGCTTTTGTTTAATCACATGTGACAAATGGCAAGTTAAAACACAGTGGAAGCCAACAAATTATCATTTACACGTGCAATCATTTATTCTCAATATGGCTCAAGAAAATTAATTCTGTTAAGACTTTTTATTATCAATATTTTTGTTGCTTTAATTTGAAACAATTAGACCCAGTTGTGACCCTAAAGTGGATAAGCAGAATAAAATGGATCAGTAGATATAGAACTTGCCTCACTAATCTGGTTCAATTTATATTTTTAAGCAGAAGTGGATGAAAATATACAATGAAGTGGAAAGAAAATCGATGTAGTCGATATTTAGAAAAGAAACACAGAAACTTTGCCCCTTTCCTCGTTGGTTTGTCTTTTGTCTTCTTTATTTTTATTTTGAACTTCCTGTTGATCTTCAACAAGCAAATGTGACTCAAAAACAAAGACAAAACCTTTTTTTCAGGTCTTCCTTTTATTTATACAGTTACAACACACCAGATGACAAATCTGCATGAACTCTCTCAACACTGTATCCACTAAAGACAGACATAAAACCAGTTTTTCATTAGTTTTTTGTTGTTGTTGTTGTTTTTTAATGTTCTCCCTGTAAAAGTGCAGATGTCCCTCATTTATCAGTGGATCAACTTATAAATGTGTCTTTTACAATTTCCACTCTTTTTCCTATTCCACAGTGTTCCTACTTGCTGTAGTTTGCTTCTTAGTATACTGCAGTGGTTAGTGAAGCATCAAACACAATGTAAGTGAAGTCATTTTTAGGACTAAATAATGTTAATTCAAAACATCATATAAGTCATTTGTGTAGCTTGCATGTGGTACGTTTGGTGAACTTCTGATTAGTTTTAGAAACACAGAAACAAAAACAAAAAATCGTCAAACTTTTCTTTCCTTTGACGCCGTCACTACCCATTGCTGTTAAATCTTTGGCCACATGGTGGCAGCAAATGCTAATGTTGGTTGTTATGTTGCCTATATTCCGAGCAAAGTTAAGATGGAGATAGTGCTGCAAAGGAGAAGAATGACTAATCACGTGATTTCTGCTGCTGTCTTATTGAACGAACCAGTGAATGACAGTGATTATTTAAGAAATAAACTTGCCTCAGAGTGTATAAAAAATCACATTGATGTTTAAATCAGTTAAAGTAAACATTCTTCAGTTAATGGCATATAAAATGTGTCTTTGCCTGCATGGCTTGGACCCTGTCCTCCCAGGCTTTGATGGCTCGCTCCAATTGCAGATTCATTCCCTTCTGTTTATTGAAGCTAAACATACAACTTAACTAAAGCACAATAATAAAACCCACACAGACATCAGTAGAAGCACAGCACACATTAATAAATATACTGATCTGAATATTATAGAGAATAAAGATCTTCTGCTACCCCCCTCCCCTTCCCCTTCAGAGTGATATTTATGTTAAGCTTTGGTCCAGTTCACTGAGTGAGAGATTTGACATGCCATCAAGCTATATGTTGTCGTGTTTATGATAAATCCTTTCCTGTTTTTTTTTCTAATTATTGTTCTTTGTGTATTATTATTAACCCTTTAATAATTGTATGGTCCATTCTGGTCAACCTCATCTGTGTTGTATTAGTCACACTCAGTGTGTGCGTATACACTTGCAGTTGCTCATGTTCAAGTTGCCAGATTTTCTTGTTCAGTCAAGTCTTCCTGGAATTTTCTCGCATCCTTTGTGTTTAATTGTTGACTTCCGTGTGTGTGTGTGTGTGTGTGACCTTTTGGGCTGTTTTATGGACTTAGTCTTTTGCCTGTGCCCTCCTGGTTTAGTTTACTCTTGCTGACTGATCACACTTGTATGACCTCTGCCTGTCTGGATTACAGATTTGGGTTTTACTTTGCCTCTGTGTGTCCTCCCCCTGTTGAAGTCTTGTACATCGGCTTGTGCAGTTTACTCCACAACACCCTGTTTCATGTGCTCTTCATAGGTTGTGCATTTGAAGTGTAGGCCAGAGGTACATGTTAGGAGCTTTGAAATAAATGCAGTTAAGCGAAAAGTGCAATATTTCACTTTGACATGGAAGAAAAAAGGGATCTCAAAACTGAATATTTAACTGAAATATTTAAGCCCTCTCCATGTATTCTTTATTTGTATGCATCTCATCCTAAACTGTCTGATTAAAAAAATAAAATAAACTTCAGTTTATGAAACCCAAGCAATAACTGCTGAAGCAACAAAGCTTATCTAATAAAATATGTTAAAACAAAAAAGCACATATCCTCTTGGTTACCAAAGCTCTAAAATATAGTATCAGCTATACAAACTGACACCTGGCAAATAGCATTTACCAATCAAATTAGGACTTTCCGGTAGCATGAAGTTTACCAAAAGATCTAACTAGTAGATCATAATGTCAAAAAAGGAGAGGTTAATAAATAAGTTTCTGCATCTCTGAGACTAATCAGATTAGAGACCCATCTTCAAATGCAGAAGCCTCGCAACAGCAGTGAGCCTTCCTAGTAGTGGCTGCCCTCTCAGGTTTTGCCAAACAGCACCTGGGTGACAGGAATTCCCAGAAGACCAGAGGAACTTCAGGCCTTTCTCTTATCAATAAAGTTCAATATTCTACTGTCTGAAAGACACTGGGCAAACATGGCCTCCATGGGAGTGTGCCAAAGTAAATCACTGCCAACCCAGAGGAAGATTAAGCTTCATTTGGATTTTGCTACAGTTCACTTTAATATACCTAAGACCTTTTGAGAGAATGCTTAAGTGACTGGAAGACAGGGGATCATTAGAGCTGACAAACTAAATAGAGAATACAACAAAACGGCCATTATACTTTCAGTCATGCATGGAGGTGGCAGAGTAATGCTGTGGGACAGCTTTGCAGCTTCAAGGTCGGGGGCTTGCCACAATTGAGAGAAACATTAATTCCAGCGTCTGACAGAAAATCCTGAAGGAGAACATCAGGTCACCGGTCTGAGCTGGAGCTCAGGTTCAGCTGCATTATGCAGCAAGACAAGTCATTCCTAAGATCTGACAGTTTAGTAAGAGATGCACACACAGACACACATACACAAAAAAATTGGGATGGGGTTCAATACCTTTTTCGTGCCACTGTACCTGTTCATCCATATTCATCCTGACATAACACCTACTCCAAAATGTCAAAGTCAATTTCTGGAAGGAGATGGAAACCTGATACTGCAGACATGCTGTAGTAATAATGTCTGTGTAGATCCTGCCCATGGCAAAATCTCAGATGGGTTTTGGATCAAATCCAAAATTCTGCTAAGTTTTGTGGCCAAATATTTTAACTGTTTTTTTTTTTTTTTGAATAATTCATGGAAACAGGACTAAATCCTGCCTTCCTCTAAAAAGACAGATGAAAGGACTGAATATATTTACAATAGTTTCCACTGGTAATAACAACAAAAGGTCAGGTTTTGTAATTTTGTATGTCTAATGCAGGAATATTTTTCAAATTTCAAGACTGAGTCTCATTAACTGTTCCTCAAAACTCATCACTTTCCTTGTTTTCTGCATATTTTCTGCAGTATTGACAGATTTGTTATCACTCAACCAGTCACTGTACATTAACTCTGTGCCGTCAGTGTTTTCTGCGTATGCGTGCGAGTGAAATGAAAAAGAAAGACCCGAACCGTGTTGATTTTTATTTCAAAAGATGACCAGATGAAAAAACGAGAAAAATGATAACAACATAATTAACATTGAGTGGACATAACTGTTCCAAATGTACACTTTATTTTAAACAAAAGTACAAAAACAAACATCAGATATTTACAATACTTGCATGGCAATGTTCACTTTCTTTGGTCAATCTTCCAATCAGATGGTTTTACACAAGGTAGGCAACAAACAGCAGCTTGGAGGTCTGAGATTCTCACATGCTGAATATATTATTCAACCAGACACAGAGCAAACTACCGATGACTCAGAACTTAATGACATTTTTTGTAGAGTCTGCAAGCAATTTATCAGTGGTTTAAATCCGAGACATGAGTTATGTGACCATTATTGAATGCGCCTACCAGGATATTTTAGTCTTGTACAATATAAATAGCAAAAAGGAAAAGTAAAATCACGTACGTCACAACTACATCCTGGCCTCGTTGCTTTTTCAAATTCATTAAATGCTCTTAAGGGACCAAAACCGTGACATGTACAGCTGCAGGTATTCCATCGTATTCTACACAAACTCGACATGAAACATGAACCCTAGTGCACATCACAAACTTAAGCTGTTACAGGTAGATTTTTAAAAGAAGGCAAACATATCGTAAAGGCTACTTTAAGACAAACATCCCGCTCACTGGGTGTCTTTGATTACAGAAGTATGCCACAGCTACAGAATGAACACTCGTACCTCAACACTGATGGAGCACAAACTCATAGAGGGGTTACATAAAAACAACCTTTTCCTTGCTACTATTTTTTTTAAAGAAAAGCATGAAAGTGAACTTTATGTTGCTTTCATGCAAAAACAAAAAACACGTGTGCAGCCAAACTACAGCCAATAAAAGAAGGTTTAAACTGTGCTATACATTCTCCCAATAATCTACCTGCTTGTGTCGTTAGGTGGCTACGCTGAATGTAAAGAACGTTGGCGAAAAGACGAGGCAAAATTAATTTTCTCCCCTGGTTACACACAATCAAATAATAATAATAATAATTAAAAAACACCTTTGTGAAACATCATGTCCTTGCTGATATACAACATCTAAAACTAATGCTAATACCCTTAGCCCTTTCAGGATTTTATCAATTTCTCAGCTTTTTTTTTTTTTTTTACCTGAATGAACAAACTGAAATAATGATAGAAGTGAATGGATTTATGACCTTGATGTCAAAGGCAGAGGTTGTTTGAGTGTGATGAGGTGAAATAACAAAAAACAAAGCAGAAAAAAACCAAACTATGGCAGTAATGTCCCTTGGTCCCTGCTATATCCCGAGGGCCGAAAAAGTCGAACACAGACTAACGCTGGCCTACACATCCTTACATCAAAGGCAACTGGTCTAGTAGTGATTTTGCATTTTCTCAGCTTTCCAATTTCCATTCTAACAAACATGAATCCTAATAGTAGACAGGTTTACACATGTATCAGTAGTGCAGACAGGCTATGTATATCACATACAGTATCCATTCTTTTTTTTTTCTTTTTCTTTTTTTTTTTAGGAATGGGAGGAGTGAGGGGTTGATGGGCTTGGGGAGATGTTTGGATATGCTTTTTTTTGTTTGTTTTTAGTAAAATTCTCCCTGAAACCAAATCCAAACGGTCTTCATCCCAGTGTACACTCTTTCCCCCCCCTCCCTCCCTAAAGACAGAGGTGAAGAGAAATGTGCAAAAGTTCCACGTTCTCACTGGAAGGGAAAGATTAAAAATGTCTTATTAATTTTTTTGCACAACTTTTTACGTCAAACTCTTTATGTGCATGGTGGAAATGTCTTGCTCTACCTTTCGCATCGCCGCTGTTTCTTTACACCTCAGCTTTTTGGCTGTTTTCCTCCACTTTCTCCTCCAGCTTTTTCTCCTCCTCGGAGGACCCGCACTCCTTCTCGCCGGTCTTCCAGCTTCCTTGCCTGTTTCGATTAAAACAGTCGTTTATTAACCGGTCCTTGCATGATGATATGACGGTGTGACTGCTTACTACACGTGTGCAGAACTCACGGTATAAACTGCCCACTTAGGCTAAAGGGAAGCTATCCATCTACAGCTGCTGTGTACTTACACTATAGTTCACAATCAATCAAGAGCAAACTCCTTTAATTTGGCAAATGGAAGACTGATTAACAAGCAAGCAAAATGGAGCACTGCCCAGGTACCCAAGCCCTTAATAGTCCTTAAAAGCCTACATTAACCGCAATGATTTTTTTATTTATTTTACCATGTATTTTAATTTGTTAATTCATTTGAAGGAACTGCCAAAAGTAAGATTAGAAGATCAATACTACCCGTATACAAGGTTAGAATAGGATGAATAGTGAAACGGCGAGTCTGGCTGTGTCCAAACTCTAGTTGTACAAAAATACTCGACCACATCTCCTAATCTTTTAATTCAAGTGTTTATGTTCTACAGGTATATGAAACAGAGCACCTGTCCAATATGTCTTTATAAATATTTGTAAAGGAATTCAAGGAGCTTGTTATAAAGATCTCACTGAAGTTTAGTGTGCTTATGTGATAGTATAACACAAGTTGCACCAACGTTGTGAAATCTCTTCCTCCTGGATATTCCACAATCATCTGCAAGTGTTATTATTGCAAAGTGGAAGCATTTAGAAACCACAGCTACTCAGTGCAGTCGCTGAGTGCTGAGGCGCCTGGTGCGTGAAAGCCGACAACGCTCCGGTGACTCAATAGTCTCAAACCTCGTCTGGCTTGTAAACTAAATTTCCACATTAGCCACTTGTTTCCGTCTCTTTGAGTGTTAATGTTAAGTCCAACTTTATATTTACTGCACAGATCTGAGAGCGACATCAGTTTTCTTGTAACTCTCAGCTATGGCTAATTGGAAAATTTACTCAAGTACATCAACAGCTGAATAAATTACTGCTTCTATTAACTGGTCTTGGATGAAAATTAAATTTTGAGTTAATTGCTTTTATTTTAGTATCCTCATATGGTCCGTATCTCATATTTTAAAACAGAGCATTTAATCAAATATCCATTTGTTTATAAACTAAAAACCTCATGCCAAACAGTGTTATTCCAGCAGTAGAGAACTGCTTTTTGAATTATACATGTTGTTGGCAAGAGGAGTTCATATCAGAAGCTACATTAGGTATGCCTGTTCAGTTTCTTGTTAATACAAATATTTAATCAACCAATCACATGGCAGCAAGTCTATGTATTTAGGCATGTAGACATGGCTGCTGAAGTCCAAACCGGGCATCAGAATAGGGAAGGTGATTTAAAAGTGACTTTGCGCGTGGCTCGGTTGTTGATGCCAGATGGTCTGATTTCACAAACTGCTGATCTGCTAAGGTTTTCCCAAATTTGAAAAAAAAAAAAAAAATCTCCAGTTATGTGCAGTTCTTTGAGCAAAAACGTCCTGGTGATGCCAGAGGTCAGAGGAAAACGGTCAGGCTACTTCAAGCTGATAAGAAGACAACAGTAACTCAAATAACCAGTTCTTACAACCAAGGCATGCAGGAGCGCATCTCTCAATTAACAAAATGCCTAATGTAGAAGCAGATGGGCAACAGCAGCAGGAGACCACGCTGGATGCCATTCCTGTCAGCTAAGATCAGGAACCTGAGGCTATAGTTTGTAAACTCTCACCAAAATTGGAAAACAACAACCCGATGATTGGAAAAAATGTTTCCTCCTCTGATGAGTCTCAATTCCTGCTGCGCCGTTCAGATGGTTACGGTCTGAATTTGGCATAAATAACACCAGAGCATTGATTCATCCTGCCCTGTTAAATGGCTCAGGCTGCTGGTGGAGGGTTAATGATGTGGGAGATATTTTTCCTGGCACACCTTGGCAGAACCTACATGGTGCTGTCATGTCGATATAGACTAAAACCTCAGAGGAATGTTTCCTGTTAAGAATTAAGGCAGTTCTGAAGGCAAAGGAGGGCGTCCAGTACTATTAAGGTGTACCTAACAAGTCGTTATGCGCATAATTACTTTCTGCTACATGAATACTACATATACCTGCATGTAAAGTGCAGGTATGCAATGTTTTTGAATCTAAATAAAATATGTTTAACTGGAAATAGAAAAGGACGTTTTAGCAAATCAGAATAACCACGATGCATGAACATAGTAATCTCATGTTCATTTTATCTTGTTGGGTTACTGGTGAATTTTATGAACACTTTTATGTAGCAGCATTTGTTTAAATGTGCTTCTTACTTGGATTTCTTCGAGTAAACCCAGTATGCCAGTCCTATAACCAAAGTGGCGATGAGGAGACCCACTATAACACCAACCACCAATCTGGTTTGGTCGCTGTCTTCCGACTGATCTGTAGAGAAAGACAAAACAGAAATATCAGAGGCGTGAGTGTCATGTTTCTGTATGCTGCTCCAGTCTGGACAGAAAAAAAAATACTCTGGTGTGCATTAAATGCATTGATGAATGGACACATCCGCACTGTGCATGATTATGACTCATTGATTTGAATGTTAATGGGAGCAGTCCCCACTTTAATCTCGTCAATGGGACTATGAACAATGTTGGCATCTTGTCAGGATGCTGGTAGCTCCATTCCTCCTACTGCTTCACAACTATATTTATTTAAAAGAAGCGCACTGTCTAAACATTGTTTTTTCTGCTCTACAGTCCAAGGTGACACTAAAGATAAATTTTTGATAAAGAGCCGTCTTTTAGTGAGCAACATTCGATTCCCCCATAGACTTTCGTCAACCCACTTTCTACTGTTTCTTTACAAGAAGGAAGACCGCGCCAACTTACCTTGTTTATCCATTCTCACCTCCTCAATTACTGAAATCAGATATGAAATAACATTAACGTCCAACCGAAATGAAGGGGGGGGGAAAAAAAACAAAACAAAAAAGCAAGCTTGAAAAATTACTACTCTACATCTACTCGACTTTGCATGCAAGAGGTTCCAAGAGGGAACAGATTAAATCCAGCATCCCAACATACACCCACTGAGCGAGGGGGGGGGAGAGAAAAGAACGATGTGGAAATGCCATCCCAAACACACAGGAATGAGGAGGCAAGAGAGAACAAATGGTGATATAAACACACTTGGATACCGTCAGACAAGAGTGTGGACTAAGTGCTAAGTGCATGCACTAATTACAGTTAGACAGTGATGGTGAGAGTAAAAAGGCTGGACTTTAATAGACAACTACCACCAATACATAAAGTTCTTGAAAGACGTACTAGTGTTTGTGTATGTTTGATACATTGTGTATTTAACAGTGTTTTTTTCCTGCTTACTCATCAGTGGACTATAAATCCTAAAATAACAACTGATTTTAACTAATTGCCCTTATGGCCACCAAATTGGTGTGCAACGACGTGACTCCACACACGCTACAGACAATCCCAAACTGGGTGGATTTACCCTGGTGTACATACCTGCTACAATATTGTCGTTTTGTCAAAGCATGTAAACATGATGCCAAGTTAACATGCAGATGGAAAGAGTTAGTAAGAACAGTAGGAAAACACTTAGGAAGGCAGATTAGTGACTTCATGAAAGAAAAATGAAGCCGACAGAGGTAAAAGGACCAAATTATGACTTTGTACTTACAAGAGGACACATTTATAGCTCTGGAATCATTGCCAAGCCTATTGGTCACTGTACAGTGGACAGTTAGATTTGCAGAGGGCACAACTTTGATCTTGTGTGTAATCTTTCCATTGACGAAAGGACTTTCACCAAGCTGAGTAACGAGAGAGAGAGAGAGAGAAGAAACAAATGTTAATAGTTGCACATCTGATCCGGATGATTTGAAGAAGATTTGCACCATGAGGGGGCGATGTTGGACCAGTAAGTGAGTCAGTCCTTGCATGACAAAGAAACAGCGTGTGTGCCTCTGGGATATAGACTCCTGAGTCTCAGAGGAAAACCCCAGACACAAAGACAAACTGCCAACACCCTTTGCACATCCTCCGCATATACAAAAGGATGTTGCATTCTTGTAAATACTTATTACTGATCCCGTATTCAAGTCTTCACATTTTTCTGAATGGGGGGCGGTGGGATTAAATTGCTGAAATGTGTTACTTTCAAAATGCATTTTTATTTCCTGACAGAGTTCCGTGTATTTTTTTTTTTTGGAGTAAATTAAAGATTTTAAGGTTCCTCTCGTGGTTAGACAATGACTGAAAGGGCTGAGGAGAACTGCAACCATCCTGCGCACACCCCCAGGTTTATGTGTAATTCACACAGCTTCACTGAGTGACTCTGCTATCAGTGCGCACACAGGTAGACTGTGGAAACAAAAGAAGAAGAAAAAAAGAGGCTCCATTTAAAAAACAGACAATTTTTGTTCTCGTGACAGGCTGCTGGAAAATACTGTTTGAGCCTCGGGGAAAATGAAGAAATGTACTCTTTCGAAACACTGACCACAACAGCCTGGACCAGATAAGTTCACAAGTGTGACAGCTGGGGAAAATACTAACAGTGCAAACTGCCATGCACAAAACAGGGGGTATTCATTCACTGTGCAGCAAAAAGGGAAAAAGTAAAGAAAAGCAAGAGCTGTCTCTGGACAAAGACAATAGTAGGAGGCTTAAGCACACAGCCTCTGTTTAGCCACACCTTCACATTTCTGCTGGTGATACACTGAGGTTCGCTGTAAGGCAAATGCCACTATGTTTTAAACTCATGCAACTCTATTGATGTTTTTATTCCATATTCACAACCATCTGCTCCCTATCAGGCTCTTAATGAAGCCGAAAGCGGACCTAAATTCTCCTTATAAACCATCTATTGGCTACTTTGTAGAGGACATTCAGACGTTGTAATCTAAAGACGTCAATGAAATAGTTACTGCAGCACAAACCTGTTGCCATCTTATATAGGAGGACCACTGTGAGGATGAATTTCTATGACAACCAGTATTGATTCACCAACAAAGGAGTAATGCTTTCAAGGGAAAATAGGACAGAAACACTCAAAGCATTCTGAATGATTTTATATGGCTTGAAAACCTCACTGCAGTCTCAAGAGTGTCTCGAGGTGGAGGAGGGCGGGGTGTGGAGGTCATTTGTTAAAGCCGATACCCATCTTGTTATTTTAACAAATAAATTGCTACACCCAACTGCGACTGAAAACAGGCGCGTTAACAAGCACATGGGGGGAAACTTTTTCCGTAAGTGCCACTGAGAAATCGCCTTGTCATGACTGGTTTCCAACTACCCTGGATGGCAATGATGATGAATTCTGTTGTCCTGTGACTGAAATTAGACGTCACCCTGTAGCAGTTTCATATACAGGTACAGCTACAATAGTCATCTTCACTGCTGTTATTACTGTGGTTATCTACTAATTGGAAGGTTGGCGGTTCGATCCCTGGCTGGCCCTGGCCAAGTATCCTTGGGCAAAATACTAACCCCAAGTTGCTCTCTGATGCATCCATCCACGTGAATGTTTAATAGAAAAGCACTTAATAGAAAAGCGCTATATAAGAACTCATCCACTTGAGTGATTTCAGTATTAAAATTATAATCTCATGATAAATTAAACAAACAAAACAAGTTGATGTTTTTGGGGGAATAGTCTGTACCGGCATTTAAATGAGCTTTTCTTATATGGTAGTTTTATTATTTGTGGTGGAGTTCACCATGGATATGATTCTGACAGGCACCCACTTTTAGACTCAAAAGTAATTGGACAATTGAACGATGAGCAGTTTCACAGCCAAATGAGACCCATTCCCTTGTTATTCCATGACAAATTAAGCAGACGAAAGATCTGGGGATGATTCCAAGTGTTCCATTTCCTAAGTTTCCCCTGGCAGTCTCTAAATGCGGTCCAAAGAGATGAAAAAAAAACCCAAAACATACCTATCAGAGCGATAGCAAAAACTTTACAAGTGGCAAACTCAACAGTCGGCTACATTCTTAAAACAAGAAGGAATCATAGATTCCTTCTCAGAAGCTCAGAAGCTAACTAAAGTGGATGAATGCAAAGTCTTTCCTTGTTTAAAAAAAGCTTTCTCAACTTGATAACCAAGTCAAGAACACTCTCAAGAATGACTTGTAGCCACCCAACAAGCAAAATGTTTGGTTTTCTACTAAAAAGAAGCCCTGAATTTGCAATGTGCTGACAGCAGCTATGCTCGCACTGTGTAAAAACAAACACATCTCGCTCACGACCCTGGTGTAGATTCCATAAACAAGTTTACCTTGAGTACCAGAAGGTACATTGATATTTTCACCATTTCACAAGATTTGATTTTGTTAACGGTATACATCGATCCCGAAGGACCTGCTTTTAGCTGTGTTCAAATTCACAGAATCTTGTGAAGCCTCTGAGATGTATGTCATCACCATCCACAGAGCAATCTTCGCCATAACAGAAGCAATAACTGCCTGCATTTATCTTGGGGAAAAAACACTTGTAGTTTGTTCTGATGGGACAATAAACTGAAGACTTCACACAACTGTAAGCGTGGCGCTAATGCACGTTTTCTAATACCGGTAATACAGTATTTTTCCTTTCATGGCTCTTTAAGTCTGACACAGTTTTTTTTCTGAGGATTTTCTTTTGTGCCAGCACTAGGGATGGGTATCGAAAACCGGTTGGAAGTGTTTGCCAAACGATTCTCTTATCGATTCCAGTCGCCCCGAATGACGTCACCACGTTGCGGAGCGTCATTTACCTGGCAGGGCGCCTAAGCAGCTCAAACGCTCAAAAGTTTGGCAACTTGCAGTACTGGCAAAGTAGATATTTCATTTAAGGGAGGAAACGCTACGAATATGCAAAAGCATTTGCTCACAAAACACACGATGACCTTAAATGAATGTCGTGTTTTTAATTCCGCTCCGGACTCGTGAATCTCAACCCAGCAGCAGCGGTAACGTTTGCACGTCCTCTCCCGTTAATGTGGCAGGTAAATAATCAACTAACAGTGCATATTATGTTAGCGCGATCTGCCTTATTACAAAACCTGCCATTACTGTGCATTTAGGTGACCATGATGAGAGAGACAGAGTCTGGTTGGCTCAGATGCTGGCAGTTCTCACTGCAGTCTACCGGTAGCGTCTCCTTTCAGGCCAGGATAGACGAATGTCACCGAGCAGTGACTAAGTTTGTGATAAAACGCTTGCACCCATTTGCCACAGCAGATGATTTTCGGTAAGTGAATGTGTTTAATTGCAGGCAGGGACATTACTAGATATTCTTGTGTAATTGCTACAGAATAATTTATGTTATACTTTGTTATTGCTACAGAAGAATATTTATTTTATCATTTTACATTTACAATTTTTTTTCCTGGGGACCCTGTGACACCCCATTGGCTGTGGATCTCTTAAGATCTCCCTGCTGGGTTTGTAAGGCCATGTTACTCCTAAATTTCTATCTTGTTCAAAGAGAAGATATAAAACAAAGTTCTAAGCTAATCGACCTTAGTGTTCTCCTTTTTTAAAAAGAATCAATAAGAGAATCGATAAAGAATCGAATCGTTAAACAGAATCGAAAATGGAATCGTAATCGTGAAAATCTTATCAATACCATCCCTAGCCAGCACAGGAGGAGCGAACACATAAAACAAATCTTTTATGTACTGTTAGGAAGAATTAATAGATATGACCTTCAGAAACTGCAACAATTATCCAAGGATAAATTTCCTGCAATTCTGATAATAGGTAAACTTCCAAGCACGTAAAGGGTACATACCACGGTGCCATTAATGCTCCAGGAAACAGCTGGCTTTGGAGAGCCTTCAGCCTCACAAGTCAAGACTTTATGTTGGCCGTCATTACTGCGATTTTTGAACAGGCTCTTTACAACTGCAGGACCTGTAAGGAAACACGTGTTATAAAGCTCGATTTATCGTGGTTTAATCCGATCCACCGGCACATCTAAATATGACTGAGGAAAGGAATTTCTTAGAGAAATCATTTTATATTCGCTGTCCTGCCAAGAGTTAGATGAGCAGATGAATACCACTCTCATGTCCCTATGAGTCTAGAGTCATTAGCCATTTGGCTGAAAACTAGAAGTAAAGAAAATCAGTGAGCCAGTCCAAAGGAAAATAATCCCACTAGTGCCTCCAAAAATCAGCAATTAGCATGCTCTGTCTTGTTTATTTTTCAAAATTTGTACAGAAAATAAAGTGTAAAAACAAGATGTAGCTGCGAGTAACCATCTGGAGTCTGATTAAACTGTTAAAATAACTTTTTTAACCACTGATTTTTATATGAATTAAAAAACAACAACGCATATTTAATTAATGCGTTAGCTTTAAGCTGATAGTTTTTACCCTTAGACAAAGTCAGGCTGTTCCATCCATTCTTAAACTTCACAAACTGCCTGTTGGCTGCATACCTTAACTAACTTCAAATATGAGACAGAGTGGTACCAGTTTTCTCTCCCTGCGTAAGACTTTTCTTCAAACCCTTACCTTCGACAGTAAGATCAAAAGAAGCTGTCCGGGTGATGTGTCCAACTGTCACCGTCCACTCATAGCGACCAGAGTCCGAGTAACCGAGCTTGGTAAAGTTGGGCTGTTTGCCCAGTTTAGCATTATTCTGAAATAAATCCAAGAGAATATCGGCGCTGTCAATAACAAGCACAAACCCCAATGATTGGAGCTTTGTTATATAAAAGATCGCTTCTACCTTTGTCCAGGAGACCTCTGCCTTTCCGGAAGAATCAATCTGAAGACTCAGATTCAAGGCTTCGCCAGCGCGCTTGACAATATTCCCAGAGGGGCTTAAATTGATGTCTAAGTCTGAAAAGAGGAGAGGATGGCAGAAAGATGGTTCAGAGGCCTGTTAAGGGTCAAAACATTTCTGTTGTTAACCATATAACTCTGCACTTGGCTCACAGCCCTGCAGATGCAGCTTATTAGAAGCAGTGCGGCTGACACAACAATTTCTCCCCAAATCAGAAGAAGACAGTCTTGCAAAGAGAGATATTAGGACTTTCATAACAAATAAGACTGCAGGGAGAAAAGATAATTATTTGGATACAGATGCAGATGTGTGGGGTAAAATTGCAGTAATTTCTACTTCTAGAGAAATGATTATTTTTGTCTTCTTACAGGTGACGGTGATGTTCCTGGTCGCTTCCATGGACGTGTCATCAGTTAGGGAGCATTTGTATTCACCGGTGGCGTCGCGTGAGACATTCGCGATGGTGTAGGTATCCGTGTTTTCCACGGTCACCAGCTCCCCCTGCAAAAACAGTGAAAACAGCAGCATTTCATTTACGTTGCTGAGGATAAAAGACTGAATAAATACATTTTAGATGAAGTAAGCACTAGTTTGGATGAACAGAAGGAATTTCAAAGCTTTTAATGAGATACCTTAAGGTGAAAGTTAAAGCTGGTAGGAGCTGGGTTACCATCTGCCACACACTTCAAAGTCAAGTTGTCTCCCTCTTTAAGCTCTTTCTGAGGACTGACCTCAAGCATGATGTTCTCCGTGGAGTCTGTGCAGAAAACAGGAGCAAGAAAGTCAGAGGGGCGAGGGTGGAGGGTGTAACAAGTGGAGCGTGCTCCCCAACCAGCTGAATGCAATGGGGACTGCACTCATCCACTGTGTCAGCACGCTACAGAGAACTCTAACTTTGTGCCTCACTATTGGTTATGACCAACTTCAAAATGCAGCAGAGGAGGTGGTTGAATTGCAGTCATAATCTGAGGCACTCAACCAAACAATCCTTTCAAAGCTCAATGTTTCTGCTCCATCTAAGGCAAACTCTTTCAAGAATTTCTTGAAAGAAAATGTTCCAGCACTGATAAGTTCTACTCTGGGCCGTGTTGAGCAGGCAACTTCAATATTTAATGCTGCACTCGGTATAAATCTCAGAATCCACACCTCATTTTTCAACTTTCACCATCAAAAGGTGCCGTTACCCGTGTCTGTCTCGACTGGAAGTGAGAGAATTATAGAAAAAAAAATGTTAATGCACTCGCAAAAACCACAGGCACCGTCTGATTACAGTTGTAAAACGTCTCTTGGTCTTCTCGTGGATCACGAGTTGCTGCTGTGTTACACGTGTGATGTGCAAGAAGCTTGACTTCAATTAAAAAGGGACACTTTTATTCTCTTTCACTCCATTTTGAAATTCTTGTCATGCCATATTAACCCTCCTGCCATCCTTTAAAAAACTCACACCCATCACCCTAGGGACCATTCTCAGCCACGCCATAAAAAGACCATATATCCATATTTTATTCCACTTTAAATTAGCCAACCTTGTAAAACTACTTCTCCCTGAAATATTCATGTAAAGTTTTAATTATATTTTCGTTGTTTTAACCCTTCAAATCCCAGTGTTATTACATGAGCGCCCTGTGTTATAAGCCCCAAAAACCAAAAAACGAAACTAAATATTTCCACAAAAAACCAGTTGAAGTAATATGTGATTGTCATTATAAGTAGGCCTTTAGATGGACCAAAGATTGGCACCAACATACATTTTGACCTGCCATTATTTTTTTTGCATTTTTTTTGCAATTTAAAAATTAAAACTTCAAGGCCCTGAGTCTTCATTGACATCCAAGAAAAGAAGAAAAAATAAAATCATATGATGATAATTTGGGGTTGAAAAATAGCATTTATAATGGAAGTCAATGGGCAGAAAATGGTCCCCAGGGTGATGGGTGTGGGGATTTCTGCTGCTCAGCCATTTTAGGCTGATTTAAGGAATTCACACTGGAATATTAACATTGACAGGTAAAAACTATCCTGTGGCAAGTTTGGTTATATTCCACTGAACACAGTGGAAATGGCAGCCATTTAACACATAGCAGTGGCACAAAAAGGTCCCAAGAAGGCAGGAGGGATAAATAAGCTGTTTTCTCACCAAAAAGCAACATTTCATCAACAGCAAAGTTTCATCGACGGAAACATACTTTAATTATTGATGTTCTAGAAAAGAAAACAGCATCAGTGATTCATCTGTGTCAATACTTAAAAAATGTGAATAAAACATGTTTGTAATTCTCATCGCGGTGGAGGAAACACAGACGTCAGTGAGGAGAATATTAAACGAAACAACCTGAAATAAAACCGTGTAGCCAGAGAGAGAAAAAACGCCCAGTTCTATGTCCTCTTTAAAACTTTATATACATTCACACAGCACCTTCTTCCTTCAAGCTTGCACCAAATCACAGTACTGCATAAAGGTCCACCTTTCTTTGTGTTCTGCTAGAAAAACGGCAAATAAGGGCAGCGATTTATTAAAACTTGCAAAACTGAATAGAATAGAAAAGCAGTACTTAGGCCAAAAACAGAGTTTGTACGATACTAATGAGCTTAAAAGTCACCAATTGCTACGGCCACCTTTATTCTTCAACATAGCCTGAAATCTCAAGGTAAGCTTTCTTCTAATTTCTTTAAATAGTCTTCAGGAATAGCTCATGAATGACATTCAAAGGTCGTCTTTGGATGTTGGCTGCCTTTTGTTCCGTTCTCTGTCAAGATGATCCAACACTGCTTCAATGATGTTGAAGTCCGGAGAATCTGGGGAGGCCAATCCATGATGGATAGTGTGTGTTTTTCTATCCAGGTATGGTTTTACTGCATTGGCGGTGTGTTTGAGATCCACTGTGTTTTACAGATGGCTCCTGACCTTCTCTGTACACACTGACAATGATTTGAACCAAACATTTTAAATTGCTTCATTAGATCTTTTGCCGCTGATTTCGGTTTTCTTCTTTAATTTGGCACACCTCAGCTTTTTCTCTCTGTTTCCCTTCTTTAAGAATGACTTGACCGAAGAGCCAGACATCTGTTTGGTCTCACATACTTGCCTGTTTCTTAAAGGCATGACTTTCATACACTGTTCATCTGCTATAGATGGTTTTTTATGCCTGTTACCTCTCATTTTGGCTGCCACTTGTCCACTTTCCTCAAATTTTTTTAGGACACACTGCACACCAAGCCATTGTATACCAGGTTTCCAGCTAGTAGCTCTCTGGGTATTGCTCTGTTGGCACAATAATGCTTCAAATTCAAATTCAAATTCAAATTTTATTTGTCACGTACACAGTCATACACAGTACGATATGTAGTGAAATGCTTGGACAACTGCTCGTGACCTAAAGAAAACAAAAAAGGAAAAGGCTATGAATAAGATAGGAAATAAATATGAAAAATTAAAAAGGGTAAATTTAACTAGGAAGGAATAGAATATAAATTAAGGTTAAAAATGAAATAACTGTACAACACAAATTAGAATGAAGGGTAAATTTAACTGGGAAGAATAAGATAAAATATATAAATTAAAGTTGAAAATAAAATAACTGTACAACCAAATACACAATACACAATATAGAACTATATAAGAATGTATGAAGAAATCTAAATCTAAATAAATATATACACAATAACAGCAGCTGTACAAGTATTAACTGGAAATGAAGAATATAGTGACCAGTGTTGTGCAAAAACAAAGTCCAGAAAGTCCAGTGTGTGTGTAAGAACCATATGTGTGGGTCAGTACTGTGTGGTGGTGTGATTGAGAGACTGTATCGCCTGCGGGAAGAAGCTCCTCCTCAGTCTCTCTGTGTTGGTCTTCAGGGAGCGGAATCGCTTTCCTGACCTCAACAGAGAGAACAGTCTGTTGTTGGGATGGCTGAGGTCCTTCACGATCTTCCTGGCCTTGGTCCAGCACCGCCTGCTGTAGATTGAGTGCAGGTCAGGGAGCTCGGAGCGGATGGTGCGCTCAGCTGACCGCACAACCCTCTGTAGAGCTCGTCTGTCCTGCATGGTGCTGTTCCCGAACCAGGTTAAGATGTTTCCCGCCAGGATGCTCTCTATGGTGCACGAGTAAAAGTTCCTGAGCACCTTGGAGGGCAGTTGGAAGTCTCTCAAGCGTCTGAGGTGGTAGAGACGCTGTCGGGCCTTTTTCACCACGGTGTTGATGTGACAGGACCATGACAGGTCCTGCGTGATGTGAACTCCGAGGTATTTGAAGCTGTCCACTCTCTCCACTGGGCACTCGTTGATGACGGGGGTCTGGTAGTTCCTCTCCTGCTTAGTGCTGAAGTCCACTATCAGCTCCTTTGTCTTACTGACGTTTAGAAGGAGGTTGTTCCTCTGGCACCAGTTCTCCAGATTCCTAATCTCCTTCAGGTAGGCCGTCTCGTTGTTATCAGAGATCAGGCCCACCACGACGGTGTCGTCAGCAAACTTGATGATGGTGGTGGAGCTGGTAGTGGCCACACAGTCATATGTGTACAGAGAGTACAGCAGGGGGCTCAGAACACACCCCTGGGGGGCTCCAGTGCTGAGAGTGGTGGAGGCTGAGACATGTCCGCCCATCCTTACTGCCTGTGGTCTGCCAGTTAGGAAGTTGGAGATCCACTGACACATAGATGAGCTGAGTCCCAGATGCTCCAGCTTGGTGGTGAGTGTGGAGGGAATTATGGTATTAAATGCAGAGCTGTAGTCTATGAAGAGCATTTTAACATAATTCCCCCTTCTAGTGTCCAAGTGAGTGAGTGATGTGTGGAGGAGATATGTCATTTTGTGTTATCTTTGGCATTTTTTGACTGAAAATGAGTGAACAAGCAACCCACTGCTTGTAATCAAAATACAGAATAATGGGGGGCAGCACGAGTCTGCACAGTACTGCATCCCAAATCTTTTTTCGCTGCTTACCTGTCTGGTCATAGCTGGTCATTAATTCCCAACCACAGCAGAGGGGAGAATTTTCATGGCTCTCCTTTCTTTGCATAGAGTGAAGGTCCTTGTTGTAAGTTAAGCTCCAGCGTTTTGACTCTATATAGTTTGTGTTATAGTATATTGTGGATAATTCACAGAGTTTTAAGCAGCATTATTATGTTGTGCCTTGGCTACAACAGCTTGCTACAAATATCTTTGCAACAGTTAGTTACAAATGAGGTGCTAAAACAATCCTCTGATACAGGCACATTGTATAGTTTTGTCCTGCTACAGGCAGTGGATTACTGAGACTTTCAAGCTGAAGTAGAATATTGTGGGTGTTTGAGTGGGTGTCGTTTTCAGGATATGGCATGTAGTTTAGACAGAGCGTAAACTTTCAGAGATTTCATGATGATCATCTTGCATTTTAAACCCTTTCTTTGAATTTACAGACAAAAAAACGAAATCAAAATAAAAGGTTTTAGACAAAGTACGCTCAACGACTCACAGGTAATAGTAAAGTTCATGGAAGAGGATTCCAGCGGTAGACCGTCAGCACGGCATTTGAACCTGGCGCCTGTGTCTTCCTTCATTGCAGAATACTCGAGTGTGGAGGTAGTGGTCGAGAGGCCGGTACTAGATTCTACCACAACAGAAACTTTGATGGAAATCCCTAGACAGAAAACAAACAAGCACTGTCTGAAAACTCTAACAAGGAAAAAAATGTGCAATGACCAAAACACTGCACACAGTCATGAGCCACGCCGTCATGAGAGTGCAGCACAATTCATCACAGCAGAATAATTTACAGCAACTGTCCCTGTCAGAGAGAATAAAACCATCTGTGTATGCAATATTTATAAATGTCAAATATATTTTTTTAGAACTCAAAGACAACAAAAGGGATGGTGAACGCTCACCTTTCCCATCAGCCTCCAGAGGTTTATTGTTCTTGAACCATGTGATGTTTGCAGGTGGGTTGGCATCTTTTGCAACACAATTTCCAAGCTGCAAAGCAAAAAAAGGGGAAAAAAGTGAGAAACAGGCAAGAAAAGCACTCAAAGGATGAATAAAAAAATGCATTTCATGACTATTTTTAAATGACCAAACATATGAGAAAATGAGCTTTTTGTTAATGCCACTCTGGTATTTGAGGACTAAACAGTTTTCCATGCAATAGACCATGAAATGCCTAAAGCATTTGTAAAGCCCCTCAAATCCTTTGGGTCTTTTAATTGTAGCACAAGCGAGATTTCTACTCTTTACTAATTCATGAGAATCACTTCAAAGAAGTCATTACTACAATAACAGGCACCATCTCTGTTAGGCCTCAAGATACGTTAGCTCAAGTAAGGGATTTCCCTTCATGACTCATTGCTTAAAATAATGTCGGCATTAAAATGTTTATCATTAAAAACTCCACCTTAGTAAGTCTTCCAATCTCTAGCTCCTCTGCTTCTCCAGAAATCTCCAACTTTGCCGGCAACTCTGCAGTTGAGGGAAAAAAAACAGTGTGAATGGAAAGGCTGGGTGTTGCTTGTGTCAGTCACAGCACTTGAACGAGGGCATTTCGACAATTTTTCAGCTAATTCAGACTCACTGTGAATTAGGACATTAACTGGGTATTCGAACACGTCTCCGCCGGTCACCACCATGCAAGTGAAAGTCCGCTGGTCGCTGAGCTTGGCGGCAGAGATCAGCAGGCTGGAGTTTTTGTCCATGCTCACACGGACCTTGTATTCATCAGTGGCGCTGATTGAGACATTCTGGTTTTTCTGCTTGACCAGCAGGTATCCTGGAACTCCATCCCCTTTGTCCTGGAGAGCAGAGCGCGCTTGTTATGTGTCGCTCGCATATGGCACTGGCTTCGTGTTCACAATAAAAGCATGCACTGTTCATGCGGTGTCATATGGAGGGACAGATGCATGGTCTAATGCACTCAGACTGGGCGTGGTTCGACTTCAGACACAGTAAGTGGGCCTTAGACCTACTTTGCCATTTTGAGAACAACTGATCTCCAGTGTGACTTACATATTTCCATTTAGTGATGGCGATGTCTTCTGCCTTTATGGCTCCACTGTTGCATGGGATCTTGAGCATTTCCCCATACTGGCCAATAATAGGCTCCAAAGAGGTGACTGCAAAAGAGAAACACCAAAGGCACATTTTCAATTGCTTTCTAAGAATGGCTAATCTGGTCACCTGCAACACAGAACGAATTATTAGGACAGAAAATGAAAATGCTTATTATTCTGAATGCTTTGCAGCGCCTCCTGTTTGCATACTGACATTTATCAGCACCACTTAGTGCTCGCCTAAACACACGAGGACAGCAGTTTCTATAGAGTTCTGCTAATTTTTCAGCTCCCTTGGGAAAAAAACAACAACAACAACAACAACCTTTCCTGCCCTAAATCTCATTCAAAACATTGCCATGGAGACAAAATGTTCAAGAGGGCAAGAGGGGGATGGGAGGGGGGTGCCAGGCGAAGTGTCTCAATGGGCTGCGATGAGGGGTTAGAGCCAAAGGCCTGCAGGGAAGAAGAGGCTGCCACGGCCCGACTGAAAATGAGGTGTTGCTCAGTTTTTCTGGCATTCAAATTTACATTTCAGACCTCTCGGAGTTCAGGCAGAGGTAAACGCACAAGCGTATGTGTGGAAGCATAAATCTGACAGCTAAAATCCAAAACAGCTTGAGAGCAGCTCAGTAAAGGGTATGAGAGGAAAACGGTGACCAGTCAGATTCTCTCTGCTGAAATAGAGACAAGTAATGTTTGTGTTTTGTGTGTTGTTTTTTTTTTACAAGGAAAGTGCAAAACAATGAAGATCCTCCAATATTCTGCGTGCATTCGACCCTGAAATTGTCTGATTATATTCGCGCACAAAAAACCCAGCTGCACACCAAAATGCCATTTCGGCACTGAGAAAAAAAAGTTATACTCTCACTTTCCCTCTGAACACATCGGACTTTTAAAGGTTTTCTTAGTGAACTGAACTGAATTAATTTGCTCTGTGCGTGATACTCATTTGAATCCTGTTTGAATGAAGGTAAATACTTTTACTCTGGTTACCACTGTCTGTATTAAAACAGAGAAACAACTGGGACCCGGAAGGCATGCTTGCACAGTCGGCAAGTTCAGAGGTGCGCCTGGTTTCCTTCGCACACAGTAAACCCCCTGTCGTTAAGTGTCATTTTCTCATCAGGACTATTAAACGAGTCCATAAAATAGTTATGTACATGTGTGATGAAACTAGAGAGACAACAAAATCAGACAGTTTGCCTCGAGTCAACAAAGTCTGCACTTATTGCCGTCCTCCTGACACTAAGCTGAACAAGTTCGCACACCGACACCTGTCACTCATCGTTACGAGCTGTCAACTCACAAGAAACAGCACCGAGCCCATCGCTGAGCCTGTTTCTGAAGTCACTACTGCAGAAAGATGACAAACACAGACAATTTAATAAGAAGACTTTAAACAAGGCATGTCTGCCTCTTAGCTCTATGGCTTTTTAAAGCTGTTTTCTGCCTTTCCTCTAAACACTACAAGGAGGTTTTACCTCGTAGGGGGCCAAAAAAACCCAAGTTTGATCTTTCTCTTTTTTCTCAAAGTATTAAAAAAATATTTTTTGGTCAACAAGGAGATTACAATAATTTAACATGGCTGCTCAGAGACTCCTTAAACTTCCTCAAACTTTAATTATAATTAAAGTCAAGTAATTAAATAAAAAAATCACTTGAAAAGCCACATGCTATTAATTGCACAGCCCTATTTTCCCACCTTGTGTCTGGTATAGGTGTTTATATATACCACGTTCTCACTCCCAAAGCGTAACATTTTATGCTAGGGGACAAATCGCTGATATATTACTCTTCAACAACACGTCCCTATATTACGAGATCGGAAAAATGATGAAACATGAGAACCGTTTGGATCGAATCTACACATGTAGAATCTACAGCTTGTGAAATGATCATCTGCCTCTCAACTCTTATTGTGTTGCTTGTCCTTTAAAATAATGAAGATTTTATATAGAAATCGCTTTGGAAAACAGTATTTAATGTCATTAAAGTGCTGGTTAAGGTTAGGGATAAGGTTATGGTTAGGGCTGGAATACATGGCTGGAGCGTGTATTACCGCGGGAGCGCCATTCTACATGATTTCATCCATAACCCGAGGCGTCATATAAGAATGCCGAAGGTCACCTTTCGCGTTCCTCAGCCCGGCTGTGCCAGCAGGGGCAGACTCCTCTGCTTGAAAGAAAAGTGTGGTTGTATAGAAGTTAGCAGGAAAACAGCTCTTGGGTACCTTAACCTGTGACTTCAATCAACATTTTCCTGAGAGTCAAACATTGAATACAACATGATACTAAATTTGCAAATATGGTCACAAGGGCATTTCCACAAGGGTTTTCTTTGACATTTTGTTTCAAAAACCTAAGATGGCTGCAGTTACAATGCTGATCTTGAAGATTCACAGTGAGAATTTGCTAGCCACAGTAGATACGTCCATCTTTTATATACAGTCTATGGGCTCCTGGGAAGTTCACTTAAAGGCCCTTCACATACCACCTGACAACACTGCACAACTCCTTATTTCCAGCAGCGTGTGCTGTTCATCAAGCAAAACACTGTGGTGTAATTATTTGCTGACCACTGAAAGGTCTCTGTATGGTTAAATGTCACCTTTGCACACTTCATCTACCTCAGACTCTTGGCTTGAATTCAGAAATACCAACTTAACCTAACATGTGTGTTTTTGGGTTGCGGGCGGAAACCCACTGAGACACAGAGAGGTTGTTTGAACCAGAAACCTTGATGTGAGGCAACGGTGCTAACCGCTTCACCACCGTGCTGCTACGACCCATGTTTGCACAACCAACAGAAACACAGAATGCTAGAAATCAAACACATTTAGTACATGTTCGGCCATAAAAAAATAAAAATAAATTGCAGACAAATTTCAGAGCATACGTACAGTCTGGTGGATAGATGTTTTTTTTCCCCTCCACTCAAACACGTACGGTATTTAAAGTGCCGTCTGCGATGTAGTTTTTGATTACACCGACGAGGGCCACATACTGAAACACCGGTCAAGTAATAAAGCTTCTTTACACTACAAGTGTTTGTGGAGCTTCAACCTCTTTAGATCACTCAGCTCAGGGCGAACTATCTTCTATGTGAGGGAGTACACTTTAGCCTACCTTTTTGGAGAGAGTCAGGCCAGATGAAAATATTGATGTCACTCACATGTGTTAAAGCCTGAAGTGGCCAATTGTCTAAAGTGGACCTCTAAAGATCGGTACTCTACATGTTACACCTTGTTTTGGTTTTTTTTGTTATCTACGTGAAAAGCCAAAGCCTGGCTAAATAATTGCCCTTTTGAAGCATAGGTGCTAAGCTGAACTAACTTTGTCTAAAGCTATTTACATGTTGTTAAGAGTCGCTGCGACCTTCTCAACAGGTGCACTAGGAGAACTACTGAAAATAATTACCTATTTTTAACAGCCCAACAGACAGACTGAACTCTCTGAAGGTGTCCTTGTTCACTATGACATCTGAATAAATTGAAACAAAGTGATGGATGGAAACATCAGAAATTACCAATGCAGAGACCGAAAACAAGATATAGACAGAACAAAAAGGCTCTAAAACAGTGTTAAAGTCTATCTGCAGTGGTGGCTGTAATCAGTGCTTACAGCTGCATGAAGCAGAAACAGCTTGTGTGAGCATCAAAGCAGAGTAACCCAGTAAAAGAAAAAAACCTATCTGAGAACACATAGCACTACCACGGCACTTCACCCACATAGATACAATCCCTGCATTTAAATAAGGCTCGGCGACATTTAATAGTGACAGCACGGGACAAAACAAACCTCGCCACATTTCAACTGCTGACAGCTTTACCAGGAATTCTTCACCAAACACAGGGATAAGCTCCGTCACTTGTCAACAAAAGTACGTGCATTTCCTGCACTGATTCTCTCATTTCCTATAATTTATTCCGTGTAAAATCTGTTAAAAGCTTTTCGGGAATCAAGTCGTGAAATGATCTGTCTTAACAAATTACTGTGTTTGGGGGGAAAATGTTACCTACTTCAGGTATTTGTACGAAATTTACTTTGTTTTTAAGCAGTGTAATATAAGAGAAATGCTGCTTTACTGCATGCATGAGCTAAGAATAAATGCACCCACTGGGTCATTTTCTGGACTGTAAATTTCTGCCTGCATTTCACAGAGTCTTGCTCACTTTCAGCGTTTTGGCAATTGGATGTACACGAGTGTGATCCACCTGAAATAATGCAGATTGCTGGTTGTGAACCCAGCATGCTGATGTAGCCATCCTACACTTGGTTGTTTTTAAAGTAAATGAATCGTGCAGGTTTCTGATCCAGGCATAAAAGATTGCCCACGCTGTGTGGCAAAAAGAAAAACATGGAGGCATTGTGAATACATTGAGAGGAATCCATTAATGAGCTCTCTGTTCAAGGGATGCATTTTTGCATGTGTCATATTTGATGACATCCCGTTAGATTACATTTTAGCATTTAAGGTGCCAAAAATAGCCTCTCACTATCTTTATTGTGTGCATCTCCTGGCCATGTTGATGCCAGAATGCTCTAATGGCTGAGGACAAATCCAAGCGTTTTTCTAAACCAAGTCGGCAACCAAGCCCACATATGCTGTGTCTTAGTAATAAGACACAAACCACTCAGGAGACAATACAAAGGTACACTGCAAGCCCAGCAGTGTTGCAAAGGTTATCACGCTCTCTGTATAATAAACTCCTTGCATTTCAAATTCAAATAGACATTATGAATATTCAAATAGAGCCGCCGTCAGTGTCTCTGAGAACTTTAAAAGAGTCTGCATTAAGGGAAAAAGCATTATCTGTGCAGATTACACTGTCGCACAATGAGAACTAATCGCACATGTTGAGTTACAGAAGACAAAGCTCCTGCTGCTCGCTGAGATAAGGTAATCCTTTTGCAACAAAAGTAGGTGAACTGAGCGACTTCCCGTTGACAAATACACACAAGTTTACACCGTGCATACCAATCATCTGCTTGTAATCATTGTCTATATGATGAGGAGGATATTTAACATTTACCACTTCCTTATGGTTTTATCTTGTTGGTGTATGTCTGAAGACAGTAATAACACGTTTATATAATATAATACTTACTATATCCAGCACTGTGCAGCGTCTTTAGTCATCACACATTTGTTTTAATTTCACTCCCAAGCAGAAGCAAAAATTCTCCAACTTTTCTTTGGACACGGGCTGCTTTTTCACTAATTTTCGGTCCAGTTTCAGCATAATGCCTTTAGTTTGTTTGTTTAAGCCACTTAACACTAAGCTATGAATAATCCAGGCACTAGAAGACACATAATTCCAGTTCAGCCAGTGTTGTGTAAACACATAACAGGAAACCTGGCAAAGCATCAATTTTAAATTGTATCTTTGGGACTTTGTTACCAGCAGCCAGTCACAAAAACACATTGTTTGTTCCCATTTTGTTTTTTATGTCAATCTACGATAAATGCCAAACATAACGCAGTTTGACAGACATATGTTGGCAGGGCGTCCTTAAAATAATTGAGAAAACTGGACAGGTGACCAGTATCTGTCTTTAAGAAGGAAATCCAACAGGGACCCTGCCCAGGATCTGGCCCTTCAGTTGATCAGTCTACTGCTCACTGAAGCCTCATCAGAAGTGATGTCAGTGGAAGCGTAGCTGTCAAGAAGCCATTCTTAAGGAAGTGAAACAGGGCAAAAAGGCTGAGGTGTGCCAAATCACACAAGAACTGGACTGAAAGTCAGTGGCAACAGGTCTGATGGAGTCCAACGCTGAAATTTTTGGGAGGTGAGTGTTTACAGCCATCTGTAAAACACAGTGGAGGCTCTATCGCAATTTGAAGCTGCATTTTTCAGCATGGCAATGATTCCAGACATACCGCCAATTAGAGCTGGGCGATATGAGATTTTTTCATATCACGATATGTTTTTTTCATTTCAGGCGATAACGATATCTATCACGATATAAGCCAAATAACTATATTTGTAAGATTTAAATGTGCCGTTGCTCACAAGTAAAATGTAAAATAATCAGCAGCTTGTTTTTATTTAAATATTGATTTCCCATAATAAGTTCAACAGGGTAGATGTACTTAAGGAACATGAGACTTTTTCAGATAAATAAAGGCAAATATTGCAAACTACACAAAAGGCAGCCGCTAAAGCGTTTAAGTTTCAAAATAGAACAAATGAAACAGACTACTAAATTGTCAATTCCACTTAGAAACAAAATATTAATTCTAAAAATAAATCTTAGTTTGTTTTACAGAAGAACAGACAAAACTGACTAACTTTTGTCAATATCAAATAAACTGAGAACTAAAAGGAAATTCTCAATCTCTCCTTGTTGTATAGGTTAGTTTTTCAAACAGTTTTAACAGTTACTTTAGTCTGACAAAAGCCGAATGACGAATTAGCGCTTCCAGTCAGAGACTGAGGCTACGTCCACACGTACACGGGTATTTTTGAAAACGGAGATTTTCCGTTTTCGTTTAAAAAAATAATCCCATCCACACATAAAGGCAGAAATGAAGGAAAACGCTGCTATGAACATGCCAAAGCAACAGGTGGCGCTAGATTCCTAACCGTGCAGAAATGTTGGCCAATCAGAAGTCTAGAAGCCTCGGTGGGAAAAAGTAAACAAAGCTGGGGCATAGAAGCAGAACCGAGTCGTATGTGTGGACGGACAGTAACTGTGTGTATATGTAAGCATTTAAACACTGCAGAGAGTAGAATTAACAGTATTGTAGAAATTCATTTCACCGAAACAATAACGTGGCGCACAGTGTGACGCATGCACCAGTTTATTGTATTTCCAGACTTGCTTTCGGCACAATTTACAGTGCACGCTACTCTGTTTTTTGTCAGACTTGAAATAGCCGAAATACCTTCACACTACGGAACTTCTATGGCTCTTCCGTTCGACAATCTCTCCGGCATTGGAACCATCATCTGTTTTCTCTTAAGGTCACGCTAGGTTGATTTTTCTAGTCGGCACACTCACTTCCTCCATTACCCGCTGGCTGCTTCCCAAACAAACACACATGCGGCTTGGCACTTGTGCTGTACATAACAAGTCACGCGACGTGACGCTGCGGCTGTGATTGGTTCGGCTCTGCACTACTTAATTTGGATCGGCTGACCTTTTTTTTTTTTTTTTTTTTTTTTTTTAAGAGGACAAGAGCGGCGAGGTCTATCGCGATAGCTTAATCTCTCTATCGAGTAAAAGTTATATCGCGATACATATCGTTATCGTTCTATCGCCCAGCTCTACCGCCAATGTAGCAAAAGCATACCTGATAGATCAGTCATTGACTGGCCTCCCAGAACCTAGACTGCAACATTACTGAAGCAGTGAGGTATCATCTTAAAGAACTTGGAAGAAAGCTGCCTAAGAGAGTTCAGACAATGCTGAAAAATAAAGGCCATACAAAGTATTGACCTTTTAGCTCATTCGAATTGTACAGGCTCAGTTTTTGCCTCCATAGATGCACTGCATGAACATGTGTGTCTATTTCCCAGTTTCCTAGCAAAATACAAAGAAATGAGGGTGACTCAAGACTTTTGCACACTTTTGCACAAAGAAGAGAGTTTAGCAGGAGACTAAAACATTAAATGAGGACATATTTCATGTCATAAGTTATATGGGACACAAGAACCAATGAACATTTCTTTAGCAGAAATTAATTCACAAAGAAAATCCCCATAACAGAAATAAACAAACACTAATTTGGGGTTTTGATGGGATAGTGCTGTGTAGAAAGTACTACTCCAAAAAACTGCATTTTCTGTGTCAAGCTCATAAAAAAGTCGGTTTTGAAGGCTGCTTAAAAGATTCAGTATTTCTGGGATTTCAGACTAAAGCTATGAGTTAAAGTAAGACAATATTCTAGTGCACGTCATTTGGTAGTTTTACAAAAAGCATTACAGACTTTTTAGTCTCATCAACCACCCCGAAAAACGCATTTGCTCGTCTGAATTTGAATTTCACTGTACTTTTTTCTCTTTCTTACACTGGACATGAAAAATTAGCTGCTACTCTGGCAATGGTAACTCAAGTAAGAGACAGGCGAGTGACAGAGACAGGAGGCAGCACCGCAGGAGATACTTTTATGTTCCTGATTAAGGCGCCTCTATTCCCGAGAAGAGACAGGTGACGACAGCTCAGATATAAACTCACCAGGGAAATCAGCAACCTCTCCGCATTAGTCTCTATATCCCTGTTTTGCTACCTTATGCCCTCCTATTTGTGTGTGTGTGTGTGTGTGTGTGTGTGTGTCCCTTTGAGCTGCAACAACCAAAAGAAAACCGAGGCCCAAACTTATTAAGTGCTGAAAATGAGGATTGTGCACTGAATGGGGATCCCATGGCGCATGTCCACAAAGACTTGATGGCAAATAGCCTTGCTTCAGAAGCGGTTCAGTGTGAAGGGGCAGACAGAACCACTTCAACTGGATCAATAATACTCGAGGAAAGGCTAGATTCTTATAGTGAACGCCGTTTGCCTAAGGAGCAAGAAATCAAAGAAAACCTAACCTCCCGTGACATTCTGCCTCTCGTCCTTGTCTCTTCTTTAATAATTTAACAAGTGCTGAATTTTGATTAGCCATATTAAGAACCTCACATGAGAGAGATCACCGGTTTAATAAGCTCAAACTCTCATTACTCGCTATCGTGAAAAATTGCCGCAACGCTTCTGTCACACGGAAAGGTGTCAGAAGGACCACCGGGGTCCCCAAAGAATCCTTGTAGATATTTGGTAATAAATGAGCTTTGCAGGCTGTTGTTTTGCCAACTCTTTCACCGAGTACACACGCTCAGCTCGTGCGTTACTGACTATGACAAGCACATGACTCTATTTAAATTCTGCTACAGTATCAGTTCACGCCGAGGAAGCGTTCCAGACCAGCTAGCTGTAGAGAGATTTCTTAAAAAGAAAAAAAAAAAATACACAGCCACATCCTCACTATCTGCGTCTGTCTCTCTTGAGGGAAGGGGTGTAATCATGTCACTGATGGATAACTGACAGCACAGCTTGCACAACATCCCTCTCGCACAGTTCCTCTTTTTGTTGCAGGCTGAACCACCTTTCCAAACGTCAACAATGCGTGCTCTATAATTTAGCTTTTTCGTTTTTTTTCTTCTTAGCTGTAATTGCCTGTCACTGTCTTTATAGCATAAAACTGAGAGCATCAGCTTCTATTTCCTTTCTTCTTTCTTTTTTTTTTACCACACTGGCGTGAGCCCGTTGAGGGGAAAAAAAAGCTTCACCTCCAAAGCTCTAGCCGCTTTAAGGCATCCATTCCTTTCCATTAGACTGACAGCATCTGACGTGTCATAAAGTCAAATGCTGATTTTAATTCTTGGACATGTAAATATTAGTCAGACATATTGTACTAACCTGAGATAATGTAATTAACTTAATTACATTCTTCACTGATGGATTTTTGCTTTACCTTGTCAAATAAAGGAGCTTTCTCTCAGAGCCTGCCTGTTTGCAACAAGTGCAGCACGTCTTCTCTAGTGTGGCTCTCACAGATCTAAAAGACGGACGTACCTGTCGTCAGATCCACATTCTTTCCTTTGAAATCCAGTTATATAGTTACAAGTTTGTGAGAAAACAAGGCTACTTCTCGCTTAAGAGAGACGGTCTCCTTCACCGAAGCAAAAAAGTGCTCTAATACATGAAGTCCAGCAATGATACATCCACTTCAGAGTTAACGCTGCTTAACAGCAGCTAACAAAGGCAAAAACACCAGTGCTTATTAACAGTATTGCTGTCAATGATCAGAAGTGAGCTTCTCTTCAGATTCCTTTCATAACGTTTTGACTAGGATGTACTTTAATTGGCAATACATTGACATTAAATTGGGAGCGTGCTAATGTAACTAAATATGACCAGATAAAACTACTGGCCTGCGCTGCCACTCTTTCAGCCTTTGAATTATTCTGTGTGAAAGGATTGATGACCACCTTCAGTCACAACTAGACATGTCACTGCTACTCTAGTTGTTTCGTCAGTCGTGTTACAAGCATTATTCATCAAAATGCTGGCACTTTTTTGCGTAATCCCCCAAAATTTGGTATTTAAGTTCAGAGCTCAAGGTTACACTTCAGGCCTTTAACATTTTAATGAAATCAACAAAATCCACACGTGCATCTTACAAGAAAAAAACAGCAAATTATTACAAATTACTACACGAAAGAACATTGTGGTACTTGTGCTTGATAAACACCGGCAATTATTTATTGATTATCACACAAAAATTACTGGATAATTGCTATTTTCTACAAGTAAGCAGCAGGTATGAATTTGTTGAAGCACTTTGGGTTCGACAAAAGCTGTAATATGAGAAATGAGTGTTTGAGAGGTTAGGATTTAGAGCCATTTTTCTCATTTATGAAGCGCCATCTGTTTCAGGGCTCAGAAAGCTGCACAACACCCTAAAGATATGGCCCTGTGTCTCTTTGACCTTCAACGGGGCATAGAGGTCTTTCAGAGAAGAACCAATCTGGAAGAAAAAGGTCCATTTGTGGGCAGAAAGACTCGGGACAAAGGTTTCATTTTCTGGCAATGGTCCCCAAAGGCTCTGTCTGCAGTTCAGCTGAACTAGGCCAGCCTAGTCTCTTTTGTTTTTAATAAGTGATCCACTCTCTATGGATTCTTATCTACAAGTTCCATGAAAGACGTTGTCTAAAGTCTAACACATTTATTAGTTTTATGATGGAGAAGACTCTGCAATATTGTTTGATATTAATATAACACTGAATCGATGCATGGCCGTGCCTTAGGATGGGAAATTAGTCTCAAGAATAGCAGGCCAATTTATTTTCATGCTCGCTAGGACATGTTCTCAGTGTAACATTCAAAAATCACTTTGCAGACCCGCGTTAAAAACTTCAGGTATCCACATCCAGCATTCAGACAACTGCAAACCTGTCACATTTTCAACTAGTTGATTATTCAATGAAACCCTTTAATTCATCCAGACTCTTCAAAGTATGAGTGTTCTTTTTCTCATCATACGTAACAGTCAGGTGAATATAATAGAAGTTCTGGATGACACATGGAGATTAAAGCCCTCACAGTTGACCACAAGAGATTGCAAAGGGTGGTTTTTCCACTTTTTAAAAAAACTTTTCATCTACTAAACCAATTACGGATTGAAAAAATAATCAATAAAAAATCTTTGCACTACCAAGGCTATGAGCCGTGCTACAGCACCCTCGACGCCTCCAACAGGTGCAGCAAATTTCAGCCTTCTTAATGAATCTTTGAGAAACAGCGAAACCTGGCAGATCATCAGAATCACCAAGCTGCTTCTGCAGTACTCGTGATGACAGCCCAAGTATGTTGGCTATTCGTTTGCTGACACGAGAGCATTAAGCCAACAACTGGATATTTATGACTTGATGAAATGTTTCAGGGTGAATTCTGAAAAGATACTTTTGGGAGTATCACTAATAAGTAAGACCAGTTTATTTCCTGCCCTGCCACCATACAGTCGCTGCAAACGACACTTTGCTTGTGAATATGCCGGTGCATTTGTGTCGACTGTAGCATGCTTGTTATCACATCATCGCTGCTTTTGTCAGGAAGGAACAGCGTTTGAGGTTGTTCTGCTGCTGTGGCGCCTTTGATTTGTTAGTAAATTGCTGCTGATGGGTGCATTTTTATCATCGATGTCTACAATGTCCTTTGAGCTTCTCCACGTGTGCCTAGTTTATTTTCTGTATGTTGTCTGAAATGATTATGCTTTCAAAGATCAACATTTTTTTTAGCATTAACTATATGGAAAATTTTGCTGGTTCAAACTGGCGTGCTAACACGTTCCAATTTCTTCTTTTGTCCAAAACGCACCAATTTAGTTTACAATACCACGACACAAAGAAGATGATTGGTGTAATTATTTTCTTGAAGACAGCTTTAATGATTCCATCGGCAATGTGTCACAGCACTCATCTAACGTTACCACATTTGTCAAAATAGTTGCGCATTTTCTGTTGGCCATCTAATGATCTAATCAAGTGATTATGTAGCTGTACATCTGACAGTTGTTCAAAAAAAAGAGGCTCTCATAAACCAGACTACAATAAAAATAGATAAAAAAAACCCCTCACATTTACCCAGCCACTGAGCAGAGCCATGTTTGTCACTTGAGAGCAAAATAAGCCTGTGCTCTGCTGAGGAGGAGGATGGACAGCAAATGGAGAATTATGTAGAGTGTGCAACACACGGTATTATTAGTCCGAGTCTATTAAGCCTAATGGCTCCCCTCCTTCACCTCAGCAGCATGAAAACATCTTTTAGGCCACTGTGCTCTAAAAACCAACAAAAGCACTAATGCTTGGCAAACAAAACAGCCGGTTGAAGAATTCATGATAAATCTGGAAATCTCTGCAGTAGATGGAGAGAGGTCTTCAAAACATAAGAATGCACAGATGATGAGCTGACCTGAAAGCTTCAAGGCTCTGGCTCCTTTTTTATTATTATTATCATCGTCATTATTCACATTATTGAAAAAAAAAACAAAAAAACGCAAAGTTCACCATCATTACTCATTATCCAGTGACATCAATGACTATTAGATAGAAAGATAAAGAAATGCAAGAGCGTTCGCTACACAAAACATCATCAAAATAAAGATTAAACTGTTCAAGGGTGACATACAGGTTTAACCTAAGCAAGTTCATAAGTCTACTCCATCTGTGACGTGCGAAAGATGAGAATGCAGCTTGGATTATGGAGTATATTGGAATATTAAGTGTACTGTGAAACTGGACTGTAAGCTATATTGCTCAGTCTTAAACGGATAAATAAAATAAAAGAATTATAGAAGCCTTCTAATCTTAGCAGCACTGCGATAATGGCACATGACCACATCACTGGCTTAGAAGTTACAGCTTCTGAAAATAATACAGTCTGGAATTAATTCAGAAAGGTGACAAACAGATATAAAAGATCTATTAAGAGTTTGGCAATTAACCTGAAAATTATAAGAGATCAGCCTTTTTGAAGCTGCAGCCTGCATGCCAACAGAGAATAACATCAGGTCACTGGCGGTGGCCAAGTGTCATGGCTGTGTTTTGCAGGTGGATCTTTTGTCTCTTGGCTAACCTGATTTACACTCCTTTCCTGCCAGATATACAGTGTAGCTTCCACGGTGAAGCATATTTATTCTCTACAGAGACATATAGTCAGCTTTCTCTCCCCCTCAAGCAAAGAAAACAATGTTCAGCTGCTGCTTCATGTGTGGTCAACAGACACCCACAGAACACAGCAGGCGGGAACAGGGCTAATGCATTGCCTGCAGTCTCACCTGTCGAGTCCCCATTGTTCCCTTATGACTAAAAATGCTGGCTCCATTTTCTCTGGTTTCAAATTTGTCCTGAGGAGGCCCCGGTACCTGTGCAGGCCTGCTGCTGAGGGATCAGGTTGCTGCCTCTGCCTCTCATCAGGGATCGAGGCGAGAGAACAAAGGAAGAGACGAGGGCCCAAGAAGGAGGGAAAGATTTATTTTGTTTTCAGGTGTTTTAATCCACTTGTGTAATTAACGACTGGCTCCCTAAAGAAGCACCACGCTGCTGAAGAAAAACCTTTCATGTTATAGATCTTCGATCTTTTAAAGCTGCACAAAGAAGGTGATTGTAGCCACCTCTAACTCCTAATTTAATGCTTTAAATTAGCATTTGGTCTTTTTTGGAGCTGTGATGACAGAGCTGAGCGCTAAAGTAGAAGCTAACACAAGAAGCTACAACAGGTTTTCAGTGCACAAATACATACAAATTAAATACTGAAATTTGAGACTTTTCAATGGCTTGTTGGCCAAACATGAAGCCATAATGCATGTCTTTTACTTGCATGAACAATGGTCTAGTGGTCCAACCCTGTGACTTCTTTTAACTGAGATAACCAGCTATAGTCACCTATGTGGCATCCAGCTGTCAGGCAAAGCACGATGGAAACTTGAACCCTTAATATAAAAGTGATCACCCCACTTTGCTCCACCATGAATAGCTTCAAAAGATGCTGTAAAAACTCCTGCGAGTCTCAAGTGGCCGTTTGAGGAACTGCAATTGTTGGCGCTTCCTCAATGGGTTATTTTTTTTTAGCCCCGGAGTTGCAGCTAACAGCCAACACTCTTTATTTACAGATGTTATTAGTTTGGAGATTTGGTTGTTATGTTTGTTTGTTTTGTTCGCTCTTCGAATTGACTCTAAGTGGGCGGGAGTCAGCTGGAAAATGATGACGGCAAATATTTACACACAGGTTTGAGCAAGCTTTAAATGAAAATGTCACACATGCTACATCTGCTGTCCTGATGATTCAGCTCTAATTGCTAAACTCCAAAAACATTTGTAATTTTAATCATTTCAGTCAATCAATCATGAAATATTATATTACCAGCAGTAACCGAGTGGAAAAAAAAGAATTTGCATTGTGGAAGTTAATTTAAGAGTGCCACCTTCTGGGTAAACACCACACGAGTCGTATCATGTCTTGCTTGCTCGTGCTTCCTACAATTCCCGGAATACCTGTTGATAATCCTCAGAGAACAGGTGCAAACACTCTGCACCAGCTGCGGGTTATTCGTGTAGGTGGAACAAATAGCAGCGTGAGCGCCGAAATAATTAGCCCAGAGGACGACGCGAGTCCTGCTCCACATCTCAAAACGCAGGTTGCCTTGTGACTGCATTGCATTCTGGTCCATTAAGGACAATTGTTTTTACTCTGTTTCACTCTGTTTAACTAATGAAGACAGTGTGTGATAGTGAGGGAGTGAAAAAGGGGAGCATATTTCCTGTTGATGTCTCAGACAACAAAAGTTTTCCATTAAATCATTAAATTAAAGTGAGTGCGGTGGAAAACGCGCGGTGTGTTGTCGCACTCTGTGTTTGACCTGTGATCCAGTTAACGAGAAAAACATTGAACTGAGCAGCAAAACAGACAAAAGACAGCCAGAACCAAGTGCACGATGTCGGGAGTTCTGCACAATATAAGCACATATATTACAGCACAAATCAGACTTTTTGCATCATTATTAATCAACTATTGAGCTTTGAAGCTGGTTGATGAGAGACGTAAAGATTTACACCATACAAAGAAAAAAATTAACATGAGGAAACTGCAGCACATTCTTGCATTTTTCCCTTTGATTAGTCAGTGAGTTTAATATGAGAATCTAAAAGAGAAGCATTGTCATATATTTAAATTAATTATGGTCAAGTTACTCTAAAATGCCGTCTCATTCGAGCACCAGTGACAGCACAATCAAAGCAGATGATCCAGCTTTGATTTAGCTTAAATTGCTCTCCTAACCTTCAGTGAAGACCTGTAACAAAACTAATATCTGGGTTACAAAAAAAAAAGAGTTCTTGTTGGTACTGGGAGTTGAAAGGCACATAAATGTTTCTAGAAGGCTCAAAGACATTATGAAGGAAAACATAGGCACCTTTTTATACAGCATATCTGTGACACACGACTCCCATTATTGGCAGTGTCAGAGTCATTTTTCTCAGCGCGAGGCAGATTGCAAAGATAAAAGCACATTACAAGAGTGGTGATTATCACTCTAAACGACTTGCCATAAGGTTGCCTAGAAATTGATCTTGTGGCGTGATCGTTAGTCTTTGAAATATTCTCCTCTACACACTCGACCACACGAGCGTCCGTAAAAACCTCTTAAAAAATGTCATAAATTGCGTCAGCTGACGAGCTGCATGGGTACGGGGAGTGCTCTTAAGACTGCAGCGGGCTCGAGCGAACGGGTGGTAAGTGCACTCAGAAATCACATCCATTATGTTGTGAATTATGTATTTGAGGGGCGCAGGCCACGGGACCTGAGGGGAGAAGTGGTTGTGAGTTGCCTGCGGGCAGACTTGGGGCAGATCAGAAGAGAGCTCACTGTCCTGACTCCAAACATCCGCCATCAACTCCCATTAATGACGTACCATTAAAGGCAACATTAGGCCATTAACAAAGCACGGCCTCAACGCTTGCTACTTATCCATTAACCCCTCCTAATGCAACTCGGTGCCTAACATTTTGGCAATGACTTCATTCTTCTGTTTCCGGAAGAGCTTACATTAGCTCACCCAAGGGTCTGGCTTTGTGAATGAACAGACTGGATTTTTTATGTTCCCCGTCAGCAGGAGACGCTATCAGAAGCCCTAATAGATCGCCAAGTCTCGACCCTGTCACGATGACCGTGTTTCTCAGGCAAGAAGTTTAAAAACTCCATCACCGTGAGGATATTAAAGTCCTCCACCGCACAACCTCTCTCCTCTCTCTGCTTTCAAAGTCATTTTCCTAAAAATAGACATGGCCTGCAAGCAAGTTTGCTGGACAAAAGGGATTATCGTATCATTTCTACCCATTAAAATGGAAAACTGGCCATTTCCGACCTGAATCTGTCTGCCATACAGATAAAGCTTATTTTAATTAGGGTTGTGACATGTGGAAATGATCGCACAACACCTCGAAGGCATTTGAAGAGGCGTAGGGTCAAAGTGAAGCATAAAACCTTTAAAAAAAGGAAAAGAATTGCATTTAAACACATTTAAGACTCGAAAATGAACTGTTCCTACAGTGAAGTTCAACATTCAGTTTTTCATTTAAAAACACAGCAAGAATGTAAGAGTTTATTTCAAATGTTGCTTTTGTGTAGCGCGCACCAAGGCTGAAGTCTGTTAACTCTCAATCCAGGCAGTTCAGACGTGTGATTAGAAACAAGTCATTCATTTTTAATTATTTCTGAGCCATTTAAATGTGATAACATTCTCATATGCCAAGGAGCCTTCAAACTTCATTAAACTGAAGGATCCTACAAGCATTATTGAATTTGTCCTGCTCGCTCATGCCTAATGATGAGCTTGCATCCACATGCAACAACTCTGCTCCTAATCACACAGGCTTTGAATTTAAGTTGGCTAATCGTGCACTTGCTGAAACACTAATAAGAGTCTTTCTATTTTATTGGCCTAAAGTTGCGCTTCGTTTCAAATCCAAAGACTTTTTTTAAAATCTCTTGTTTCTTGCTAGTTGTTGGTCCCTTCCGTGCTGAAACACGTGGTAGTTTTACAGGTGAAACCCATGTATGGTAAAGAATCCCACATTTACGCTGTGGCTAAGTAGTAGAAATAACATGAGAGGTAACATATGTCCTGAAAACACCATCTGCAGTTGCTGATTTTCAGCAACTCCTGCTACACTCCTGAATCTATCGCAGCTGTGATAACAGGTATCTGATCACATGGTTCTTACGGTTACATGCTATTTCGCCTGCGTTTGAGATGAGGCCTGGATAAGCGGACGCGGTTTCTCCGAGGGTAGGATTTGCTTTTAGAAAACTTTATTTTTAGCCCATTTAATTAAAATTACAGCCCTTCTTCCCCTCTAGCGCTCACAGGAAAGTATAATCAGCCCAATTAAGGCTTCAAAATATAGTCACACGGATAATTAAATAAATGTTTACAGTCTAATAAAACAGATTTAAGCTTTAAAGGGGTGAAGTGATGGAGGCAGCAGTGAGTAGCTCTTCACATTAATGAGTAGAGCGAGCTTTGAATTTACTGACAAGTCTGAACTGATATCTGCAAATCTAAGCGCAAGGAATGAATCCTCAAGTTCTTAAAACGTCCTCGATTTTTCACCCCTTCCGAGTGAGAGGTGTTAAGAGGGAGCTTTAAAATATTCCCGACACATTCAAAACAACCTTCTTGACATCAAAGCGCTCGTCGTTTCACCAGGTCTCTTCAAGAGGTATCACATCAGACAGGAGGTATCAGGTTTTTTTTGCATACTGGCCATAAACCTGCCAGCTTCGCTCGCCTCAAGCAACTGAGCCAACTAGAGCAGGACTGACTTGTAGGGTAAGTGTCTGCTGTCTGGACTGGAGGCAGAACATCATTTGTAATCAGTTTTATTAATAGCATAAAAAGGTCCTCTGGAGTAACAGCATGCTGCAACGGAGGGGGGAAAAAGGAAGCCAGGCTGGTTCTGGGACAGGTGGCCAATTGAGTGAATACCAGTTGGCAATAGTTGAGTTGCGGTCACGTGGTTCTGATGACGTGCGGAGGCAGCGCGATTTTTGAGTGGAGGGCGGAAGTAAACATGGAGGACACTGTGGAGAGTCAGGAGAGCAGCTATTGTGCAACTTTAGACCCCGTTTCTCGGGAGAGATATAAACAGATAGTTAAAAAATATATCGGACGTGATCCGTATTCTTTGAAAATGTCCGAATACACCACAGAAGTAAAGGATTTGCCTACTATCGAGGCTGTGGATATCACCAACTACTTGGTCCTCCAGACTTCTTACTACACTAGGCAGCAAATGAAAGCTTTCAAGAGTCTGGAGGCGTACAATTTTTTTGTCAGCGGGTGGGTCCACAACCTTGGAACAAAACGTCTCCGTGATGGATACAGTTTGGTGTTTGCAAGGGTGAGTGTTTGTTCTTTTATTGCTTTATCTTAAACACGCTAACAGTTAGCGGTAGCGGCTTTAACGTCAACAAACATGCCACATCCTTAGGACTTCGTTAGAGTGACAGTTGTTTGTTTCAAGGTAAACCATTCTCAGCGGTCTAACGAGACACCTCTGAAGACTTGGGTAATTGCAAAGGAGGATGGAGAAGTGATTGCAGCTCATTGCAATTGTATGGCAGGGTTAGTAGCCTGTTCTCCACTGTCACTAGGCTCAAATCCGGGCTCTCAGCCGTCTGTTGCATATCCAAAATCGCCTCTGCACATCGATGCTGTTCTGCCTTAAGCTTCATTCTTTTCTCTCGTTTGAGAACTGATTCCGATCTGGGTTTTCGTTCGTAGCCGAGATTGACCGTCGGAGCCCAGTCCTCCGACTCTTCGTCATCCAAAGCACTTGGGCAGCCTATAGTCCCAATCAAGTCAATATTAGACTACTAACTTAAAAGCACTAAGTAAACGAGAATTTAACGACAACCTAATGCTAATAAGTTCGTTTGCAAACATAACATTACCTCTGACGAAGTGGTCGCTGCAGACACGGGCATTGGCAGACTCTGCTCCTCCCAACTGTAAACGTAAATTTAAAATCCATTTTTTCCTACGTTTTTCGGTTAGAATTTTCCATTTTTCTCCTCTTCGTTGGGCTATTTTTGGTACCCTAAAATACCGTTTATCAGTTTCTCTGGTCGACCTACTGGAGCATCCGTAAACACAACAGGACATAGGCATTTTGCGTACTGTCTGTCTGTGATTTTGCGCTTATCTTTTTCACTTCCGACCGCCAGTCAAATTTCGCGCTTTACGTCGACGTCACGTCTACGTCAAATGAAATCTAGCTATAGCGGTAAATAGTTGGCAATTTTGATAGGCAAGTCACTGTTTGTGTGATTAGTCAAGTTAAAATCTGCTTCCAGCATTGAAGGTTAAGGACTTGCTGCTTTTCTCAGTTTTATGTACATGTAAATCGAATATCTTTGGTGGAGAAACACGCAATCTAAAGATGTCACCTTGAGCTCTGGAAATGTCAGTTTTTAACATTTTCTTCAATCTTATTAATCAAAAAAAAAAGGAAAATTCACAAAACATCTAGTAGTGATGTGACATTTTCTAACAGTCACTTAGCCCTGGCCAGGGCTTAAATCAGGACTACAACTACTACTCATTGTTACAATCAAATTATGCTTTTTTAATTAGATTTGTTATTATAACAATTGTTTTGTCCATGAAATGTCAAAAAAAAAAGCAACATTTTACTATAATATGAAAGAAAAGGGAGCACTGGTATTAAATATGAATTATCAAAGTAGATCGTTTTTAAATTTCTGCCAGTCAGCTAAGTCAATTCACAACTTCCCTCTGTTTTGTTTCGCTGTGAATAAATATCCTTTTGGCTTTGGAGTGTTGGCTCATCGAACAAAAACAGCGTTTTGGGCTCTGGGAGCATGTGAGGTTCTTTTGCCTTTTTATTGCGACGCATATTAATGATGAAATCACCAATGCAGCTCTCACTAATACTCATGTTCAGCAAATTACATATGCAAACCGACATAACCCAACTGGAGGGTCAAGATGGAAACATCCACTGAGTCATCAGACTAAAAGCATCCTCATTCTAGTAATTAATTCAGTGAATTATGATCTTTTTTATTATTATTTTGAATTATTACCCCAGCTGGCTGCTTCAGATTCCACTATTTACACAACTGCAATCAGCTTTTGTTCAAGTACCCGCCTGCCTGACTGCCTGTCCCACAAGTGCTCCCTCTCCTCTAAAAGCAGCCCCACCCAGTCCCAGCCCCCACACCTCCCTGAGCAGGAAATCCTTTGAACATTTGTAGCCCATTGATCCTGTGGGAGCAGTTGTGTTTACTATTATGCCATCTGTATGACCATATTACAGTTTCAGGTGGTGCCTGAGGATACCAATCAAACCTGCTGCCACAACACACCCCTCTTGAAGCATCCTGGCAACAAACCACACACAGCCTCTCATGGGAGCAGTGAAAAAAAAATTTAAAAAGAAGAGGGGAGACAAATCAGGCCAGGAATCATACCTTTTCTACGTGGGTAAACAAGAATGCATCCACTTATCGATCTTAAAGTGCCTCATTAGATGCTGCATGAGGCATGGCCTAATATTTTCCCAACTCAAAATGCATGATGAATAGAAATATGTGCAGTGCTTTTATTATTGCATGAATTTAATTCACGCCACCTACTTTTCCATATCAATAATGTATGTCTTGTTACGCTGTAAACAACAGAAAATATTAACAGGTAGGTATTTCCATTTGTTCGGCAGATGGTTTTTGTAGCTTTCATCTCTGGTAATTGCCGCGGTAAGGCTGATACTTTTATATTAGTTGGGCAAAGAGTCGTGTATGCTGTTGTGCACTCATAATGACAGAACTGACCTTCTAACCCTTCATTGTGAAACAGAGCAAGCAGTGTTCCCCATTCCAATGAGCCAAACAGCCTGGTTGGTATTAAGAGGGCATGACGGTTTCAACTTGTGTCCTGCTTCAGGTTTTGACTCTAGGGGGGTCGTAAAGCCTCTGCTGGCTAAATAGGGCGGAAAGCAGTGGGAGGAATACATGGAATGCAGATAATACATACAAAGGATTATGTACCTGTTTGCACATCAAGTCTGTGTGGTTTCACGTTTAATACCCCTGGACCAACGTTCACTTTGATGGAGGACTGTGAAAAGCTGGAGATTAGCATTATATGCAAAAAATTCACCTACATTCAAAATGCATTTTATCTTTTGTCAACGCAAGGTCACCATTAGTGTTATACTTCTTTTTTGTTGTTGTCTAAAGACACAAAAGATAAAACTGTCACAACAAGCCACATCTGATTCTTTTGTTTGTGCCTTTTGTTTCTATGAGATGAGATAACCGCTCTTAGTTGATGTAATTCAGTATATGTCACAGTCATCTTGGTTACAAAGGACCTTTAAGGCATAATAATTTCATTAGCGGTGGCTATTACATTTTCTTCTTCCATCATGGCATGAGGAGAAGCTATACATCAAGCTAAGTGCTTTTAACCATCCACCCTACGGTTGCAGTGCTTCCCACCCAACCTCACTCTGTTTCTTGTCCTGTGCGGTACATCCCAAACAAGCGCATAAAAAAGCCCTGCAGATCTGTCAGATAGTGAGATGTACTGGCAGCAGCGAGACATCCCGCTTCACAAAAAAAAAAACCCTGTCAATAAGCAAAAATGTGCCAACACCTCTTCTGCAACTGAAAGGTGTTCAAAATATGAGCAATGTGGCCCGGAGAGCTCATGAACAAAAGTCTCCATGGGAATGTTGTGCACAGACTATCCCCCTTCAAGCAAAGTGAGTCAACACACTGTTCAGTAAGACCTCCAAAGCCATGTGCTGCTTCTGCTTCACGGCCAGACAAAAACAAGGTTTCGGGGGTGAAGGCTTCCCTTGAAGTCCAAAAAATGATTTAAAACTGAACAAAAACACCGGGCTTGTCTGTACGTTGCTTCGCCATTCAGTCCTGATATATAGAGAAGGCTGCTGACTTTCACCATCTAATGTCAAAAATACACGATATCTTTGTCAAATACATTTTGTGTTACATATTCTAACTAGCCCTAACCCTACTGGCCTCTTACGCATCAGCGTGTCTGCTGCCCAGTATGCACCAATCTAAACTGTTGTTTGCATAACATGATCCAGGAAGACAATTCAGAAAAGGTGTTGTGAAATATGTAGTCTTTACAATACTGCAGCACATGTAGCAGAGTAGCATGACAGCTGGTGTGGAAGCAACGGGTACCTCCATAAAGACCTGCTAAGTGGTTTATGAAATATGCACAATGTAAAAAAGATAATAACCTGTCTTTTGTCCTCTTCAATATATAGTAACTTCTACTCCAATTATATATATATACTGTATGTATAAAGAATACCCATGCAGGCAGTGATTACTTCCTAACGCTCAGTACTTGCATTGGTCCCAATGAACAAGTATCAGTAAGGCTATTAGGTGGCTTGAACTTTTGATGGCACAATCTTCTCCAATGGACCAATATACAAATGATCTATCTAATACGGTCCTAAAGCCAATATATTTTGACTTTTGACTGAGCAGGAAATGGGAAATTACTCATACACTATATGGACAAAAATACTGGGCTCCCTTCACACTACACCTGCAGAAGCTGCTCAGCCGTGAAAACCCATGCCACGAAGCTCGCGGTTTCTGATGTTAATGCCAGAAGAAGTCAGCAGAGCGCTGGCGCCTTTTACGCGCCATGTGGCTCAGCACCACTTTGTGCCTGAGTTGCTGTGGTTCCTAAATGCTTCCATTTAGCAGTGATACCACTTAATATCTAGGGGGGGGGAAGAGATTTCACAAACTGACTTGTTGGTGACATCTTATTACAGTACAATCGTTGAATTCAGTGAGCTCTTTTGAATGACTCAATCTTATAAATGATTGTAGAGGCAGACTGCATGGCCAGGTGCTTGATTTTATACACCTGTGGTTATGAGGCTAAAAACACAAAACAATTAAAAGATTAAGTGCAGCCCAATGCTTTTGTGCATGTAGTGTCTCTTTGGTGAATCCTTTCCTTTCTTTAATGCGCCAACATCAGCAAAGGGTGTTGACAAGTATATAAAGAACTATTATTTGTGCTAAACACCTGCTGGTATTGTTACTATGAGCATCGACGTATGTTGATGTATTTGGGCTAAAGCACTTCTAAGCTTCGTAAAGGCTGACAAAAAGAAAAGGCCTTTACTGTCTTCAGTTGTTGGTAATATAAAGAACATGCATATTAGGCGACGTAATGACCTGTGACGAAAAAATGCATTACACAAAAAGAAATATAGCAATTCAACCATGATATCTATACAAATGCTGCCCCAAGGAGAAAGGTAACAAAGTTGTCCAATTATTAGAAAGCCACTGGGAAATATTGTAGTCTGAACCAATACGCCTGTAAAAACAAACTCTGGCTGTGATGTTGTCTTGGTTTAGCGCATCCATAGGTGGTGGCTCTGTTTATAAATCAGCATGCTCTGGCAAGCCCTTCACAATAAGACAATCAAACCTGAGATTTTCATGAAAAGGAGTCGAAAATCCATTCAGCTTCAACCAAAACATCCCAAACCTACATTCTTAGCTTTTATTTTCAGCTCTCAATTTTTTATTTATTTCCTTTTATAATTTTTTTTGCTGTTTGACCCTGAACATTTAAATGAGATCTTGGCATCATTAAAAGAGGAAATGATGTATTATCTCTTCTATAGCTTCTACTTGTATGATGGAGGGCAGGAATGGCAGGGTAATGGTTTCTGGCATCTTCATTATTCAAAATTACACACTTCAAAGCTCATTAAGCAACATCCTCATTCTATAGGCTAGCCAGCAATAGCAGTAATGCAAATTTTTATGTGACAAGGGCCAGTGTTAACAAGCTAATAGTGAGTTTACTATTAAATATCACTGCTGTTTTCCATTGTTACCACTTTACAGCAAAGCCACAGTAAAATTAAAAGTGATACATGCAGAGAATTTAGCATTTAGAGGATAAGTCAAGTCAATTATATGTATTTAAACTGTACCAGTGGGATATTTAATGCTTTGAAATTCTCTCCAGCAACACAAGGCTACTTGACCTCTTAAGTCGTCCCATTAGAAAATTAAGTACTGCATCCAATTACCAGACAAGCATCTCTTCACCTTCCTTGTAAGGTCTGGCAGCAGAACAGCCAAATACTTAACAGCAAAGCAGAGCATTTTATCACGAAGCATCTAACACATCAACAAGTCATGCATCAGCGAAGGCATCGCTTGAGGGGTAGCTGCCATGCAAAAACCCACCACTTGACTCCTATGAATAAAAATTGAAGCTGAATGTCAGGAAACATTGCTGCAATTGCAGATGCATTAACAAAAAAAACAGTTTTGAGTAACATACTGTAATCTGGTGTGAGGATTACAGTTTTTCTAACCTTTTCCAGGCAGCTGCACATTAGGAGATGCATGCCCAGGGGTCCAAATACAAGTCTCAACTGGAACACATACTAGAATGAAAGAAGGTCTCAACTTTAGAAGGGAAATCACAAGTTCCTCATTTCATGGACTGATTTATGTTTTTAGGATTTCCCTTTATTTTATTTTATTTTTTTATAATTCAGCATATAATTTCAGTAAACAGTTTGAAATGTTTATCTTCCATGTTTAGCTAATTACTTCAGTTTGTCTAATTACTTTTCAAGTGTTAAACTACCTCAGGTTTCAGCTTGGCAGCCTCGATGTGTATTTGACAAATCAGAGTAACATTAAGAGGATTTCTGAATCTTTGTGCACTGGAACTTTTCTCATCAAGCATACGTTAGTTCTCAGGCACCGCAAAGCCAAACTTAGCTGCAGTTCTCGATATCAGTAAGGATGTGGTTACGCTGATACCATTCAAAAATCGAATTGGTTAACTCTTCTAAGAGGTGCTGTTTGAGTTGCTGTTGCCTGTCCAGTGTTGCTACACCTCTGCAAACTGCTTTTCAGCCCTATTTCATACGAGATCCTCTGTTCAAGCTGGTTCTGACTTAATCAGTGTTGTATCTGTTATCTACTCCACATATGCAGGTGGAAAGGAGGGGAGGTCCCAGAACAGTGCCAGGATGGTTGCCGAGTAGCCTACTAACATTACTATGAAATATAACCATATTAACATTAACATTAGCTGCTGTCTCAGAATGACATAACACAATGATACTTTTTTGGATGAACAAATCTGGTTGCTGGTATTTGCTTGTGCTGCTGCTTTGCTAAATTGGAAGTATTTACTCGTTGGGTATGAAAAACATGTTAGCATGTATGTTTTTACTTTTACTATCACCCATCTCTTACGGGGTCACCTAGTCACCTACTTCTGCGTTTAGTTTTTCCTGTGCTTGTGGCCATATTCCGTCTTCTTCAGGACAGTGTACACCTTGTAGACCTATGCTGCCCCCTTCAGCTCTAGAACAATTGCAGCCTTGGTATGTGTACTGCCTGTGGTACCTACAGTAGCTTATGGTAACATCTCCTAATATGGTTGTTCTATATCCGCGGTAATACTGGTATATATTTTTTATATGATATAAAAATATCTTATTGCTATAGCTATGTGTTTATGTTTCTTAGTGTGCAGAACAAGAAGACAAGCCCGGGCATGTCTGAGAGCGAGAGGGATGTGTCCGCTGCTGTTGAGCAACATCATCGAACAGAGCACAGTGCTTTCCAAATGTGCGAAAATGTTCCGGTTAAACGTGGAAACAACAAACCTGTTTCACCACTCCAGGCAAAAACACATTATCAAAGGCAAGCCAGTCTATAAAGGAGGGGAGCGACCCAAAACTAAACAAATAACTCCACCGAGTGTCACCGGAGCACTCATTGTACTGCTTCAGTGACACTACATCAGTCTGCTCCACTGCTCTTCCTGTGAGAGGAAAAGCAATCAGTGGATTGAAATTACTGATGCATTGACACGGTGGAAAAGCAGCTGGTTAAAAAGGTCAGCCTAAGATTATTATATGACACTATTGTACAGGTCCTGATGAGTTACAAGGTTAAATTACTTTAGTCATTGTTAAACAAGAGTATTAAGAGGTTATTTTATACTTTTACTGAAAATTTCCAGAGAAACACTAGCTAGGCTACATTTGACTCATGCTGTGTCACTGGATGTTGTTGCTATATTGCTGCTGCTTCTGGCACCTTGTTTTAGTAAATTCACAGTTTGAATCGCGCAGTTAATATCAGGATCCCACTGCAAAAGAAGGATGGAAAATGATCCTCATTTACTTACACTTATTAAACATTTACAACATTTTTCCCTATCTCATCAGAAGTATTTTTCCTGAAATATCGTGATATAAGTTTGAGCCTGTATCGGCCACCGCTAACCCCTACGAAATAGTGCGAGCCGAAATCCTCCAAAGAAGATCTTTACAGAGATACCGACCATTTTTAAGAACAACCTGAAAATTCTTTCATTTAAAGAGTAAGGTACTCATCTTAGAAGCATGTGGTACACTGTTATAAAAGGTCCATGGTAGTCATCAGTGTATTGACTCATTGGTGACTCAGAAAGATCTGCCAGTCGTTTAATTTTCCTGTTGTTTGATATTAAACACTGTCAGAATGATGGGCTTTTAATTCCAATCACAGATATGCTGTTGCTATCCTCTGTGAAAGGAAGTCGTCCCTGAATGGGAACTCCTGTCTCCTTACAAGTTCAGCCATAGCAGCATGTAATCAAAGATAGCTTCAGGCACTGCAGACTGCTGCTGCAGTCTATGAAGGGAGGATGGTGGACATCAGCACAACACAAAGAAACAGCTTTTAAGATGGCGAGAATGTGAATACTGAGGTCAAATGCAGACAAAACCTCCCTGTTGAGTCCCAAGGGTGGAACGTAACCGGGAGCAGTGCAATGTTTCATGACTGGAAAACTGCTAAACAGCGTCGGAATGAATAGAGTAACTTCTCAGTATTGCAAAAGAGCTTTGGAGCCAACAGAGGGTGATTCAGAAATAAATGGGAAGACAAAACTCTGTGTCGTTTTATTAGTGGCCCGAGGCTTGGAATGAATGTTTCACCTTTAGCACAAAAGCTGTGTCAACCTGTCTGGCTCCCTTGAACCGCAGACAAAGAAAAAATATAGGTTTGATATAACAGAAGCCTTCTATCTTGCTCAGTGTCTCTTGTATATATAGAAATAAGCAATGAGGTTTTATGAGAGTGCAGGCATAAATATCAGAGGTCCATCACTGACCCCCTTTTAAGGGCAGGAGGGACATCCTGCTACTGGTAGCACCCATGTGGTGAGACTCTGCTGTCAGTGGTGCTGTGGCTTTGTCTTTCTTTTACCTACAGGATAAATTTGAATAAGGAAAAAGTAGCCCATTAAATGTAATCTACAAAAAAACAAAGGACACATAAGCAGCCACCATGTGGCTTCCCTATATATGTGTCCCTTTGTGGTATTCCTAAAACCGAGGTCAGCTCATTAACATCACAGTTAATGGGAGAGGGGGTGCCACTCAAAGAATTCATTAAAACAGAGCAATAACGCTAATGGAGGATTTGAACAAAGATCCAGGCCCTGTTAAAGATGGGTGTGGCCACAGGCTTTTCAAATGGAGGGGAGACGCTTCCCCCCAGTCAGGTTGCACATGTGAAGTGCTGGGACCGACAGCAGCAACTCTGTGCCCTCTCTGAGGGGTGTGTGCTGTTCCATATTAATGACAAAGACAGCAGCGGGAGCAAGAAGTCGCTATCATACACTCATTTGTTTAAAAAGAGCAAGCGTCACAATACAGTCAGTGGGAGACCACAGGAATCCAGTGAAAGCTGAGGGATGCTTCAATGACTAAAGACCGAAACAACCTCACTTTTAGTCCCCGACCCAAGGACCAATCTGGGGTGCCACTCCTTGTTCACCAAAACCACGAGTGGCTTCGTGCACATCAATGGGGGCTTTCCTGCATAAATAAGGAAGAAGCACCACTGCATTGCACAGTTATCGCTCTCTCATGTTGTTAAGTCTTCCTTTATAACTGAAACAATGGAACTGTGGTGCCTCTTCTCAGATAACAAATAAACCATTATTTAAACGACAGTGACAAACAAGAGAAAAGGGGGGAAATGAGACATTAATCTGTCTGGTAAAGTATCATAAAGACTCCTCTCACTTTATTTCACTCAGTGTAAGCATGCGAGTTGTAAAGCGGAATGTATAAAAAGTCAATAAAGTGCTAAATTTAAACAATTTTCTGAACCTGAGCAGTTAATTGAAATAAGAAATGGACAACTGAAAAGGCAATTTTGGCTGAGATTATAAAAATGGAATATATCGCACACTCAGGCTCTGAAAGTAGGGCAAGCCAATCACCAAAGTGTAATTAAGATTCACTTGCTGCTGTTTTACTGATAATCCCTTGTGTAAAACTGTCACAGGCGAACAAAAGACCTTTTTCCTCATTGAGTCATTGCCTGAGAGTGATTACTTCTGCCACCCAAGTCCTTTCATTTTCTCAAGGCAAAGCCACTCATACATCTCCCAGCTTGGCCAGTCCAGCAGAGAGGGAATTGCTCTGTCTGACATGTAGGAAGCTCAGCATGTTCACGCACTCACCCATATTTCTCGACGCTGTCGCGCTACATCTAATCTGAAGGTGACGTTTGTTTTGGCAATCACATTTTAGAAGGAATTAAAAGTATTGCAAAAATCTTTAAGTGAATAATAGGACTGCAATTTGAAAAAGTTATCATTAAGCTTAGAGACGGGAACAAGCTGTTCTTGCGGCAACTGTACACACAAACAGGAATCATAAAAAGACCACCCCCCTTCCTCCCCGCACTCCTCCACCTGTTCAGTGTCCTGCTGGGGGCCGAGAGAAACCAGAGTGTGGTTGGAGTGCGCCTCTGTGTGTGTGTGTGTGTGTGTGTGTGTGCACCGCTGCAACCCTCTGCGTGAGGGGGGCAGAGCAGACAAAGACCAAAAAGAAATTAGTATTACACTGTTTCTATCGAACTGCACTACATTAGAAATACAAATAGCCGAGCTCTTTTTTGCACCACTGAGCACTAAAGCTCTCGGTGTACTGTATGTGGGTAGGCTCAATGCACCACGCCATATGGTACGGATGCACATTTGTCATAAGCATCGTTTCTCTGGGGACAAGCTAATGCACCGGCCTGGTTTCTTAGAAACTGTAACATCCAAAGCCTTTTTTTTTCTTCCTCTCACAGAAGTAGAGCAGGTTAATGATCGCCTTTTATGTGAGCTTTCCTAGTTTAAGATTTGCAATGAAACCCTGCTCTTTGCTCTTTCGTGACACATCAAAGACTCTAACAGCTTTAATTTCATCGTAACCCCGGGTTATTTTAAGTTTCACGCAAAACTTCCATCTTTATTTTTAGTTATTTTGGAATTTAAAACGTCGTTTAAAAAGTTGTGACTGCTTATTCCAGAGAGATCCTCACATTCCCGCTATAAAGGCCTGCTGCCAGGGGCGCTGTTAGGAATTCTGCACCCCCCGTTGGGAAGTGACACTGGCCTCTCCACCATAATGCGGCTCTAATTTACAGTATGACCTCGCCTGTCTAAACGGCCCTCTCTTGTTTGAGGAGCCCTTTTGTTTTGTTTTTTCCCCTCCTCTCCATCAGCAGCAGCAGCAGCTCTGCCTGCTGCTCAAACTTCCACTTCTTATTCTGATCGAGACCCGAGGAGCACATGATGCACACAAACAAGCGCACAGAAACCCAAGTCTCTTGTGTGAACATCTGTCTCTTTCTTATATCTCACTTGCTTTGTGCTTCTTGGGTGAGTAATAGCATCTGCTTCACTTTATACTCAATAAAATGGTCTTTTTCATCCGAAACACAAGAGCACTAACTGTGTGATACCAGAAAAGATTCCACTTCACACTTTGGCTCCACACATACGACTGAGAGTCCTTTTGAGAGACATTATGAGACACCAAATACGGGTTAAGCATCCAGCAGGATAATAACTTATAGATATCTCTTTTGGGACTATTTGAAGCATTCCTATTATAATAAGTGAGATATATTATGGATGAATGGAAGGTTTGCTCCCTTTATTGGCTTAAGATGTTGCCAGTCAGATTACTCCTATATGATGGTCCAAATTAGGCATTTAAATTTAGCAGATTGTCTTCTTTTCCCATGCATTGGCTCTACTTTGATTACAGAATGGGATTATGTTCTCTACATTTGCAAAAACGTGGCCATTTCCAGATTTTGATCAACAAATGGCTCAGCCACTCGAAGAGATTAGGCCTCAAATTGACAGCAAGTGAAGTGCAGATGCAGGATTTCTATTCAAAGCCATGATTCGCTTGAGTTGTCGTCCTTCCCTTCAATGCATCTGAATTTTGCATGAAGGAATACAATACTTTCCAAGTCACAAAGAAATCTCTTTTCAAAGGAGAAACTACCACAAGCAGTCTTCAAACATCGAGAGGAAGCCGCCTATAAACAAGATGAGACGTGCACAAGCGCCCAAATGAACACTTGTACAAAATCTTACATGTATCTCAAACATACAATTAAAGCTGCTTTCTTTCTTTTTTTCTTTCCTCAGGAATTAACATCAAAACGTTCAAGAGACAAGTCCTGACACAACCTAGTTAGAGATGAAAGAAAGGAGAGTGAACCCATCTCCGGTGAAATTGGGTGACCCCTTCACCCCCTCACCCATCCCTCAACAGATTAGTCCATTAGCAAAAAAAAAAAAAAAAGGGGAGAGCCCCACTTGCCTGACAAGTAATACCAGCTGTGGCACGGAGCACTGTCTGTCTGTTCAGGAGGGGAGGTGAGGAGGGTGGCGGCGGTGGTGGTGGGGGAAGGGTGGAGACAAGGCGGTGAACAAAAAACAGATGCATCTTTCTGGGATATTTGTTCCAGGACTAATTCAGGACTCTCTCCCCCCCTTCTGTTGTGTCTGGTAGCAGCCATGGCGCGGCCTTCAGCGAAGCAAATATAATAAAACACAGGCTTGTTTTTTCATTACAAGTATTGATGCAGTTTTTATTGCAAATCCAAAACTCAATAAACACCTTCAGGCAGATTCTGCTCACACTGAGCAAATTGGCAAAAGAAAACCGGACAAGTTTCGCTTCACCTTTTGCCCTCTCTCCTTCATGCCAACTGTGGTCTAAGCAAACACGCATGTTTTCACCATCACTTGAGGCCACATGTGTAAATACGCAGCAGCGTGGACAACCGTAAAGTCTGCCCTCATTACCCACTCAGAGCACTCTCCTCCAGTGCTCTGAGCACACGGCACTGCAGCGGCACAGCCGTGTAAAAACACTTTAAAAAGCCCATTCGTTTCCTCTCAAACAAACCACCTGAGCTTGACTGATAGGTGCTGTATGGTGTTAATTTACAACAACAGGCGCCACCGTTGTGTGACGAGGTGAAGGGGAGCAGGGTGATATGAGCCACTCCGCCTCTTTCCTACCCAAGGAAGCACTTGAAAGCCTATGGATTTGCCTATGGCCTGGCTGAGTGACACCAACACATGGCGCTGCTACCTGTTGGCGTGACAGAGGAGACTGTATGGAAATCTACAAGCACACTACATACCACGCCCAACATCAAGAGCACGTTCTCAAAAAAAGAATCATCCTTTGTCATGGTTTCATCACCTTGAGGGAGGGAATAGCGAAATCATGAAAATCCAGTTTAGAAAAAACACTGAAAGCACAACAGCTGCACTGAAATCACACAGAAAGTTCCAAATTTCTCTGCTAAAACTTAATCACTTGTGCAAGCCATTACAACTGCCCACATCCCAGTGTAATTACTGGAAGGAGCCTGTCAGAAGTGCTTCCCTCCACCTAACAGACAGCCCATAATTAAAATAAATCATACAGGATGTGAGCCAGCATCATTCTGCTCAGCAGCCCGTGTTAACAGAACACACACACGCACATAAAAAAAGAGACATGGTGGTGGTTATGACATCATGGCTTGAGCACATGTTAACACTGGGTGAGGATGACCACCTCACAATGGGCAGTTTATAGAGAAGAAAAGTCACTTTTAAAGACATGAGCTGAATGCGGAGGACAGTTTTACCTCGAGGTGAGGAGTTGTAGGAAACTACTTAGTAATTAATTTTTTTTTAAACAGATTACATACTTAGGTGGTTCAGAATTTAACACAATGGAGAGAGGAGGTCACGAAGTTTGTGGCTCATAGGAAGCCCATTTAGTTTCTTTTCTTAAAGAAAGGGGACGTGTTAGTAGCCTGGTGAATCACATGCTACTACATAAAACTGTACTGCAGACTACTAACTTATAACTACGAAACACCCACATTCCTGTTTCCTTCTCTCCCCGGGAATGTGATCGATAAGCCCGGGCTGAAGTTTTGGAGGCACCTGCGTGCTGCAGGTACGGGACTTTCCCCTCGTACCTGCGGCTTCCAGCGCCACAGCCGCCCGCTCGGTGAGACAATAGCTTACCTTGGCTGAGAAGCGCGATGAGGAGGAGGGCAGACGCGTAGCCGGCGGACAACAAGTGCATCCTTGCGAGTTTCACAGATCCTCAGTGGGCTCTTCCAGAGGTTTGTTTAAAACGCACACACAGTTTGGTTTGAGTTTTTTTGTTTTGCGTGTTTTTTTGGTGGATTGATCTAAATCGTCCTCGGGAGCCTGGTGCTGCACAGCCGCAGTTTCACTTCTTTTTGGCTCTTGTTCCAGCGTGGCATGTGCTCGCCAACTCGCGCTCGCGTCAGTTCTGGTGGAACAGGTAATTGTGAGGGGCTCGCGGACGAGCGCGAGGGCGGGGGATACTGTCTGCAGCTCCGCCCTGAGATACCCCCCCCCCCCCCCCCCTCCCTTCTCCCTCTTTCCACCCACTCCACTTTCCCCTCCTGAGCCAACCACCCTCCCACCACCACTTCCTCCCTTCCCCTCCAGCAACATCCTCCCTCCCCTCCTCCTCTTCCTCCTCCTCCTTCACCTCCTCCCACACACAAGTGCACCCCACCCCAGCTCTTTCTTTAAGACCCCCCTCATGTCTCCCCTTGCACCCCACCCCTCTCCCTCACCCTCCTTCTCTCATCTGAAACTCCTATTTCCCTCAAACCCTCCCACCCATTCTCTCTCTTTCCAACAGTCACCACCATCCTGACTTCACACACACACACACACACACACACACACACACACACACACACACACACACACACACACACACACACAAAGGGAACCCTTCAGTCAAGCAGCACCTCAGACTTTTTCAAAAAGTACACAAACACCCACCTGCATTTTAAACTCACCCAGCTTTCAACTTGTGTATTATTTAGCAGTTTATTAGGAGTGGGCTGTTTTCTCAGCGAATCAATCAATCAACCAGCCGGTTTATCAAACATGAGAAATGCCAAGGTGACATTTTCACTTCTTCTAGTTTTGGTCCAATCAATGGATCCAAAACAGTTTACGGTGAATCAAAAGCTTAATGGGGAAGAAGATGGGGACCGGGGAAAGCTGAACTTTTCTGCTTTTAAACGACTGATCTGTCACCTGATACTAGCAAATTCGTTTTATTTTGATACTCGCCCATTTATTTTAGCTGTCACAAAAATAATCATAAAAAAAAAGTTTTTTAATGTTTTCATCGTTCTGGATAAACTGAACAAGCACATTCCTCTTGTCAAAAATATAACCTGCCATTATTAGATATGCAAAGCTGCTTTTTTAGATCATTTTCTGTTGTTTGTTTTTATTTTTAATTGACAGCAGTGACATTTGATGAGCTAGCGAGGACTCTGAATGCTCATGGCAGCTTGAATGTACAGCCATCATATTACTGCCTCCAAGTAAGATATCCATAAGAAATGCACTAAGAGTCTGCAATGATGGAAAATGCCAGAATCTCAAAGTTGCACTTTAACAGAGTGCTTGAGTACTTGTTACTTTCTCCCTTTTGCTGCATCCAACATGAACTTTCACACACTTAGAGATGCACACGCACACATGCTGAGGTATATTTTCAATCAGCCGCCGCCTTAGACTTGTTTCATGCAGAAAACACCACAGAGCGTCACACAGCTTTGTGCCTCACAGGCAAAAAAAAACACCCCAAAAAAAGCAGAAGATTTATGAGGAAGCAGCCTATAGGATGTGCATCCAAGGTTAATTATAATGAGGATATTCCATTCCTTTCCATCCATACATAATTAAGCCTTAATTAATTATACAGTCCTTTTGTCATCTGTTAAATTTTCAATAATTTCATAGATCTCAATGAATGGCAATGCCGGCATGATGAATATCCATTTAATGGCTATATAACACTTAGAATTAATGTAAGAGCTTCAGATTGCTTTTTACTTCCCATCGCTGGCAGTCGAATCCTGCTCTGTGTCGTGTTAGCAGTCGTCTGCATTCACTTGCATAGCGTGTCATGGTTTCCGTGTGATGACAAATAGGACGTGATTATAGATGAGGGTTGTTTTCTGTGAAAGTGCAACGCTCTAAAACTGATATAACAATGGCAGTTCCAGCGAGTCCATTTCAGAAGCAGGTAAAAATAACATGAGAGCATGTGAAATGTCATTAAAACCACACTTGCTGCAAATAAAATGATTTACTGCTGTGCTGTAACTGCACGATCATGCTTGTCTGATCGCAAAATGTGTGTGTATGTGTGTGCCCAGTGTGTGTTGGGTTAAGGGGAATCTACTGGGGGTGAAGAAGTAAGTATTCCTCACCCTGGGTGCGAAATTCATGTAGGTCTGTGATGGCTTGTGCAAATGGAGTGAGGGCACAGGCTGTGAAAACCTAATGCAATTTGATTAGAAGTTAACCGCAAAGCAATATTTTTCCTGCCTCAGTGCGCCGAGAGAAGGGGGAAAAAATAAGAGAGAGAACTATTTGCTTTTTTCTGTGTGACTGAAAGTGAATGAGACTGACTGATGACCAAGCCTGGAGCGTTGTGTTCAATTACAAACAATAACATGTTGGTCATAATTAGGATTTCAGGTGAGGCTGCTCAAGGACTAAACAGTGGAAGAAAACTTGTGCGAACGCTGTGCTAAAACTTCACATCATGCTTTTTCTTTTCGGTGGAATAAATGCAGCTGAAGCTCAGGTTGATTTTGTATTCACAGGAGAGCATTTTCAGTCAGTCCCCATGACTGGAGAAAAAAATTACACACAGAATAATGAATTACAATATATCATGTCATACTGGAGGAACTGTACCAGCTCCTGCTGTCTTTTATTTGATGAAAGAATGAGCGCTCCTATTTTGACATTTTGTGAGACATCTTGTGACACAGCTCCTGCTATGAGCATGGAAACAAACAACCTTGTGTTGCTATGGACTCAGGCAATGAAAGTACACATTTCTGACATTCAGGGATGCGGCAGACAGATGATCTTTATTTATTTATTTATTCGCTTCCCGTGCTCGCTCGTGTTGTAGATACGCACTAATTATCATAGGTTTGTTTCAAGTATAAAAATAATTAACTTCAGCTTTGTCAGAACAGTGGCAACAGCAGTAACCTGAACTGGCGGCGCGGCTCGATTTGCAGACTGAACAGGATCCCACTCGTTTACAGCCCCGCAGTAGTCACTTCTTTTTTGCGTTCCTTCATCCCCCCCCCCCCCCCCCCAAGTTTAAGGAGCTAATATGGAGTGAGTTAATTTGGCTCTTCTCCAAATTTTGCTGAAAATCTAATTTCTCCTCCATCCCGTGGAGGTGTCGGCCCCTTGCAGAACCGCCGGTGGGAGGCAGACGAGTGATTGGTTTCCTACAGATTGGGCTTCAGTAAACTGTGTCAAGAAGCGAACACAGTGACCCTGACATTTTCAGTATGGCCAAGGGAGGGGAAGATCCACTTAATGGCTAGTCCTGCGCCAGCTAACATCCCGACTTTGGATCAATAATTGCTTCATTAGTTAATCTGATTGAGTGTGTGAGCAGCCTGTAGTCGATGCAGAGTTACCTCTCTTTCTGTGAGGAGTCTGTGTTTTATTGATTTCATTGTTCTCTGCAGAGCCTAACTTTTCCCCCCAACTAATCCTCACATTTACACAAAGAAAAGGAGAATGGATCTCTTTGTTTGAGCTCCTCATGCCATCCATGCCTCACTCATATTAAATCCGATCAATAGAAACTTCTTCTTGACGGTGACTGTAAAACAAATGATGGAGGACAAATCACGTCTTATGTTATTCTTCTTGTGCTTTAAAAGGGCAACAGTTTTTGCGTCTGCAGGCTTTACGAAATATTTCTGTTCATTCTTTTTCATATATCTCTGCAAAGAGTTGTGCACTGTTTCATGCAGTTAATAAACCCTGTTGCCTGCCCGTGGTTACTGTAAGCTCGAGGTAATGATCGCGTATTCATGCAACCTGATGTAAAAAGCTGCACAACAAACTGTGAAAACAACACCTACAGATTAGTACCTATTATGCTGATCCCGTGAACATGCTGGTAACCTGTTGCTTAGTTTCGCAATTAACAGTTAAGGCATATTTTTATCATTTAATGGAGTCATATTTTGTCCACCCAGCAAATACAAGTTCAACGCTGCAGTAATTTTTTCTCCAGCTGGGTCTCCACCAACAACTTTCAGTCCAAAGCACGGTGCCAGAAGACAATAGATGCTAAAGAAGATGAAGGGGAACTGCAGAACCTGGTCATTTGTCTTGTTATCAATATAAAAATACTGATAAAATAAAAAAAATTTAAATAAATGCTAAAAGTTTAAAAGCAAGCGACTACTTCAAGCCTGCCCACGTTTCTGACTGCTCCCTCAGTGCCTTTAGCGTCTACATAAATGACTCTTTCCTTGCCTTTAATGGTTTGGCATGCAGGTTGTTTCACTTTGTTTTGTCAAATCTATAAATAGCAGTACAGCAGTGGTCTGAAAAGGAGCAAAAGCAGCAAGTGGAGGGTGGGCACTGTGGTACCAAGTGCATCAAAACATCATTATAGTGAAAAACTATCTCTCTATGAATGACTCAAAAAGCATTTCTGAACACATTAGAAGCTTAAATGTGCCTTTAAAACACCCATGATGCTGGATTTGAAGCTTTTAAACACACAGGAGAACCTGAATGATTTTGGCCACCTATAGCCAGGACACACTACCTGACACATTATTTGCTGGATACCGTGTTACGAACGTTTTAATACACTTTTCATAGTCTACATGAATCTGCTTGTCTTGCTATCATGCGTGAGGTCTTTATGCTGCCTTTAGCTGGTTAATCCTGTATTGTGGAACTGTCTTGGATGTCGGTGCAAATTCACCGAGACAAATTCCTCATTGTGCTTGGTGGAAGAATACGATCTCTAAACGCCTGTGGCCTGATGGGAAGATGCTACAGGAATGACAAAATGCCGTTTTAAAGAGCACAAAAGTGAGGTTCCTTAGGGTATTAAATGAGAGCTCTGAAAAGTTTCTGCTGTCTGATATGATGATCACGGCACAGGTCTTCTAAAGAGGAAATTGCGCACACTTTGCTATTTGCCTTTTCCTGACATTTAGATGACGGCACACGCACTAATATTCATATCAAGATTTCAGAAGGCAAAGTCTTAATGAAGAGGGGAAAATTCCTGAAAACTCCTCGATATATAGATATATAGTTAATGTAAAAATCCATATAAAAAAAAAAGAAAAAAAAAACAACCTGAGAAAACGTGGCTGAAACATGTGAGGGAGAATCAATTACAGCAAGAGCTGAGGGAAAAAATAGAGTTCAGATGTACTACAGGTGGAGACGTTCACAGTCTGTGTCTGCCTGCTTTCTGTGGTGGATGCAGCTGCTGGTGTGTGATATATTTGACCCAGTCTGGCAGGTTTGGCTGCTGTGTTGCGTCTGTTTCCCAAATTACCTGGCTGTGAATGCATAAATGTTATTCATTGGCAACATGAAAGGCAGAGAAATTATTCATGAAGATATAGGCTGGTCTGCTACAACTCAGACATCTGTCAGCTGTCAGTATTGTTTATTTCTCACCTGAGCCTGAAACTATTTGTTGGTTTGTCAGTTAATGGCGGCTCATTGCCGGCGGAGTCGGCGGTACTTAAATGCCGCCTGCTGCAGGCTGATGCTTTGAAAAACAACTCCGAATAAACACAATTGGCATACTCTTGTTATCCCTCTCTAATGCGGCACAGAATATTTCTGGAATACATATTCTGCCACTTTCTTGTAATGACATGCAACACCCAAATGCTCCATGAAATTAACTCTTAAACAACAGATAAGTCATGTTAAGGCAATTTAAAAATTTTTAATTCATCGACATGCGGGGATCTCTAAGTTATTTGAACAATTTGTTGTGCACTATCATTTGCTGCTGACTTTTCCTTATTTTTTTTCTAAGCAGCATTGTGGTGAAAGCAGGTTGACATTCTGTTCAGCAGTTAATCTTTAAAGCACAAGGGGTAGATACCAGCCGAAGAAAGATACCATCTCCTGATATATTGGAGTGAAAAGGGCATGTCAAGAATATCAAACGGATGACAAAGTAATCAAATATAAAAGAACTCCCCCCCCCCCAACAACAGAATCAGCTGTTGCCATTTGTATGGTCTGAGAGGAAGGACTGCGGAGATTTCATAGAAATTTGTGCAGTGTAGAAAAACAAGACCTCCTGCTTTCGGAGACTGAGGTCTGCATGCTTTGTTTTCGAGCTTTACATACATTAGAATAATCCCGCTCCTATTTGGCTGCTTGAAAATGTGTCACCACATGAGGTTTAGAGAGTTTGGGAACTTTAATGTTCACTTGTGGCAAAAATTTGCTGTCTTTGCTGATTGTTGTCAGTGTATATGTTTGTTTGCAAGTTTATTTAACACACTTCTGGCAAATACCACATTAGCACAGCATGTGTAGCCTAAGCAAGCTCCCAGTTAGGATTTCATTCAAATACAAACAGCAAATGGAAGAAAACTGAAAACACTTGATAATCTATGGCCAAAGATCTGACAACGAGGAAGTGTTTCCACTCAAGTTCCAGTATTAATGAACAGAGGAAAACATTTTACATAACGGCACCTTACATGTCCCCATAAATGTGACAGAAACCCAGAGAGGTTTAGCCATCCTGGCGAGTGTCTGAGGAGCCTATTTACCTTTATAGGCTATAAAACTGAAATGATGATGTGAGATGGTACCGGTTCCTTATTCGCCTTTAATACACATTCAAAGCTCAGAAGCTTTAAGCATAAACAGGATACAACAATCATATATGCATAGACTTTATTTATTTTAACTCGTCAACTGCTTTTTAACACAAATATCTGGCGATCACATGGCAGGTAAAGATGAGCTGTTGAAGTGGTGCCAGATGGGCTGGTGTGAGTAGTTAAGAAACTGCTGATCTACTGGGTTTACAGAGCGTGGTCTGAAAAGGCATAGAAAATATCCACTGAGAAGTTCTCTGAGCAAAAATGCCTTGTTGGTTCAGAGGTCAGAGGAGAAAGGCCATTGTGCTTTGAAGTTGGAGGAAGACAATAGTTTCTCAAATAACCTGTCGTTACAACCAGGGCATGCAGGACAGCATATCTGAATGAACAACATGACAAACACTGAAGCAGATGGCTAGCAGAAGAACACAATGGGTGCCACACCCGTCAGGTACGAGCGAGAAACTTTGATATGCATGGGCTCATCAAAATTGGATAATAGAAGATCGGAGGAATGTTACCTGGTTTAATGAGTCTCGATTTCAGCTGTGACATTTGGATGGCAGGGTCAAGATTTTGCCTGAACAGCATGAACGCACGGATCCTTCCTGCCTTGTATCAAGAATTCAAGCGCCTGCTGGTGGTGTTAGTAGAGGATATCTTCTTGGCAAACTTTGGGCCCCTTAGTAACAAATGAGAATTGCTTAAACATCCCAGCCTACCTGAATATTGTTGCTGACCGTGTTCATGCGTTTATGACCACATTATTCTGATAGCTGCTTCCAGCAGGAAAACAGGCCGTGTCACAAAGCTCAAAAACATCTCAAACTGCTTATTTGAATGAGTTCCCTGTACTCAGATGGTCTCTGCAGTCACTAGATCTCAATCAGGGCACCTTTGGGATGTGGTGGAGCGGGAGATTTGCATCATAGACGTGCAGCAAAGAAATTTGCAAATCTGCTATCATTTCAATATGAACCAAACTCCCTGGGGAATGTTTTCAGCACCTTGTTGAATCTATGCCTCAAATATTTATGCCAGTTCTGAAGGCAAAAGGAGATCCAACCCAGTACTAGGAAGCTGTACACCTGTCCTGAGACAAAATGTGAAAAAGGGTCCCAAATGATCATTCAACATACAAAACAGCCTTTGAGAATCACTCAGAAAGTATCTTTCTCTTCTCTCACAACACATGGACAATCTTGTGAAACCTATTTAGTCTGAGACAAAACTCTGCAACATGACAAAGAGGAATTGACATTCTAAACACCAAAGGTCAGTTCAGAATGTTTCATTTCTTTCAACCTTTTCTAGCTAGACTTAGCGTGTCATGCTAACCAGTGCAGCCATGTAACCTAAATTACTGAAAGAAGACAAATTAATTCCAGAGCTTGCTTCCTTTATTTATATAACTGCATTTATCCTTGACTTTCACAGTCTATTACATTCCACAGCTAGCATCTTGTTCTGAGCAAACACTAATTTTCAATCCTTGTTTCCACTCAAAAAAATATCATAAACATCTGTTAAAAATATATATAAAAAATTATCAAACAACCATCTGGTCCTCTGTGTTTATTTGTGTTTATGTCATAATATACAGTCAAAGTTAATGCATCTATTCAACGCTGTTAGATTGTGCAAGCCTGTCACTGTTGATTATAACCTTGTTTCCATATTATTAAAATAAATAATCATGTAATCACATCATGGTTTTCTAAGGTAATACAGGACCAATCCATAGTTTTTTGTAATCTTTAATTCCTGAACTATTTTCAGAAATTATTCAACGTTTAAATGCTAAAACATTTTTTTTGTTTGTTTGTTTGTTTTAGGAATTTAAGTAAATAACTGTAACTTGGCATCTTCATGAAAAGATAATAATATGATTTACTTTTTCAGCTTTTCTGTAAAACGGATGATTTGAAAAATTTAATTAACAACAGTAATTATATTTTAGCATTAAAATATTTTGATTAAAGTGCTTGAACATACTGGTGTGTTAACCCTATTAGAAACATAAAAAAATATTTTGGTAAATGCTAGTACTGTTAATTTAGGGCAGCTGTGGTCTAAACCTTACACAGGGTGCTGGTGTAATAGATTTTTTAAGCATGTTACTGATCAAAGATTTGAGCTAAAACAAAATGAAAGAAAAGAAAAAATGTGTATTGAGAAGTTGAGAAAAGTTTATATCAGTCAAGTCATATTTAAAATTGAATGAATAACCATCACGAGGGTGAGTATCTTTAACTTAATGTCAAGAGGTTATTAAACAATATTTTTTTAAATATACTTGTGGGATACTGTTGTGCCACGCATAGTACAAGAACTAAAATATCTGATAAAAAGTGCATCTTTGGTCCCTGACCTGGAGAAATTTTTGTTGATTTATTTAACATAAAATTTAAAATAAGTGTGAAATGATCAGGACCCGCACAGTGTTCCAGTGTCACTCTGAACACCTTTATTTTTAAATACAGAATTCCCGCTGCTTCGGCACCGTATATATTCCACCAGGAAGCCAACTTTCCAGCTTCTTCCCACACCACACACTACTCCTTCCTGGGTCCAGGCACTAAAAAGGGCAGAGTACATTAGTTGTATTCCTCTCACCTGTCCCCTTAGTCCTCCAGGCACAACCCTGTGATCTTACTGTATAAGCCCTCCATTGCAGCAGAGCCAGAGACCACATCCACAATAAGATTATCACTTTTATAATGTAACTTTTATTGCCCAAACTGTCAACAAATTCTGGAATGACTCACCTAATAAAGTTTCTGATTGAGAGCCGCTGTCTGGAATTTTTCTTTTCATTCAAATTCCTTTCAGCTCTGTTTTTGGTCTCCACCATGCACCGCAAGATTGCTGTATCACTTCCTGTTCCTGTTACAATGCACAGTGGATTTAGCCAATTTAATTAACAACTAATGTAAGATCTTCATCGTCATAGTGTAATCTTTGCATGCTTTATCCAAAGCACATCTTTTAATGTTAATTGTTCTCACAATATTCATTCACTGTGTCTTTAATGATTTGCTAGCTTAGCACATAGCTGACTTGCTAGCCGTAAGACCGCTTCACCTGTCCTTCCTGCTTTAGTAATGACGATACTTAATAAATAATTGTACTTAGTAAACATAATAAAGTTAATATTAATTTAAATGAATGAATGCAGCCTTTTTAGAGCAGGGTCACTGAATTGGAGACCCAGCTCCGCACCCATGAAAAATCCATAGCTATCCATGCCCCTAAAGTCGGCAGAATAGCTCCGATTACTTGTTACTCAACAGCAGAGATGGGCAGTAACGCGTTACAAGTAATGCGTTACAAGTAATGCGTTACAAGTAATGCGTTACAAGTAATCCGATTACTTCCGACTACTCCGATTATTAATCCGATTACTTTTTCAAGTAATGAGTAAAGTAAGGGATTACTATTGCAAAAAAGGTAATTAGATTACTGTTACTTTCCCGTAAGCACACTGCGTTACTGCGTTACTAAAACCGTGATTTTTTTGTGAGAGTGTCTCATGACAATGACGTAAGCGAGTGCGACATTCGTGGCAACAGCTGTGTGCAGATCAACAATAGATAATATATCGAGTGCGGGAGAGAGTATGAGCGTGCAGCGTTTAAAGCGTGGAAGTACTGACCTTACTTTGAGTTTGATTCTGTAAAAAGTGACAAAAACATTAGTGTCCACTGTTCACTGCGTGGGAAGAAAATTTCTTTTTGCGGCGAAAAACCCCTTAACTTCCGAGCAAGCACCGAGTGCGCTCACCGCTGTGGCACACCTGCACCAGGGCAAACATCCGCCTGCTATATAGGTGAAAATAGAGTAACAGGACCGCTGAGTCTTTGATTTTATTTATTTTCTGCTGTGTTCCACTTCCATTTATTTGAAAGAGTGAGTGTAAACACAAAAAGATATTTTATTGCTGTGCTGGAATGTGCAGAAAATAGGTTTAAATGTTAAACTAATTTCTTCCAGTCAGAGAATGTTGCATATAATTTAATTTTTGCTTGATGCATAAAGTTAAAAGATTAAAACTAATAAAACAAGTTTTAAAAAGAGGCTTTTCCATTTAATTACATTTTGTATGATGGATTATGCAGAAAAAGTAGAACTGGGCTGAAAGATCTATCGCTTTATTACCTATTAGGTTGTAAATCGTGTTTTTAAAAAGAAACTAAGTAATTAATTACTTTTGAAAATAAGTAATCAGTAAAGTAACAGGATTACTTTTTGGGGGAAGTAATCAGTAATTAGTTACTGATTACTTTTTTCAAGTAACTTGACCAACACTGCTCAACAGTTAGTCCAGAGCAGCTGGTAAAAACAGGGGAGATGAGGACGGAGCATAGTCCTAAACAGAAGACCGCTTTACAACACCAACACATCCATGTGTCTAATTGCAACTGTCATTGTGATTTGCACTATACAAATAAAACTGAATTCAATTGAATTTATCTGGATTTCGAAAGCATTAAATGCTCAACTCTGTCAGTTGCTAACAACATCTATCTGCTGTTTGGTGCTGTGGTAGTTTTTATAGTGAGCCTGAACCAAAATGGTACATTTTTGGGAGATAACCTCCAGTGGGTTTTTCCACTGAAAGAAAATTTGCTCATTAGTCATCCTAATGTGAAAATATTGATTACAGCCTCTCTTTAAGTCTAAAACTAATAACACTGCATAAAACTGTTGGCAGCCTAACACAAGAAGAAGTCATTAACAACTCTAAATGTGTCTTGCTTTACTTTTTGAACCTTCACCAGTTCTCCACATTTAGATATGAATATAATCAAGATCCCCACAGATAAAAATAAAAATATGTAGTGCTCTGTTCACATATAGCAGTGGTCAGAGGTATTGTTTCTGAAATAGAGTAATCACAAACTCCTGTCTTCACATGTTTACTTGTTAACAAGTCGTTAAATATCTACTTCAGAAAGTTGATGCTTTTATATTCAGGTTATAGATCCGCTGGTTAAGATAAGATAAGATAAGATAACCTTTATTAGTCCCACACGTGGGAAATTTGTTTTGTCACAGCAGGAAGTGGACAGTGCAAAAGTTATGACGCAAAAATTAGAATACAATAAGAATAAATACAGTACACAACTGTACAGAATAGAATAAAATAATATACTATATACAGTAGAATAAAATAGAATAAAAATATACAATAAGATAAAAATAGAATACGAATGCTATATACAACTGAGTAAAAATACAACGATGCCAGAAAAGATTATTGCACTTAGTGTTATTGCACATGTGTGGATGTGTGTGTTTGTTCAGTTAAAGTCTTTGTTGTGGAGTCTGACAGCAGTGGGGAGGAAAGACCTGCGAAATCTCTCCGTCCCACACCGTGGGTGCCGCAGTCTCCCACTGAAGGAGCTGCTCAGTGCTGTCACAGTCTGCTGCATGGGGTGGGAGACGTTGTCCAACAGGGATGACAGCTTAGCCGCCATTCTCCTGTCACTCACCACCTCCACTGGGTCCAGAGGGCATCCTAGAACAGAGCTGGCCCTTCGGATCACCCTGTTCAGTCTCTTCCTGTCCCCAGCAGAGATGCTGCCGCCCCAGCAGACCACACCATAAAAGATAGCAGAAGCCACCACAGAGTCATAGAAGGTCTTCAGGAGTGGGCCCTCCACCCCAAACGACCTGAGTCTCCGCAGCAGGTACAGCCTGCTCTGCCCTTTCCTGTAGAGGGCGTCTGAGTTATGAGTCCAGTCCAGTTATAGATCTGCCTCTCAATTATTTCTCTTTTTGGCATGATATACATATAAATAAGCATCCTAAAATAACGTGCATTCATCTCCAGTGATGCTAGTTTTCAATGAAGGAAATAAACATCTGTAGGTTGTGAAATCTTCTTTGAGTTTCTGCCCCTGTTCAACAGAGAATAGGACTTGTTTTTATTCTGAGGTGGTGTCAAATTTCTGAATGCACTACTGCTCACAGTCCTTGCTCTGGTCCCAATCGTGACAGTGGCTCACAAACACCAACACACAGCATGCATTGACAGTCCTTTTGCATTTATTTGCTGAATTTATCGATTGCCTCAAGTTGCACAGTGGTGGAGCAGCTTTACCGCGTACTGTTTTTCTTCTTAAGTTGCAGTCATCACATTTTCAAAATATATCTGCTGTCAGATGCCGGTTGATTTCTCCTTAGACTTTTTATGATTGCTTGATGTTTGTTAGATGTTTTAATTGAATCTCTTGCAAAACAATTATAGATAGAACATCTTTCATATCTTGTGGTGATCAAATCAGTCAGTTCTAAACGTCAGGGACAGAAACCAAGCAACCAGGCTCATTTTGCAGACAGAGCTGAATTACAGATTTTCACATTACTCGAGAGAAAGAATTTAACAAATGAAACGTCATGACAGACCATGGGCATATTGGGCCAAATGATTTCTAATTAAAATAGCATTTTACTGTAATTGCTTTTTACCGGGATGATACTTTAGTAGTGTTTGGTCAGAATTTTTCCATGTTTTTGCACATTGTCTTCCCTGCTGTCCTTTCTCTCAGGAAAACAGTGCTGTCTCGAAAAAGGCACCTAAAGTTTGCTCACTAACTGACTTACTAATACTTTGTTTGCACACTGTGAAAGAAGCACCTTACAGGTGTCACCTGACACCACAGCCATAAAGCTCCTCATTGTTAAAGGCAACAATGCAGATCTAGCCCTGCCGTCAACAGTCCAACACACAGATCTGATTAAGACTGTTTAAACACAGTCGACTGCACTGCAGTGGAGGGACCACTAAAGCCTCCTGACTCTGGAATGTGGCTGGATTGGAGCATCTTTGCCCTGAAGGTTTAATACCAGTCTGGGACATGACCAGTCTTCCGTTTGTTGGCCCAAGTCGTGCTGACATTATCTCTTCAGCACCCTGGGGCTGCTCTGAATAACAAGCTGTAGAGTTTATGCACACTGGTGGTGACCTACAGAACCTAGTGCAATTAGCCACACCTACATTTACACCACATCTCCAAACAAACAGGAATTACCATAACAATAAGCTCTGTTTCTGCCCAGTTCTGCCTTCACCTCATGTCGTGTCTGTGACAATGCGGCTTCAGCTACAAGAAGGCATCGCTGGGTGGTGCAGAGCTGGCTGCTGTTGCAGCCTGCAGTAGAAAAAGAAGGCATGTTGTCTGCTATTGTTTGGCTTCAGGACTATTTGAAAGAATGCAAATGACTCTGAAACCAGCCCGAGGCCATGTCAGGGACTCCAGAGTCCCTGCATACCTTCCCCTGCTCAGTGTTTTCATCCTTTGCTCTCTTGTTCACTTTACATTAAAAAATTGTGACATGCCTTAGGTAACACCAACCTAATTTGTTGTTGATTTGTGTTGGCTTTGGGGTATGCTTTTACTGAAATGGTGTGTTTTTTCTTTTTTTTTTTTAGTTATTGTCTTCAGACTTATTTATTGTTATTTGATGGAAATAGTATAATCAAATGATTCCCATGACTGTCGACTGTTTACACCATCAAATAGTAAAGTATTTTATTGCCATTAAACAGCCTTTTGATTGACAAACTCCACTCTCTAGTTGGCCACAACTCTTTAATCTTATCCTGTTTTAAAAATCAACAGAGAATTAATTGTGCCATGTGCCGCCTGTAATTTTTTTTATTATTATTATCACTGTGGGCAAAAATAGCTTCGTGTGAACTCACGGGACACTTGCAGAGTACTTCATTATTAAAGCTGACGTGTTGCTGCTGTGCTGCCTTCACTCTCTTGTGCTTACTTTCCCTGCACTTTATTCTAAACAATTACTCTTTCCAGCTAATTTTCTCCTTTGTTGTATGCATTTCATATGGAGATTAGCTAGCTGCTCCATTCAACCCAAACCTGCTCTGGCGAGACTGCTCTGAATTTCATGACTTCTTTTTTCCAAGGCTGACTTGCACCATTTTTTTTTTTTTGAAAAAAAAAATCAACTGACTGAGGAACCGGGTGGCTCTAAAAACAGGTGGTGTTTATTGAGAACAATCTAGAAGGCTGTGATGCATACCTGCAATTTATTGGCTTTCTAGCTAAACTTTCAAAATTAAACATTTCTATTTAGTGAGCAAACATTTGAAGGACCACAGAAATTTGCATCAGTGCCATTTAATCAAAATGTAAAAGTTAGAAATGTTGTGTCACCAACTGAAATTGACCTCTTAACCCTGTGTTCATTTCAAATAGCCGACATTCACTCTATAAAATGTCAGACATTTGGGTTTCTTTTCTGTGAAGGACAAATTAAAAAGTACACCACAAACTTACTTTGCAGTATCATAAAGTTGCAATGACAAACATGTTAGCAAGCTGCTGAATATTTTAAAGTGGATACAAAGCAGAATCAGTCTTTATTGGGAGTGATGTTCAATGTCTGATTTATATAAATCAGTGATTGCTCTCCTTTTAGACGCTGGTCTCACAGCAAAAATATAAAGTAGTCACAAAATGTTATGACTAAATAACTAAAGCTCATCTAAATTAAACACAAGGCAAAATCTTGGTTTTAATTTGTGAGTGAATAATGAGTGAGTTATGTTACAGCCTCCTGCCTCCTAAACTGATCTTTGTTGCATCATCAAACAGATCACAGCACAGTTTGTACTCATGTTGGTAACCTTACCTGAAGAGCACCTCTTCCCACCAGGTGTGGAAATGTAGCTAATGCTACAGTCACAGTAGGAAAAACAGTAGTCGGAGTCTCCAGCATGACCTAAATGACTGCAACCGTGTGCAACGAACTTGCAATCTCATTGCCTTTCAAATGGTGGCTTTGAAGAAGGGAGCCAGGACTGTGGCCACTTGCAGTAGTTGGTATCTTCAAAGCAAGCACCAAAACGCAAAAAATCCCTGCAATAAGATAACAGGTAGTAAAAGTCAGTCAGGTAGTTAATTTGTGGTTGAATGGGGTCACTTTGGCAGTTGCATGCAAACTGTTTGTGATAATACACCAATTAACTGCGATAAACTGGTAAAACTTGCAAATCTGTTGCCATCTACATACACAGAAACAGAAATTCACATTAACTGCTTACATCCAGCCAGAACTTCACAGATTTAAAGCAGAAATTCCTTCACAAATAGTTACATAGTTACTGCAGGTTGACAGCAATGTGTTGGCAATCCTAGAAATTTATTGGCAGTTATTTGCAAACCTTCACCAATCTCTGGGTCAGACAGTGTGGTCCAGACTAAGTCGGAAGTTGGAATTTTTGAGTTCCTTGTTGGAATTTTCATCTGGAGTACCCCATCAACTTGGATTTTTGCACTTGGAAATTTGAACCAGCCCCACCAATCCTAAATTAAAAATCTAAGAAGCAAAACCAATCCTGTTTTTCCAAAATGTTCCGACTTTCCTAGTGGAACGTACTAACTTTGGTTGCTGCAACTATTTGAAAAATTTTAATGCAAACACAGTTTTTTTCCTTGTTGCAAGGAAGTTGCAGTCCCATTTTTACTCTTGTGTGACTGAGCCATAAAGAGTGGGCCTGAAAATCATGTGTTATGAGATAAAAACCACTGCAGAGCTAATTGAAATCACCTGATCATGAGCTTATTATGCACCACAGTTTTCAAATCAAAGGTAGTTTTCTGATCCTTTGTTGATGTAAAAATATTAATGAGTCAAGATGTGCAGATTAAAGAATCTTCTCATGTTTGCTGTGACATCCATGGTGAAGAAATATCTAACATTTAGGTCAAACTGATGCTCTCTTTTGAAAAACAAGCCTTATATCACTGAAATGGCAAACATTTAGAGAGCCCTAAGTCTGTCTCTGTGAACGATTATTAGTTTGTCGAGCTGCTGTCTGGCTGAATCTGGAGGTGCAGCTTATCATGCTCTGCAGACAAAGTTTCTGCAGCGTCTGACTCAACCATGCAAACATCAGAGTCACTCGGCCCTATAAAAAGACTCAGTCCTATTTTTAAAAGTCCTCAGTGTGAAGGATAATATTTTAAGATATCCATCAAACGCTATGCTTTCACACTGCCCATTACAACTGTTCAAACCTTGTTTCCCCCACTTACGTCACCGGTGTTTCCAAGACCAAATCTTTGTGATTTAATAAAACAGTCAGTAATTTAATCAGATTAACCCCAACATTCACGAGGGGTCAAAAGCAGCCAAAACAATCACTCATTTTTCTTTTTTTTTATTTTGTTCCTCTGAAACACGGCTTGCTGGTGCAATTAAGTGGAAGCAAATGCATTTGCAAAGTGAAACAAGATTACCTCCCTCAAGCAAGGCTGGGCTGCTCTAATGGGCTGCTTACACCTCCCGTGAACCTGCCACGCCTCCAGGGGCTGCACACTGCAAAATATTCAAACATCACAGCTAATGTTAGTGGGCCTGAATGGTTTTCTTTCGCTCACACCATATCATCAGAGAAGCCTTTAAAGAATCATAATGGCTCTTCTATATCCTCCAACCCATTAGCTACAAAGCATGTATAGTCCTAATTTGCATTACTGGCTATTTTCCAGAGCAAACCATAAGGTTGTAGATTGATATCCTATCTTGTTGCCAGCCATTATTTTCCATTCATTCCAGTGCACTATAATAACTTTGTAGAGGTTTGAAACTTGTTCCAGACAGCTAATCCATCACTATGAGCAACTTGCTGACTTTGTCAGTGATACATAATGCATCATATGCAAGTAAAGGCTATTTTGAAAACTACCCATTGGTGCGTTCAAGGGCACTGATATATAAATGTTAATGTTATTTGCTAGACTAGAACATGTATTAATGTTTTGAAAATCATTCAGTCATTATTTTGATGTTTGATAATTTATTTGGTATCATTTTTCAAGCAGTAAAGCCAAATATTTCCACCAATGATTTGATGCCTGTTGGCTACACTTCACAGCTTTAGGTTTGTGTAGTGGGCCCAGACTGAAATATCTTAACAAGCAAGTAGATGAATTGCTACTGACAGTGGAGGAATCCTAGCGATCGTCTGACTTTTCCTGTAGCATTACTGTGAATTGATATTTGTGGTTTTGAGGGGTTTGACTTAACTGTCTCGCCTTCAAATGAATTTCGAACCTGAATAAAATTGGATTTTGCCTTTTTGCTTTATTGCCCTATTTCTGCAAAAACTAAACTATGTGATCAGTGCTGTATAACAAATATTGGCAGGCCAACACGATTAAATCACCAGCTAAACATCAGCACGTAGACAGTTCCAGCATGAGTATGGTTTCATTGTAGTGCACCGTCACAGAGTGTTGTTGTTTGTAGGCTTACTGTCCTGTACAAGCTTTGAAAAAATAAGTAATTCAAGACTATTGGCCCAACCAAGTTATATTAGCAAATACTCTCTGATATCATTAGCTAGTATTAGAGTTCAATTGTTTTCAATAAAAGATCATGCTGAGGTTCTCCAGTAGTCAGAGACAAATACCATCAAACAGATGGAAGAAGATGCTGAAAATAGACCGAATTTCAGCCAAGAAAACGTCTAAGAGGGCCCATCCACAAACGACATTATTAAAAGACTGGAAAGGGGGTTTGATAGATCAAAGCGGAAACACATGTGTTTGGAAGGCCACAAACACAAGAGTCAGCTGATCTGAGCAAAGTCAGCAGTGCGTAAACAAGCAAATAAATAGCTACAGAGGACAAATTTAGTGAAATCAGTGTATTTTTGTGTGTCAGGACACAAAGTCTTGACCTTTATTGTTGTGTTGTTGTGGTTGATTGATCTCCTGTCCCTTGTAGTGGATATTGGACCTTTCCTTGATAACAGAATGATGTGATATGATGTAATTATACTGTTTTCATTTTCCTTTGAATTTCATGAACTTTAAAAAAGTTCCTGAAACAGGAAGCACATCTGAACACTAAAAATAAATGTTTTAACAAATAACTTCTCCTAGGTCAACCTTATTGATAAAAAAGGGAGGTGAAAGCTCACAGCCCAGGGCAGAGTGACAACACTTGAAGTCTGTTGTGGCTAGTCATTATTGTGGAAGCTTGGGCTCTGAAGATGAGAGAAAGGAAACATCAGCTTATCTCCACAGGCTCTCCATCGTCTCAGCAGAGTGACACTGTCTGTTTAAGAGAGGTCTCACCTTCCAGAGGGCATGATTCTTTTTTCCCTGTATCAGAGGAATCAATCCCATTTGTTTCTTTGATGGACTGCTTAATCGTGAAGAATCTGTTTTGACTTGACCCAGTATATGCGGATCCCCGGGTATCTGAGTCACACCATGTACACAGATATGGTGAAGAATGCTTTCAGTTTCAAGGGTGTCTGCGAAGATGAGCACCTCCCTCTGGTTTGTGTGCCTCGACAGTCTCGGAGGTTGTGGTCAGCATCATCCTGCATGTTTAAGTCTTTCATATCAATTTCATTAGGATTGAAACTGAAGTGATAAAGAAAGGCGAAGCATGGCTTAGTGCACTTTTAGCAAATATTAATCATATAAATTAAAAGAGTAAATAGTTTGAGGAATGAAACTTTTAGCTGATTACTCTGCATTTATGCGTGTGTAAGTGTATTCATTTATTTTCCATTCTGCACATTGGAATGAAAAAACGTCAGAGCCGTGGCTTACACGTTGCTTCTTATCCATATTGGAGGGTGGGTGCCATCACATTGTCCTCGCTCGGGCTCCTTGAAAGCTTGCATGTCCTCTGAGCTTTCACCTCCTCCACCTCATCCCCTGACAGCTATAAGTCCGACTCCCCTTTTACAATTCAGAGTATTTTTCCTGCTTCACCCAGCCCTCTGCTTCCTGAAGTGTGGATGCTGGAAGAAAATCAGTTAGTAACTCCTGCTGTCCACTGCAAAGGATGCTGAATTAAAGCTTTGTTTTGAAAGGGTTAAAATAACTGTTCCGTTTTTGCAATCCAGCTAAGCTGAAGTTAAGAATCTCATATTGAAGAAACAATTTGATTTTTAGCAATAGAAACATAATATCTGCAAAAAATGTATGTGTATGTGTGTTGGTGTAATCCCAGTCCTTTTGAAAAGAAAATGCACGTTGTCTGTTAGTCAAACCTCCACAAATGTGGCACCAATAGAAAGCCCAGGACTTAAACAGATTGCATAAATTCTGTTTGACGTAGAGGTCTCAGACTCATGTCTCGCACAGAGGACAAGAATGAATAGCTGGGTCACATCACAATATATCAGTATTAGCCTAAGAATCCTACATGGGTTGAGCTGTATCCTTAACTTCAGTAGATTAAGCCATAAGAAAAAATAACATTGCAGCAAAACTCTAATACTACCTAATCACATTATGACTTGATATTGCAAGAATGTAGCTCATCTTTGTAAAATAATTACCAGGCATCCTTTTTGTATCAGTTCCCATTTTCCAATAAATGGAAAACTTAAAAAAATACAAAAACGTCTGAAACTGTCCGGGAAAGTTGTCAGACGTAATCTAATCTAAATGTTACATTAAACTGATGAATTAGTATTTTCTCTTAGTCGTGCTGAAGTTGTTTGTCTTTCTTCCTGCTCAGTGGGGAATTAGCTCGCTCATTGCATACTGTTAAAGTGTATAAGGGAGATAGAGGTGAGGGGTAATGCAATTACTCACCCGTGTCAACCCTGTTCTCATGTCGGGTGTCTGCATGGATTGATAATGAAAAGGATGACATATCTCTATCTCTAATTAGACAACCCTTTTAAATCACCCTCTTTGTGTATCCTTGTGTCTCACTTCTGCAGAATCAAGTTGCATTTCATTCATCTTCCCGCAGCCTTGGCAACTGCACGAGGACAACAAAACATTAATCTGGTCTAATGCGTAGACGGCAAACTGGCCTGTTTACATTCCTGAAAACACCTGCGAGTGACTCTGCTGCCCGTAATTTCTAATGTGTGACATTAACCAGAAAACCTTGATGTGTGTTTGTCCTTTCACTCATAAAACTCAGTGTGTGCAGTGTTTGGTACATATACATGTACCTCCTCTGTATGCACCTCTTGTTACAGGTTTGAAAGAAATCTTAGCAGTGAATCTGATGACAGGAAAACTGGCTTTGAACTCAGGAAACTCAGAAATCTTCCATGAGTGTATTAAATATGTATCGCTTTTAAATGGATAGTTTGACATTTTAGAAAATACGCTACTTGCTATCGTGGAGAGATTTAGATGAGGAGATCTTACGTCATGTCTGCAAAGGACAATGTAGGATCTTAAATGCTGGACAGGAAAATAAACACACATTTTAATCTTTTTGGTTTCATCCTTGATCCTTGATCTCAGGGCCTGGGATGCCAAATGACCCAACGAGCCAGACCCTAACTCAAAATATCCCAAGAGCTGGTATTTCAGCAATATGCATATAAGATTTGAGTGTCTTGTGAGATGTAGAAATGGGTAATGCTTAAAAATAACCCAGACGTGGAGTGGAAATGTCAAAAAATGCAAATAACTCAGAAAGAAAGGAAGACAGTTTAGCTGTTTTACAGCACAGGGGAGATCCAATCATCCCAGTTTCCACAATTCCAGCAGTTTAACCTGCAACTCTTCAGAGAGCATATGAGCAGTGAAAACAGTGGCATGTCTTTAGACTTTAGAGAGAAAGCTTTCTAATGAGTCTTATGGGATGTGAATTTTCTGCACTCTAAAAACTATTGTTTAAGCTCAACAAAAAAAATTAACGCAACAGTTTCCATTACTCTTTTTGAGTTATGATAACTTATGTTGAAATTAGATTGAACCAACAAACTATATTGAGTTACGGGAATTAAATTATCCTCCATAATCAAAGGTGATTTTAATTACCATTTACGTAATATTTGGTAGCTTAAAAACATATTTTTAAGTTGTTTACTCATAAAAATTATGTTCCTCCAATTACTTTTTCCACATTATTTGAAATGATTTTTAAGTGTTATGTAATTAATTACAGCAATTACAAAAACAATTTTTTAAAGTTCATTATTTAAAATATTAAGTTGCTGATTTTCATCATTATTGTCATCATTTTAGCTTTCTCTTATTTTTTTTATTGTAATAGCTTTTAAGAAAGGAATTCATTCAACATTTTTTTTTATCAAATAACTTTTTTATTTTTTAACAGTAGGCATTTCAACACTTTGTATTTAAAAAGTGAAAATAAACCAGAAATTTAGATTTATACCATCACAGCCAAGTTATAGAATATGCCTTTATGTATTTAACACCACAGAAACAAATGTGTTCAATTGGTAAAAAATCTACTTAGAAAACATTTTGTTGCAGTAATACTTCCATGCAAGTGTTCAGTAAATGTTAACTTTCAATGCCTACTAAACTTTACAAGATCTTGCATCTTTCTATTACACAATGCAGCAAACACCTTTAAGATCAATGTTACACATACAGGATTCAAAACAGTTAACAATTTTTGAAACAGAGTCAACATCTTTAACATAATGATGGTTCCATCAAGGTCAAGGAACAGCTTCTGAACAACTTCAAAAGTATATTTCAGATCCTTGCATTAGCTTAGATTGAGAGCATATATTATGCCCATGAGCAAAACACAGCACCTTGGGAAATTCTGGCCCTCCATGATTTTTGTTTCCTCCACCACAATGGTTGCAGTCTTATGGTTAGATCCAGGGGTGTACCGGTTACTGATGATGGCAGTTTTCATCACCTGCCTTAAGTTCTTCGGTGTCCTTGTAAAGCAAATTTTAAAAAATAGGTTAGTGAATTATAGATTAGACTTTTATACTTACTGAATCTTAATGAATTCAGATGATCAATGGAACACACACACACACACACACACACACACACACACACACACACACACACACACACACACACACACACACACACACACACTGTTGAATTACTTGCACCAAACTCCATGAAAAGGTCCTCTTCCTTCTCTCCAAGGAATGTGATAAGGCAGCAGATGGCTACTTCTCTGCGTGTTTCAATTGTATTGTACTATTTAAGAAAAAATAAAGTATGCGTATAAACTACATGGGTGACTGCCAACAAAGTGCATTTTAAAGCTACCCAAAGTCTAAATAGTTGTCCTACCTCAAGAAGCATGTCCTTGATCTGCCTGATTCTCACTCCTTTAGCTCCTCCCCTTGATAAAATGACATCCATCAGTTTTGGGGTGCAATGGTCAAGTGTAGCCATTCAAGGCTTACAGTGGTTATTCTCTTGAACTCCTCCTTTATCTGTAGACCACACAAACAGAAGAATTAAACCTTGCAGACTATTAGCTATACTGCATTAATGAATGCTGTATTACATTATTTAAAGAGGATAGACATGATCTAAGGCTACCCCAAGTTTTGAGGGAACCAAAACAATCGTGGTGACGACAAGGGAGACTTCCCCACCATAACCGTGGTGTAATCTCTAATGTTTTAGCAACCCTGTTTCTGCAGAGGTTTCGAATTTACACATTGTTCACTTCCAGCCCATTTTGTAAAAAATTAGATTAGATTAGATTAGATTAGATTAGATTAGATTAGATTAGATTAGATTAGATAGAACTTTATTAATCCCTCGGGTGGGTTCCTCTGGGAAATTCGATATTTTTTATTTATTTATTTATTTATTTTTGTGTCCCAACTTAACAAAGCACTAATGACCCTAGATTATCACACTATACTAACTGCTTACATAAAGTCTTGATGTTAAGTAGATTCACATAGCCTATGCCAGAATAATGCTATTGGAATGACATTAACAATATTTCACACAACCTGATTTTTCAAAAAGAAACAAAGATAGCTGCAGCTCTTAAGATCAAGAACAATACTTACTTTAAGCTGTATCACAATAGTAACCAAAATCATTTACAATGTAATATTACATATAGGTCATGCAAATTTTATAAAGACATAAAATAGGTGAGCCGGGGGGGGGAAAAAGAAGCCTCTAGGTCATCCTCTGACAAAACTATTCACAGCTTAAAGGCTTCTAATTTTGGTAAAAAGAAAAACAAAATCAGCCTAAGATCGAAATTAGATTGCACTGTGTAGCAAAACTTTAACCACGCTTTTCCTAGCCACAGTTGCACTCTCTAGCTGAAGACTTTTGTCAAATGAAACTTTATAAGTCTTATCCTCTGCTGTGCTAAAGTTTAGAATGGCTAGCATTAGCCACATGTGGTAGTGCAAAGTATTTCCTTATCTGTATGAGCATCACATCATACACAAATCCACTACAGGTGACTAGCACAAATGCTTTGCTTTGGTAGAACTGTTATTTGTAAATGAAATGTTACTTACCTTGAAATGTCTTTTACAAAAGCTTGCACCATGCAACCCAACATGTGTGAATTTGCCCGGGCTAGTTAAGTCGGTAGGGGAGGGAATTTGAAATCAGAAGTTACAGTGGAAAAAGAATAAGTTATCTATTCAATTTCTTTAAGTAATTACAACTTGAATTTTATTTTAAACCCACTAACATTGGGATTTAATTTCAAATTACATATAAAATTAATTTAATGTAATTACCAACATTATTATTTCAACACAACCCAAAAAAATAAAGTTTGCAACTTAGAAGGTCTATCTTAATCAATAAATTAGAATTTTTATGTTGCAGCCATGGATTTAATCAAGTGGTGGTAAAAGGCCTGATGAATTACTTTTTAGAGTGTGGAGGCACTGTTGCAGAGTTGATTCCACAACTTTACACCAGATTAAATTGCTTGAGTTCAATTCCCTTCCCCACAAAAGAGAAAAGGTTTGTCCACCTTATTTACCTGCAGACCTGAGGAACCTCCTTCTATAGGTTAATGGCTATTTTTTTTTAAAGCTTCTCTTTTAGCCTCAGTAATGAGTCATGTGACACGATACTCACGACTGGTTATCTTAAATTAACACATGTCCTGGAAACAGTATTTCATTTAATGTCATAGGATTAACTAGCAGACATGTTTGATCTTTGCTTAGTCTTAGTTTTTTATTGTATGTTTTCCTTTAGCCCTTTATAGTTTAAACATATTTCCTGCCGTTATTACTGAATCTGCTGTGCATGTCTGTGCTGGAGAGGGTTTTTTGGCTTAAACTTAATAAAATAAAAAGCAAAAAAACAAGAGTTCCCCTTGAACAGTCCAATTTCCGGGAAAGCAAGCACACAATTACATCAAATTATATCAATTTTCCAGTAATATCATTAGGACCCATTTTAGCAGACACGTGTACCATGTTACAAAATGTTCATGCACAGCAATCTGCAAATCCTCCCAGTGTTATTTGCTTGTGCCAACAGAAGTATGAGTTGAACTGTATGTTTAGGCAACTCAAAGCGTGTGGTTGAAGTTAGGAAACATTTAAACCTACTGGTTTAAACATAAAGACGTCCACGCTGCTTTGAAGCGCGAGACATAACGTGAACCCAGAGCTCCATCAGAGCTTTTGAACGCTCCCCAGCTATCCTAATCATCGCTCTGTGCCTTCCAAAGATGTTGCCTTTCTTTAACAAAAAATGGCTTGTAAACATATTACAGAAGCATATGAATGCTGTTTGGAAATGAAAAGGGGAACTGTACAGTCCCCTGGCATGCACTGAAAAACATTTTGCTTATTGTTGCTTCGCTTGGAAATTTGACCTTCACTGTGCAGTATGATGCATTTTGATGCATTTAAAACTAAAAGGCTGTTTTTATATTTATCTCCTGAATAGGGGAAATGTTTTTTTCTGAGCTTTTTAGTTTAAGATGTTTGCCAACAGAATATTACACCTCAGGTAGAAGCCAATTCTGGTCCAATAAGCAGCTTATGTACTTGTTATGCAGAAATGTGAAACCTTAGCCCAAGGTGTAGTAACATTGCTGGTTCCATCAGTCTGTTATACATGTCTGTCAGTCGTACATATGTCACTTAATATTCCTCATACGGTCCAAGTATGTCCTCTGGTGTCAGCTGGCTGCTTTCCGTGTGTCCCTTCCTTGGTCAGTGTGTTTCCCCTTTCTCTCTTTGACCAAGACTGCAGGGATTTCTCATTTCTCTAAATTGTGTCTGCTTGTCTCCTCTGTCCTGCATCCACCTGCCTGTGATCCGGAAATTAATCCGAGTACACCACGTTGAAGGATATCTCAATTCCTAAATTGCAGAGGGGGGAGGAGAGAGGAGGGAGGGGGGGAGGAGGTAGAGGGGCTTTAGTAGAGGATGAGCAGGTGTATCCCTCGCTAAAGTGTTTTTACCTTCAAGTGCAAAAGAGGCATGGAACACCGCTAAATGGAACAAACCAAGACTTTATTAATTAGTTGTTTCAGTTATTTAAGCTGCAGATAAAATTTGTGCCCTCCAGTGTTCTTGTGTGAGTGTTTTTTTAAAAAAAGTCAGGGTATCTTGTCACGTTGCTCCATGTCATAAATCTAATTGAAAGCAACCTAAATAGAAAGCATGCCATGAATAAAGTTGCATTTCATAAAATACAACAAGCATTTATTGATTTGTCAGTCTAAGAATTAATGATGCAGACTTGCCACACCTCAAATGAGGTAGTGAGGCAAGGATGTCTCATTTAGACATTTAAACTCCTCTCTCATGTCCATTGCCTCCTCCGCTTGCATTGTTACTGGGAGGGACTAAGATGTGACTAGAGGGGGGATGATATGGATGCGTGTGCCTTGGGTTGTCTTTTCCTTTGTTTGTGAGGTCCTTTTGGAGGTGTAGCTTCTCAATGTGCCAGATGGAGTTCTGGCATAGCACACCTGTGCTTCATCATCTAATCACCAACCTGCATCTGCCCACTCTCGTCCAGATTTTTACAGCTGTCAAGGTGGTAGCATGTAAAAATACCTCAGTTGTTCATTGCTTTTGTGTTTCCTTTCTCGTTTGTGCTCTAGATCTTCATTATGTTAGCTGGCAGTCAATCAACTGTGTCTCTGGATCCTCATCTCTTAAAAAATACTGCTTATCTGCTGTTTACTTCTTCCTTGTCTCCTCAGCCACAGACCACCTAGTCAGCCTATATAGAAACATCTGTGCACATTTCTGCATTTACTAAATAAAATCCCCAGATGCACTCCTTGTGTTGGCATTCTGGAGTGTGAGTCCAACACTTCCTGGTCATAATCCTTAACTCAAAAAACAGACAGAGCACCTTTAGCTATTCATGCAAAGATTTGTTGCTAAGGCCCCAGTCACACAAGCCTAGAGACAAGTCAGCAACCTGCTGGCAGTCCCCAACTGGTTGGCAGCTGGTTGCTGGAGGTTTCTTGAAGGTACAAGGTGAAACTGGTCTCAAAGAGGTGTATAGTGCTGCACCGAAAATTTCCATGTGATTGATTTAGTCACTAGCAGGTTGTCATGGTTGCATATACTTTCCATGATAGAAACCGACTTGATTTTCCAGTGAGATTAACAATGACACTGAGCAGTGCTGATTTTCTATCACTGGAAAATAACTAAAAATGCTAGTAATATTTCAGTGTTAGAAAAACAACACTGCTAATGTTAGTCATTGTTAATCTTTAACACTGACTAGCTTACTGTTAGAAATATTACACTGTCAAAAGTGTTAATTTAACACTCAAAAGAGTGGACACATATAGACACTTTCTAGTGTTAATTTAACACTGGAGATTTTGCAGTAATGCATAAAAGACCGAATTGCTTTGTATGTGGACGGGGCTCTAATTGGAAGTCTGTTTTATAATAAACAAACTTTCATATAATTTTTATTGCTGTTTATGCTGTTTACTGCGAAACAATCGTGTTTTCAATGAGTTCAGGAACACTGGTAATTTTTGTTAATGTACACAGATCAGATCGAAATGTAAATGTTACTACATCCAACATAGCAAGATTGCCATCACGATTTCTGTTGAAAAGCAATCAACGTGTGCATTCAAATATGAAGCCAACACATTCAGATAGCGTCAGATAAATGGAAAGCATGCGCGTGTGGGAGGGGCTCTGGAGTGCACATACAGTACAGTGATTTCCAGTAAAGTAGGAAAACATCTGGTTATAATTTTTTAACTTGTGTATTCATAGATTTTGGATTATTCATTGAAGGAGAAGAACAGCGGCCTTAAGTATTTTTGTCTACTTATTCATCATCTTCTTCCTTAATCAAATCTGACCCATTAAAAGGACCTGGTTACTACATTAGTAGCCAGGTATGCTCACTTTCCTTTTTCACCTCTAAGGTATCTGTATAAAATCAGATGACTCATGCAGTTTATTGTGTTTTGATGCTGTCTTGCTACTATTATGTTACAGAGAAAAACATTATTATAACTTTCTCTGAGTCATGGCCAGGGCTAGAAGAACAAGGCAGGTTGTAACAAAACACAATTTCTTTGACTGTCATGTTATATTATCTCTGGTAAACAATCCCCATGGTGGTATATCTGCTTCCCAGAGCTGTTTTAAATACTGAGGCCCCTGCATGGCCTTTGGGCACCTGTTATTCCCTCCAAACAAAGCGTCCTTGCTGAGACAAGCCACATTCCTCTTATGAGGGTCAGAGGTTGGCTCCCCAGCGTTGCCTGAATCTTGGCAACTGGTACCCTTTCCAATTCAGAGAGGAGACCTCTATTTCCGGAGGCATCAAATCAACAATGATGTGCTTGTGAGTAGGTCCATCAAATTTCCTCAGTAATGAATCTCCATCCACTGAATTCCTCTCTAACTCGCTTGAGATGAGTCTGCAGACAACATAACCAACATCAAAACCCAAACATAATATGATGACTTGCAAATCTTATGAACCCATATTCATAGGGTTTAGGCGTGACTGCAGCTCAGGGGATAAACCATCAGAAGGTTGGCGGTTTGATCCCTGCTCCAGTCTGCAAAATATTTTAAACTGGTGAAAGGTTAAGACCGTGACCCTTCTACTGTGAAGCCGTGCTGTTGTAACAGCAGTTGCATGCGGTTAGGTTGTATTGCAAATTGTAACGCAAAGCATTTTCTAAAAACGACGTCACCTAACTGCAAGAATGTTGCTCTAAAACCTGCGTATAGCTTTCAGCATTGATGGTGACTTTTCAGATTTGCAACTGTGCTAATGCATCTCTATACATCATTGAGGATGGAGGCTTTTGAACTGAGTGCTGTTAAAAAGGCAGATGGCACCGCTCTTTGTCATGGCTCGGCAGGTTAGTGATGGGTTTTGTTTTCCTGTTGGTTTTTGTTTGTGTCCCTTGTCTTCATACTCCTTTATAATGCTCATCATGCTCAGGTGGAGGTGCGGAGCTGGCTTGGTGTTTCTGCCAGGCACCGGGGTGGAGTCTTCCTGGCAATTCTGTCCTTCCTGCACCTGTTCATAAGGATGCAATTAATGGACCAGTATTTGAGGGTTGAGTTGTGCTGCAGTTTGTTGCTAGATCCTCTTTGTCAGGTGACAATTAGGCTTGTTTTTGTTTGAGTTTAAAGCGCCTTACCTTGCTGTTCAGCTCTTCACATAGTTACCTGTCTGAATTCACAACTGGGAATTGGTTTACTCAAGCCTCAACACGCCAGCCAAAATATGCAAGGAAAGGAATTCGCCTGCCAGCCATCTATCTACCCGCTCTCTCAGCTCCATCCCAGAATCTGTGGACAGCCGCCAGCCAGACCCATGACCAGTTCTCTCTCGCGTCTTTAACAAATAGGGCCCATTAAACAACCCCAGATACTCAGTATCATGCACCATTCATCTTGAACACTATCTCTGTCCTGCTAGGAAGCCACTGTATACTTCCTCATATCCTCACCACCTTAAATAAATCATTTAATCCTGCCAACTGCCATCTGAGTCTGCTCTTTGAGACCAGTTTGGATCTCATAATGACACTTCTTTAGTGCAGAGGATGCTGCATCCGCATTCTCCAAAAGGAATGTCAGATTTTGATTCATCTGATCACAGAAGAGTTTTTTACTTTGCCTCTGAGCTTTGGCTCTGAGAAGACGGCAGCATTCCTGGGTCATGTTCACATATGACTTTCTCCTTTTTACACAATAGAGCTTTAACCTGCCTTTGTGGATGGCACAGCAAACAGACAGTGTTTAATGGATATGTGACTGAGCCCATGCAATGACTTCCATGGCAGAAGTCGACCTAAAATGTTCAGCCTTTCCCATCAGATTCATAGAAACTTTTGGTGATAGTATGTACGGTGGACGATGAAATATTCAAAACTTTCATAATTTTATATGAAATTGTTCCATAATTATTAGATGCGGTTTTGTGCAGAGTGATAAACCTCTGTCGATCTTTGCTTTTGAGAAACTGCATCTCTAATATATTTTTCTTAATATTTAGTCATCTTGCTGATCTGTTGCCAATTAATCAAAATAGCTGGGCAATGTTCCTCCAGCTGTCTGATTTTACCACCAGTTATATTTCCTGCTTTTGTTACCTCCATCCCAACTTATTAAGATGTGTCCGTGTCATCAACTTCAGAATGTTTTCTGTGTTCTGTTTTGAATAAAATATGGGTTTATAAGATTTGCAAATTACTGCATTATGACTCAACATTTTACACATTTTACCTAACTTCATTTTGATTAATGGTTGTAGCCAAACAACAATTCTTAATATTTAATACAACATTTCTTTAGATTACACTTTTAATGATGCCATTGCATCCAATTGATGTATGTATATATAGGTATGAGTAATAAAGAAATGTTTTGGATGACACGTTCACCTTGTACTTGCTCATTTGCATCTTATGACTTTTTAAAAATGTGGAACTTCTTAAAGATCTTACTCCTGGAAACCAGTGGAGAATTAAAGGTCTGAGTGCAGGCTTTGCATTTTGATTCTCTGACAGAGAGACCAATTAAAAGTCACCGATGTTATCCAAGGCTGCGGGGCACAGACAGACTGACACCCCCAGTAGAAAACAGCCCACTCAGGTGAATATGAGCCAATAGTCTTTAGAGCAAAATGACTCTACTCATATATCATTAGTCTATGATCTTTAGCGTTTTCTAGGAGGTATTTTTGTTTTATCCAAAGCTATAATTTACATTTTCTGTTTTCATTCTCTTCTGACCCGTCTCTCTCGTTTTAACCTCCGTTAGTAAAATCCCACATTTCCAAGCCAAATCTCACATTCCTCGCAGATTTCACTCAGACTTGTTGCATGCTCCCGCCGTTCGTAGAGACCAATGGGGACACTAACAGCAAGATGAAAAGCACGAGAACCAGTTTTTCCAGTTGAGGAAAGCAAAATCTAACCCCTCTACCAATTTCACAGCACATTAAGGCCTGTGTTTGTAGTTTATCTGGTGACAACAGATTATAGTGTGAAAATTACAGTGCAATTAGTGTGTACATAATGGGTACCTTTTTTTCCATGACAAAATAAAGCAGAAAGGAAGAAAACAGTGTGTAAGAGAACAACTCAGTAACAATTCTGGTTAAAGCAAATTATACAGTAAGATCTGTGTTTTACAGCACTGCCACAGACAGACAAAGAGAGAAGCAACAACAAGCACTGCTTGATGATACTTGTTTGCAAAACTCGATTTGGTAATGGTGTGATCTTGTTCGCTTTGGTTAATTTAAGCTGCAGACCTCTGTAGTTGTAATGAGCTTATATTTCAGGGATAGAAGTGTCACTGTGTCTTTTTGCCCTTTGCTTTCCTCTTGTTTTTACTTGTTTATCTCAGTCTTCAGCATTTCCCTGTCTCGCCTGTGCTTTCCCGTCAGTGCCCCTCCACCCCCCCACCCCTCCCTATTACTGTATGCGTGCATCTGATGCCTTTCCTTTTCAAATACTTCCCTTTGTTCTTTTGACTTACTTTCTGCATCTCTGGGTCTCTTTGAGAGCATTTCCCACCTTATTTGCCCCACCCTCACTGGTTTCACCTGCGTGTTTAAAACATCTCTCCTTCAACTATCAGTTATCAGTTACACTTTGCCCGTCTATCACCAGTGTTGTTCCTCACGTTTTTGGCTTTCTGGATTAGCATTGTGGATTAAATTTGACTGCTTACAATTATGGACCCCATTTGCAACGTTATGATTCAGAATCATGTATCTGCTGTGTTGTTTTTGGCTCCTCCCATCAGAGTATATGTGGGTGTGTGAGTGTATGTGTTTTTTTTCTCTCCTTCCTTCAAGGTGTGCATGTGTGTGTTGGCTGAGACAAGTGACTGCTGAGTGGCTGATTTGAATAGATTCCCGCGCCTGGATTGGATGATTGGATGGACAGCAGCCTCTGAACCAACAGCTGACAACAACCTCGCTCCTCTCCTGGTCAAAGCCAACAACTAGCCGTCATGTTGCTATTAGCTCTGTGTGTTTCTGTGTAAGAAATCTTGAGTCAAAGTCATTAGTTAATAGTCCGAGCTAAATTATGCACCTAGTATCACGACTGCAAGCCAGAAGCCGCTGCTTAGCATCTTTAGTTGTTTGTGTTGCTAGCTTTTCCCCAGGTATGTGGAGTTGGGAGTCATGTCTCATGTTATGGCCAGGTGACTCCAGGGCTGGGAACATAACAAAAAGTTTTTTAGGCCTTCCTTTGAGTGCATTTTTAACGTCTGCCCTCACTTGGAAATGAAATCAAAAGCAGCAAGAAGGATACCAGGGCACTTTGCAGAGGCAACAATGGCAGCTACTCTCTGTATGAAAGTACCAGTCAGTCATATAACCATTTTCTGCAGCTTATCTGAAGTCAGGCAGCAGTATTGGCACACTAAGTACTCCAGACGTCCTTTCCCAAAAAAAGAACAAAAAAGAAAAAAATAACATTTTCCAGCTGCTCCTGAGGGATTCCAAGGCGAGGCAGGAAAGCCCATTTCATTGTACTCACGATCTCACCTTTTCAGTCAGTCCCCAGCCCTCATGAGCATAGGTGAGTGCTGGAACACAGATGACTTGTAAATTGTAAGCTTTGACCTCTGGTGCATCTTCCTTTTCCTTTTAGCCCGGTACAGCAGTCACATCCATACTGCACCAACTCAGCTGTCAATCTCTGCATTTTACAATCACTTGAGAGCAAGTTAGTGAGATCCTTCATGGAGGCAGCAACTCACTCCCAACCCAGTGGGAGCAATCCAGCAGAGACCCAGAGTTTCAGAAGGAGCTTGCTGTCACTCCAGACGCTTCAGACTTGACTACAAAGTGCATGCTGAAGGTCAAGGTCTTATCAGGGAAGGACTGACTGACTGACACTGCATATGCTCTTTGGATGGACTCATTATTGGAATTGGGAAGTTGTGCCCTGTTGTATTGTTGTATGGTTTTACCTTGTATTTACCAGTGAAAAACGGAATGCAGCATAGAAATATATGTATATATCCCTGCTGTCGGTTGGCTGATAACTATTCATGCTTACAGCCAATTAACCGAACATGTGTGTCATTGGACTAAATACCCAGACAGGCTAAGAGAATAAACCCCACACTGGAAGGACCCAGCCGGCCAGCTGTGAGACGGCAGTGTTATCCCTGGATTTGCACCATTAATTAGCATTTTCTTACTATCACCCAAATCCCATCTGCTGCTTTTGTATCTGATTTCATGTGTCAACATAAATTTATTCCCACACGTCAGTGAGGCTCTGGCACGTCCTGGTTTAGGAGGTACCAAGCGTATCCTGTTTTTACCGCTTCAGTTTAGTTTGCATGCATAGATTCACTAAGCTGAGACAGATGGGAATTTGTATCCATTTCAGCCAAGAATTAACCAAAATTAAACGTACACCCTTTAAATACTGGATAAAAAGCTAAATAGTGAACTTGTTAGATATCAGTACTGTGATTGGCTGACATTTTGTGCTACAATGGTGATACTGGAGTGCAGTTCATCATATATTGGTCCAAACCGTTGGTGAATAAGATCAAAGTGTTTTAAAATATTTACCTTTTAATTCATCAGTATTGTTTTTTAAAAACAAATAACTCTACAATAGTTTGGTTCCTGAAACCAAGATGAATCTAAAAAACATAACATTGGAGTTGGACTGTGCTGCTAATTATGGGCAGCACAACAACAGGACCTGGGTTTGAATCCACCATCAGGTCGGGCCTTTCTTTGCATGTTCTGCCTGTTGTCTCTGGGTACTCTGGCTTCCCCCCACGGTTCATTGATAAGCAGTTATTGACTTTTTGGTTAACTGGCTATTTTTAAATTGGCCCTAGGTGTGGATGTGAGTGTGAATGGTATTTTGTCTCTCTGTGCAAACTGGTCTTCCTTATGGGCCCTAATCCCAATCTACCCTGAATTGGATAACCTGATGAGATGAATGATGTAAGTAGAGTCCATGATAAGAAATAATGATGTCAGCTCCAGTTGCAGGTCCCTGGTGCACGTTCAGTCCTATGGGTGTTTTGTAATGTCATTAGTAACACCTTTGCTAAATTGCCCATGTGAAAAAGTCTCTTGTGTAACGAACACAAAAGCTCATATTTTTTCAGTAGTTGCTCTTTATCTGAAGTCCAAATAAAAGTAAATTAGCATCACATCTATGTGGATATAACATCATTTGGCCTCTAGTTATGCGTAGTGCTGCGAGAAATATAGATTGGGCATCCTCAAATGCAACTTTACCATTTGAGATTTTGCATGTTTAGGACCACATTATACATTTTTTTGTTTTTAAAATGGGCTGCCATCTCTCAGAATAATTATATTTGGTTCAGGATGTTTTTCACATAAATATGGATGGATATTTATTAAATAAATTTGTTCAGGAGTCAGAATAGTGGACCGGGATTCATAAACAGTGCAGAGCCATCCCCAATTCAAATGTAAATCTGCTGAATGGAGGCTTTTAAACATTTGTTTAGAAAAGAGTGAATGAAGTTCAACTCTGCTCCAGCCGTGCATTAACTGGAGATAATCCAAAGCTGAAAATCAAAAGAATTTATTAAATCTAATTATCATTTCCACCATTTCAATATTCAAAAATATAAATAACTCTAATATTGCCTCATTATGTCTTTTATTATCGTGTGTTTAAGACAGTCAAACAGTGTATTTATACATTTTTAAAAATCCACATCTCTGTTTGGGAATCTACCCACTACAAAACACTGGCAAAACAATTGAGACAGGAGCCACTCCCTCACTTTAAACAGCTCTCAGCAAAACGTAGGAGATGAGGTTTGCTAAAAATGAGAGAAAACATGTCTGAAAGGGTATAAATCTTTAATCAAACGATGCTGATGTGCCTTGCCTCCAGCACTCACAGTGCCAAGCTGTATAGCAGAGGCTGAGATCTCAGATCTTGCTTCCCCAAAAAACAGGATAAATCCTCTTCTTCGGTACAAATGTGTCATGGGAGCGGCTTTCTGTGCACTGAAGCTGCTACGTTTTGGGTTCCCTCCTTAGAAACTCCCACAGGGACCCGACACTATTTCAGCATTTTAAAAAGGGAAAGGAACAGGAGGTTGTGAAGCACATACTTAATCTTTTTGCCTCCAGGTAAATATCTAAAACAGTCCTCGTATAAATAAGCAAAAGTGAGATGGTTTGTGAAGTTTAATGTAGACTGAGCATGAGCCGAATAAGAAAGACTGTAGAAATGTATGTGGGGGATTGATGAACTTTAGTTTAATCCTGTATTGTATGAATATGTCTTTAATTGCAGTAATGAAAGGCTCTTATGCTCATCAATTACTTCCCGCAGCGCTAACTTTGTCTACCTTTTTCACATGTTTACTTTAGGTGTCTTGGCACTATATAGATTTTATGATAAGTGCTGCTTGTAAACCATGCATTACAGCTGTAGTAAAAGGAGGAAGTGGTTATTTATGAATGAAATGTATTAACGGTAGCAAGAGATGGAAATTTCAGCTAGATAATCATGGGTACATTAGGCGGTAGATGGAGGTTTCATGCGGTCTCAGTGTAATATGAGTGCATCAGTGAGCATAATTTGTATTACAGTATTCATGTAAAGCATTATAATATAGTGACGATGCATTCATCACAAGAAAGTGTTTCAGCAAACTACAGGCTCTTAGTCACATTATGCATGTAGCCCTGAAGCACAAAAGATTATGAAATATACACAGATTAATGTAACTGGAAGAAAGTCTTTCTGCTCTACTCATACGTACAAACACATAATACAACATGTCAATTTCCCTCGGAGAAGAGAATGATGACTTCAAAGAGGTTACGCTCGACTCGCTGACAGTAGTTACTTTTGCTAAAATCATATGCATTTCCGCACCCACAGGAACAGACATGCATGTAGAGGAAAGATGAAAAGAGCAAATAAACAGCAAACAAAGGCAGTTGGGTTCCCCTAATTAAGCAAACATGCACATGAATGCAGGAGCGATGCAAATGCACACACTGGCAAAAAGGGGGTGGCAATCACATAGGAGACCCCAAAAGCTATTTCCAGTCTAAGGAGAAAATCAGTATGAAATGCAGTCTCATGGTCAGGATGCACAGATATTTTATCAAACCATGGGAACTATGCAAAACCTGTAAGAGTATCAGAGAATCAGGCTGGAACAAAAGGAGACAGATGCTGGAGGAGAAACACCAGCAAGGGGAGTCATTGAATTTTTTTTTCCACCCCTACGTGAGAAATCATTCTTTCACACTCTACCAGAGAGAAAAATGAGCAAATGTTTCAAGAAATGCTGATGAAGACAGAGGAGACAAATGAAGAGCATAAAGTGCAATTCATCATTGTGCTTGACTAAACGAGGAATAAAATAGTTTAATGCGAGAAAGAGTTATCTAGAGCGCCGTTACTGGACAAGCGAGCATTCCTGCTTTGTCAATCTATCGACTATAATAAAAACATGTTATTAGTTATTATGTCTACTGTTTGATAATAGCAGCATTACATCTGTCCTTCTTAATATAGGTGGCAATGGCAATCAGTTGAATTGCTGAGAGCTTGCAGGAAATGATGACTGGATACAAACAGCTTTAAAAATACTTAATTATTCATAGCAATAATAATGCCATATCTATTAGTCCCACAAGAGTATTTTATTTCCCTTTCTGCACATGGTGCTCAAAGAGAAAAGTGTGGGCCAAAGTGAAGTCATTCGAGTTGGTAGTTGGAGTCTGTGTCTTGCTCAAGGACACACCAGCCTATTGCAATCATTGAAACAGATTTGTAAATGCCTGAAACTGGACTTCAGCAAATAAGTGATTGATTTAACTGCTCCACAGCAGCACAACGACCTAAAAATAACAGTCTTATTATCGCCTTATAACGGGGACACTGAGAGCATTTAGCAAACAGTTGAATATCTGTATATCCAGCAGTCACAGAGCAACATTAGCATTCATTTGGAGCGGTCTTTCTGGCTGCCAAATAAATTTTAGTCCAATATTTACTCTCTTGAGGGTGGTATCTTAACTTTATAGCTGCTAAATGTTCCAGTACATCCAACATATTTAACTGTCAGTCTGCTGTGAGGTGCCAGGTATTTACAAAGCTTTAAGATTATTTTTAATCCTAACACATAACAAAAGCAAATATACATACAATATATACAATATACACCATGCAATATATTCACCAGCCACTTTATTAGGTATAACTGTTCAACTGCTCGTTAATCAGCCAATCACAGTGCGTTTTGGCCATGTAGACATGCTCATTCAAACTGAGTATCAAAATGTGTGTTCTGAATGTTGTATGGGTGTTGGTGCCAGATGGGCTGATCTGAGTATTTTTCAACTTCTTTAGGGTTTACAGAGAATGAAAAAGGGAAATTATCTGTGAGCGGCAGTTCTCAGGGTGAAAATGCCTTTCACGATGTCAGAGATCAGAGGAAATGCCATGCTCTTTTGAGCTGAAAGGAAGGCAACAGTAGGTGACTTGTTAGAGCCAAGATAAGCAGTAGAGCATCTCTAAACACACAACATACCAAACCTTGAAGCAGCTCGGCTACAGCAGCAGAAGACCACACTGGACGTCATTCCAGCTGAGAGCAAGAAACTTATACTACAGTTCACATGGGATCACCAAAAAAGAAAATTGGAACATGCCTTTATTTCTGCTGTGGCATTCAGATCAGAGTGTAGGGTCACAGTCTGAAAGCATGGAGCCATCCCGCCTTGTATCAACAGTTCAGGCTGGTGGTATTATTTTCTCAGGACACTTCCTTAGTGAGCCCAACTGAGCAACATTTAAAAACCACAGCATGAAAACTGTGGCTCAGGGGGTTGGGAAGTGTAGCTGTAACTGGAATGTCGCTGGTTCGATCCCTGGGCTCTCTCCCCTGGTTGTTGTGTCCTTGGGCAGGACAGCACCAACTGGTGTTGGCCAGTGGGGCTGATGGTGCGATATGGCAGCCTTGCTTCATAGCTTGCCTCTACCAGTGTGTGAATGCGAGAGTGAATGAATAGTGGCATTGAAAAGTGCTATATAAATCCAGTCTATTATTATGAGTCTGTCTACATAACCACAGAATACACTTCTGATCACTACTTTGAGTATGATGATGCATCATGTCACAAAGCTCAAAGCAGCTCCAACTAGTTTCTATGGACGGGAAATCTATGCCTGAAATATTAAGACAGATCTGAAAGAAAAGGCCAAACAGTTTATATATTTAATCTATAAATAACTATTAGCTAACAAGGCTAATGCAAAGCCGTCTCTTTTCCTCTTCCTGCTTACATTTGACATTTGTAGCCACAGTAAAAACAGTTAATGTATTTCAATAAAAGATGGCATGTTTCTTTTTTTGTTTGTTTACATATTGAGATAAAGTTCAGGAAAACACTGATTACACTGATGCTAGATTCCTCACAGGAGGGGAAAGCCAACATAAAGTCCAATCAGGAAGAAAAAAACCCACTCAGGAAGGCTGTTACAGAGATTACACTGATACTACAGACTCAGGGTTGTGATCGCCTGACTGGCCTGTGTTTTTTCTCACCTGGGTTCCTGCCCTCTTGGACTTGCACCTGTTAGGCATTGCTGACCGGTTGCAGTTGGGCTAATGACAGCTGACCTATTTAAGATGGAGGCTTTTCCCCATTTGATCTCAGATTGATGCACCGCTTGCAGTATTTCTGTTTGGCTCCTCGCTATCTTCATTTTACCTTCACTCTCTGTGTTTAGATTCCCACTGCTGAAAGAAAAGCAGTTTTAGAAAGAGAAAATTGGAAAGTGAGTTGTTAGAGGAGACTGAGTCACGAAGAGGACACCACCTACCTGCCCCCCAGCCATGCCACTCCTCTGAGACCTGCTCACAACTGACTGTGTTTATTTTATCCTTCACAGTAAGCATCCTGAACTTTTTTACTTTCGTGTCCTGCGATTGTGTCCAGGTTCCCGCCGTGTGCCTGACAATCGCAGCTTTCTGCTTTTCTACATGCATGTCACCAACACCTGAATTAGACGAGGAGTACTACCATTAAAACACCAGTTAGAGAAAAGAGGTTAAATTGAAAACTGACCCTGAAAAGCTAGAATCAATAAGTATTTAGCGTTAAAAGTCAATAAACAACCACTAAATGTGTGATTAGCTAGTTAGCACTAAATGAAATGTGATGATTGTTTTAAACTTGAAGGATTATAATCAAAAGGGAATACTGAAAAGGATAAAAAAGACAAACGAGGAATGACTCCAAAAACATAAAACAAACTGCATGCTTAATAAAGTGTGCATCACTCTAATCTGATGTCATCAATGCAGCTGTGGAAAATGAGGCAGAGAAAGCACTGTTGGATCCTGACGCAGGTGGCACAGGAAAAAGTGCGTCTTTAATGAATGAGTCAGCAAAACCATCTCAAGACTGTGAGCTAATTATCAAAAAGCAAAACATGGTAATTATCACATACCTGACTAAGCACCTTTCATGAGCTCAATTACACCATTTGATTGATTGATGAGGTGCACAAATCCATCCATCCAATTTCTTCCACTTTACCAGGGCCAAACATGGCAGGCAAAAATGGTATAAATACCTACATTTTTTAGGGGTTGGGCTGCACTTCCCAACTTCCCAGCTAAGGATGCCAGACCCAGATTTGACCAGAGATGAGAGGACGTTGTAGCAGTTAAAGTCTTCTTGACTCGATGAGACCTCTGCAAGTACTCATATTAAATATTTTATAAGTAAATACAAAATGCAGTTGTTAAATGATTTTTACCCTTTATTAAGAAATCAATGAAAATCTCTCTGGCCCTATGTGAAAAAAGTATTAATTCATGAATTAACTGTGATTAATCACATTTTCTGGAAAGTTGAGTTTGGTTCCACTAGCCCCACCCAGGCCTCATTACTATTAAACAGCGTTATTATCAGTCTGGAAAGGGTTACAAAGACATTTCTAAGGCTCTGGGACTCAAATGAACCACACTGAGATCCATTATCCACAAATGGTGAAATCTTGGAATAGTGGTGAACCTTCCCAGAAGTGGCCAGCCTACCAGAATTACTTCAAGACCATCTCTGAAGGTATGGAAGCTTGTTTCTGCCACTGAAATATATATATATATATATATATATATATATATATATATATATATATATATATATATACACACACATATATATATATATATATATATATATATATACACACACACATATATATATATATATATATATATATATATATATATATATATATATATATATATATTTTGCCATCCATAGCTTCATAACTGTATCTAAAGTTGTAAATAACTCGAAATGTTAAGTTAATAACCTGAAATTTCAAGAAAATAACTATCAGGAAGCTCTGTGAAGGTATGTCATTCCCTTGTCACTCAGAAGCAGAAGGTGGCAGGTGTCAGCTTCCAGTGATATGGGTCATGAATGAGTGCTGGGTACTTTCAGCTTTTGATGAAATCTACTAGCTGAATTGCATGGTGCTATTATCAGCACAAAGCAATCTGTTCATGTTTACTGTACACTGGTAGCTCACTGATGCTATCACTACTCGACTCGCCAACAACTAAAGAACTGCAGGCCTCACATGCTGCAGTTGAGGGTATTGTTCACGATCAGGTAATAAGAAAGAGACTTGACAGAAAACCATTACTGGCCAAAAAGAACACAAAGGCTTGTCTCACAATTTACCAAAAGCACATCTTAAAACTTTTGAGAAAATATTCTGTTGACTGATGAGATTGAAGTTTTTGGAGGGTCAAATTTTATATAACTGGCATAAAACTAACACAACATTTTGTAAAAAGAACATCATACCAGCAGTAAAACATGGTGATGGTAGTGTGATGTCTGGGGCTATTTTGCTGCCTCATTGATCCATGAAATCTGTTCTCCACCAGAAAATCCTGAAGAGGACTGTGATCAGTTCAAAGAAACACACTGACAGGTCCACCTCTGAACGGCTCAAGAAAACAAAAAGGCGTTTTTGGAGTAGCCTAATCAAAGCCCAGACTCAAATCTGATTGAGATGCTTTGGCATGACCTTAAACAGGCCAATTATGCTTGAGGACCCTCAAGTGTAGATGAATTTTATAAAAATCTGCAAAGGAAAGTGGGCCAAAATTCCTCCACAAGCACTGTGAAGGCTTAGTGTGAGCTATTGCTAATTCTTGATTGCAGTTTTTACTGCCAAGGGTGGAACAACCAGTTATTAAGTTTAGAGTCATATTATTTTTTCCACAAAGGGCCAGGTAAGTTTGGATAACATTTTTTTGCTTAATAAATGCAAATATTATTTAAAAAATTGCAAAGGAAGGGCACAAATGCTTTTACACTGCACTGTATAATCAGTGTTTTTTACCAATTCGAATGAATTACGACGACCTGCAAAAACTGAATAAATTCATTTCCTGTTTTATGTTGGCTTTAATTTTGCACGTTTTTTTTCTCCCTCCTTCTATTAATGTTTTTATTCTATGTTTGTTTTCTGTGTCCTAATTACTCACCCAGCATTTATTCACCATTCATGACCTTTATTGTCAATATGCAAACATAGTGAAATTACAGCTGTACTAACCCCACACAGTGTATAACATTTAAATAAGAGAGAAGTAGTGAGGCATAAAAAAAAAGTATAAAATGTGAGATGGCGCCTATTAATTATTAGAAATGCTGGACTAATATAACTAAAAAGGACAAATGTAAAAAATGTAAAACTGAAGATTAGGATACTTCATGTTGGACCCAAACTTTCCATCATTTTTCATGACTTTATGATTCAATCATCTATGACCCCCTGCCAGTTTTTTAAATACAGTTTTTCCTGTATCCCTCTAGATTCTCCTTCTTGGACTTTTTATGGGGGTTTTTGACTCTTGCCTCTTGCTTGCTACTTTTGTCTTTTCCTGTTTCCTGGACTGCCCACAAGTGTATGACCCAAGCTTTGAACATAAAAACCGAGTAACAGACTTTTATCCTGCTTCAGAAAACACAAAAACTGCAAAGTTACAGTTTTTGTGGTGCTGCAAGCGGGAAGAGCTAGAATTTTGTTTCTTGAACATACAAATAGCTGCTTGTCAATGATGTAGAAATGCATGACTGTGCTTTCCTGAGTCAGTCCATGGATGATGGCTATGTCTCTTGCTCTGGACCCTAAAATTAACATTCCCTTAGCAGTTTAATTATATTTACAGCTTAAAAAATATCCAGCAACCAAGTTCTGTTCTGACAAGCTGTGAGGCAGGATAATCTACCACAATATAACTGTAGTGGCATTGCCAGAAACACTATTGTTTATTTAGTCCTTTAACTTATGAGATTTTCGGTTTTCGAGGGCACATTCGTTTCTTTGTAACAAGAGTAGCAACTAAAATAAAAATCCTAGAAATTCAGCCTCGATGAACAAACACATCCCTGCAACATGTGACATGCACTGGGAGCACAATGTACAAAGAAGAAAATTTTCTTTAAGGATTACTTTGAAAAATGACCAAACCTGAAAACAACTCAAGCACAAATGTAATGAAACCAGAAAAAAAAAGAAAATGCTACTGGGACCTGTCGGTTTCCGGTTCAGTTACAAAGCTTTGAACCGTAGTTGTTCTGTTATTCTACCACCCAAACTACTTCTTTCTGTTGCAGAAATGTATCTACTTGAATTGCTTCAACATTTAGACGAGCGACATTAGAGGAGAAGAGCAACATGGAAAACAATAACAAGCTCATGTGAGACATGACTGGGGAGGGAATAGAATAATTAATTCTGGCTTCAGCTTTCTATTATGATTCGCCTTCACTCTTAACTCGTGAGAAAGCAGCAGGATTTAACTGAGAGGTAAGAGTGAGACTTCAGTGAAAGGATTTATCAAAACCTGTCATGCAGTTGGTTTGTCACCGCTTCACATCCCCAGAGTTCTCTAGCTTAATCACTGACCTATGCAAACACTAAGTAGAGTCAACTTCACTCTGGAATTTATGCAATTACTATATATTCTGTATACACTGCCAGCACAGGGACTGTGTGTGTGTGTGTGCATATCTGACTAAGCTAATAACCCACATGCACAGGCCTAAAAAAAAAAGAAAAATCAGAGCATTCAACGTTTGCTTTCTGAGTCTTGAAGTCGGAGATCCAATGCATAATGAAAAGGGGCTGGTTCATCCTGTCTCTCTCTGGATGTCTGGCTGCTTCTATGAATTATGAACCATGATCCCCACAGGCTCCCCAGTGGCCACAGATGGATTGGGGGCAAAGCTGCCCCTCTCAGCCAGTAGTGTCGAAGGGCATTTGTATTGTTCGAGGGGGATGCAGTTGTTTGTGTAAGTGCTGCTTGTCCCCTGCCCTCTGTCCTCTAAGCTGGTCTCAGGCTGACAGAGGGGCTAAAATGGGCTACAGATTCCTTCATGTGAACAGGTGTGACCGCTGCTTGAGCCTAACTACCCAGTGCAAAAACATCTTGTGGGAATGATTTCATTCTTTTGATGGTAACAAAGAAAAAAATGAGGGGAAAAATAACCATGTCATACAAAAAAGGTTCCAGCTGCTTTTGGCCACCAGGAAACCTATTATGAAGGTTTATTCCAGGTCAATGCTCAAATGTCGAGCCAGTGTAAAGCTCTCATTCAGTCTTTAAGCACGACGAGGGCCAGCTTCACTCATGCTCCTTGAAAACCTAATTGCTAATCAGCTGATTGCATTCAGCTGGCAGAAGTGTTGGACAGGCTTTTAAACTTTATGAAAGCACTAAATTACATTCTTTTAGCAGGTGACAGAGGAAAAACACCTGCTTTGGTCATTCTACACCTTCCTATGGCTTTTGACACCACTACTCATGTGAGTAAAGCCGGAAAACCTTGTGCTGCTATCAAACTCTTTTAAAGTAGTTTTATTTTCTCTATTGGTACTGGAAATTTTACTTCTTTCCAGTTGAAAAAAAGGCACAGCAGGGGGGCTCTTTGCGGTCAGTTTCTGTTTTCTGTGATGTGTTATCCTTTAGCCACAAGAGTCAAAGCTGTAGCCTCACCTTCAAGTCTTACCGAGGTGATACAGCTGGATGTTTTGATGCAAGTAACAAAGACACATCTGAAACGATGCCTACTGTCTTTCCTAACTTTAAAACTGAATGTTGAGGCCTAATATAGAGAAATGTGAACATGCTTTTAGCAATCTGTATCATAATTGTTACAAATGTCATAAGCTAGTTCTTTTTTATCCACATAGCTCTACCAAGAACATGGTCCAGTCTTTAGATTTTGTTCATGACTTCAGCTCAGTGTGATTCACATATTTATGGTCCCCAAAGATGAAGCCAACCTTTGCTTCAGTAACTATTTTACTATTGCAAAACTTAAAGCACTTGTCCATCCATCTATCCACTCATCCATTTTCAAAAATGTTAGGGCCCCAACCCCAACCAGGATGGTGGAGGCAATGGTGCTAACCACAACATGCCACTTGTATTTTGTGTATAACGCTAATCAGTGCATGCTAGCATGTTAAACTTTAAGGCTAAGAATGATAAATACGAAATCCGCACGACTTAAACATGTTAACATTTCCTGATGTTTCAGTTGTGAGACTTTGATTACGACATTTACATATTATCTACACTACATAGTTACTAGTTTTCTGGCTGAATATTCAGGGGCTTGTGTTGTCATAAACAGTGCACTTCCTGAAAATGATGAAAATTAGTCCTTTGCCTGTCATTCTTGTGTTTGCTGCTGCAGTTTGCAAATGCTTAGACTTTTAGACTTTGATTACATGTAATACTAAACTCTTTTGCATGGAATGTGACAATTATCCTAAAATTGAGATGATGTGACCTTTATCAGTAAAGCAACAATGGATCTAGAATTCATATCAAGTTAAAGTCTACTGCTACTGACAGCTAGCACTAATACTGCCAGCTGCACTGATGACATTTATTCCTCCAACTAGCTAAAAACTGTCTTCTAGTGTCTCCGATTTCACAAGGTACACCAGATGTTCCTGCATGAATTTGTCCTCTTAAAATAGCAACTTTAATAATTATTGTGTTATAACACATTTATTATTTAGGGAACACTGGGTCATAAACAAAGCCTTGCAAAGTCATTTACCCCGTTCTGAATATATCATAGCATTTTAGTGTAAAAGCATTTAAGCAAGAATTTGAAGTGGCAGCCAGAAAGACGATCACACCCAGCCAGAGAGTAACTGGTGTTGCTTCCTTTTCCATTTCAGGATGGATATTGATTGGCTTCCAAACACATCTCTGCTTATCCTCAAGCTATGACCCTGACCTTTGGCCTAGCCATTAGACGCTGCGCATAGTCTGAGTGCCATACGTGGGCTGTTTCCGAGTGTCAGACTCAACTCTGTAATGACGAGATCAGAGATAACTTCTTTTGTCTGCAGCTTGTTTTTACAGCCTTGTTTTTCTGTCATTTTAATTTTATTAGGCTGGATTGTTTCGTGCTCCATTTTCTGTTTCTTTTATTGTCTTTTCTCTCTTGTCACGCTGTGTCTTTATAGTTTTAATATAAATATATAACAACAAAAAAAACTCTCAAAGTGTCACATTTTATACACAGTCATGCTTATGTCCAGCTTCTACTTAAAGCATGCATATTTCCCTTTTACTGGCAGCGTGTGCAAATATATGACATGGGTGATAAATCAAAAACTGTGGCACTCTTCTTATCTTGCTTTTGACATATTCTCCAGCACCCAAGCTCCAGCCTCCAGAGAAACAAAGCAGCTCAAGAGGGCTCTCAGACATCACAGGGATCCTGCCTACAATAAATAAAATAATACTGTACACGACTCAGCGTAGGGATCCGGAGATAATAAACCAGTCAGAAAGTATTGCTTCACCATTACAGTGACCCAGCTTTTACGGGGCTTCTTTAGCTAAAGGCCCTCCTCGGCTGTACATTATTGATGGGACTTAAATTGAATGTCTCTTTGTTCCTGCGTGGATGGACACAAGGCGTGCGTCTCCCTCTAGATTGAAAGCAGTAGTGGTTTGTGGACAGCGGGGGAGGGGAGCGTGGGTGGGTGACTCACCCCCGTCCCATCACGCGGCAGGCGATTCATCCATCACATTAAGAGGTGCCGCATCAATCATTAACAAGGAGCCCCCCTGTTGAAAGGATGATGGACAGCTTGACAAATAAGTTAAGATGAAGTGGGACAAGGTGATGCTGGCCTTTTTCACTTTTCGGGCAATTTATTCAAGACACAACAATGGTATATCCAAATGCAGGCAATGAAATGATTCTGAATTGAAATTGCAATAAGGAAGAAAATAACAGATAATGGGCTCTAACTCTGAGAGCTTTAAACTCAACTCAACTGAACTCACAGAGCGAATTTTCTGATGCTTTTAGGGAGTCTGGAGTGGTCGGGCACAGGCATCGGTTAATACTTCTCATGGGCGGCCAGTGTTGTTTTTGTGCTCGCCAGGTGTAAAGGATGCATAGGCTGATAATCTAGAAGTCCCGAAAAACCTTTGAGAGGATTTTAACAGGTATGGCATCCGCTCATTCAGAATAGTTTCATTCAGCCTTTTCAATGGGGATGTGATATTTTAGCTGTTTGCACACCAAAAGCCGCTAATCTGTTTGTCTTCAGTCAGCACACCAAAGACCTGCACCTTCTTGTAATTTTACCTGATGCACTGAGTAATGAGGTGCTGAAGACACAGACAATAGTATTTAAAGTTCAGTGGATCAAGTAACAATGCATGGCATGAAAGATCTGTCCCTCTGCGGTCTTCTTCAGCTCTGCAGAGCAATTTAACGCATTTTATTGTTCAGATATAGCGATCTGGTTGGATTTGCTGTCACTCCTGTAATAATGTTTTTATCTGCAGACTTCTCAGCAAAACAAGCTCTGAAAACCCTGCCTGGGACTAAACAGAAGATGGGGTTATGAACTGGTGATGGTGGAGAATTCAGCAGCTACTTATGTTTTTCAGGAGTTGGTGAGGACAAAACAGATCCATCAATTATTCAATTATTATTACGTGTACAGCTATTTTCTATTATTTTTGAAATAGTGGTACATGATATGTCCCAGCCTATTTATTTGTGACCTGTCAGAGCCCAAAAAAGAACCCAAAGCAAAACAAAAAACAAACAATAGAAAGAAAAAGAATCCATAATTAAGTAAAAGAAAATATTATGGCCTTTTCTTTCTATTAAATCTGCTTAAAATACTAAACACCCTGCATGTTTGTCTCCCTTTTTTTTTTTGGTTCACTTACAGTAGTAACGACTGTGTCTTTGGTATTAACTTACAATAAAACTGTGCTGCTCTTTTAGACGGAACAACTCAGGGTTATGGATATAGACTCACCCGCTAATTTGTTAGGTAGAGCAACAGTAACCACTCATTACAACTGTGGTATGCAGAAGAGCACAACATAACAAACTTTGAAGCAGCTGGGCTACAGCAGTGGAGGGAGCCACTCCTGTTGGCTAAGAACAAGAAACTGAGGTCACAATTTGCACAAGTTTACAAAAACTGGATGACAGTCGATTGGAAAAACGCTGCCCTGTCTGAGCAGTCTCAATTTTTGATGCAACATTTTAGCTGTAGCGTCAGTATTTGGACTAAACTACATGAAATAATTCATCACTGACAGTTTAGACTTTTGTTGTGTAATGGTGTGGAGGATATTTTCTTGGAACAACTCAGGCCCCTTTGTACCAGTTGAACATTGTTAGAAGAATGAATGTTGTTGCTGACCGTTTTCATCCCTTTTGTCACGATCCTGGGTCTTATGACCCAGTGTTTTGAGTTTGAGTTTATTTTGATGTTTATAGTATATGGTTAAGCTCATTATTTTTTTCTATTTCATTTGTTATTAGATTCCCCTTGTGTCTTCCAACCCCTGTTAAGTCTCCCTTGCCCTTCATGTGTTTCACATCTGTGTCTTACGTTGTCAAGTTCAGGTTGTCATGTCTGCGTCTCATTATGTTTCCTGTTTTATTTTGAAGGGGTCCTGAGTTCCTATGTTCAATGTTTTTAGTTTTACTCTCCCCTTGTGACGTCGTTATGTTCATGTGTTTTAGCTGTTTCCGTTTCCCTCATTATCCTCCTGTGTGTATTTAGTCCGTGTGTCTTCTGTCATTCCTTGTCAGGTTGTCTGTTGTTCACGCCATGTTCTTTACACCAGGTTTCTAGGTTTCATGTCCAGGTTTTTTCATATTGCTGGTTTAGATTCCCCAGTTTAGGTTTGTGTTATTTTTGCTTTAGTTTGCCTTGCCTTTTGTTTGTACCTTTTACCAGCCTCATTAAACGGCTCGCTTTCTGTTAACATTCAAGTTTTGTTCCCTGTTCCTTGGAGTCTGCGTTTTGGGTACTTCTCATCAATTCATACAGTCTGCCCTCGCCAGATTGTGACACCTTTATGACCTCAGCTTCTGATCTCTGCTTCCAGCAGTATAATGTTTCATGTCATAAAGTTTAAATGACTTCAGACTGGACCCTCTACAGTTTGCATACCGCCACAACAGGTCTGCTGATGATACCATAGCCCTGACACTACATACTGCCCTCTCGCACCTGGAGAAGAGAGATACGTATGTGAGAATGCCGTTTGTAGATTACAGCTCAGCATTCAATACCGTCGTTCCCTCGAAGCTGGACAGGAAACTGCAGAGCATCCTCACTGGATGCATCACCACCTGGTACGGCAACAGCACCGCCTACAACCGCAAAGCTCTCCAGAAAGTAGTGCGGTGCAGGGCTCTCAAAATTTCAAAATCTTTGGTAGCCCTTCGGGCAGGGACTCTTCAGTTTTTGGTAGCCCAAAATAAATGTAAGTAGCCCGAATAAAAAAAGAGAGCAATTTTTTGATTGATGTTTTGTTTCCTGTTTTGTTTACTTTACAATATTATACATTAAAGCATAATATTGTAAAGGAAACAAAACATTAATCAAAAAATTGTTGAAAAACAAATTACAACATTGTATAAAAATTACAATCATCAACTCAAATACTTGGTTCTAATTGAACAGAAATGTCTATGAACTTGTAAGAACTGTGTAGGACATGAATCAGTCTGTGTCAGATCCTGAATTTGAAATTTCCGCTGAAGTCACGGGTAAGAGGCAAGTGGAACCAAGATCTAGGACATTTGCTTTTTGAAGTTTGCAAAGACTGCTAAATTTTGCCAGTAGTAGTTCACTCTTTGCAACATAGTACGCTGTTCTAAACAGATTTTTCAGGTTTATTTTTAGTATGTTATTTGCAATTGGTGTTTGTTCTGGGAAAGATATTGCAGACTGATCAATAATGCATTTCTTGCATTTCTCATGGGTTCTAATGGGGGCCTTTCTTAAAATGACTGGTCCCAGTAACAAAGGCGCTTGTCGATTCAGAAATCGAGAGAAAACCAACAACACACCCGGCAGAACATTATGTTATTTACACGGGTGCAGATAAGTGGTCCGCATGTGCGCATTCGCTGTCAAAATAAAAGACGCGCACCAGATAAGAAGTTGCAACGCGCGTTTGCGTCCATATAAAAAGCACTGTTTTTGTCCGCTAGAGTGGGATTTTCACGGCACATTCCGCACCACATCTCTGTGCGTTCATCATTTCTTTGAAGCCAGCTCACCTCCTGCAACCACTTTTCCGAGAAAACGTGCTTCTTTTGTGGTTCGGACTCCTTCTGACATTTCTTTGGAGGTAGAGGAACACCAAAGTAATTGCTTAAAGGAGCTTCTTCGACATCTTTAAGAGTTCTAAACAAATGTCTGTCCTCCTCCAGAAAATCTTATGTACGCAAACACGCGTTGCAACTTCATATCTTGTGCGCGTTTTTTTGTTTTGTTTTGTTTTTGACAGCGAATGCGCACCTGCGGACCACTTATGTGCAGCCCTGGTTATATAGCTCGTCATATTGCAGCCACAGAAATTATTTTGTCCATGAAACCATAAAGCTGCACTTTCTTTTCGCCTTATAGTCTGATTTGTCATAACTTTTCCGTTTTGTGGTAAGCTTTTCTTTGGCTGTCACTTCTTCACCCTGACCTGTCTTATTTGGCTCAGCAGAACTAAAATATATATCCTGCTGCTTTTACACACACACACATAACGGTCAGCGATTCTCTGCGCGATCAACCTCTCACATGTTTAAGCTGCGGGAGATTTCACTTGTCATGTTTGCATAGTAAGCTAACGATTAATAAGACGATGTCAGAGGAATTGGTGCGCAAATTATCATCACTCACAGATCAGTGCTGTCGCTCTCTATACACAGTTCGCACGATTGCAAAGTGAAAGCAAAAAACAAGCGCAAATTCAAACGCGATTTCAATATGTCACATATTGACAGTGGCTCACCGATGCCAATGACATAATTACCCAGCTACATTTCTGAAAGAATGCAAAAGCATTGACATATATTTTTCCTTCCTACAATAGCCCGACGGGCAGGGCAGAGATAGATTTTGGTAGCCCGACTGGAAAAATCGCTAGCCCCAGGACGTCGGGTTAGCGATTTTGCGAGCCCTGCGGTGCTCTGAACGGATAATTGGAGGTGAGCTTCCCTCCCTCCAGGACATCTACAGGAAGCGATGCCTGAGGAAAGCGGGGAGGATCATCAAGGACTCCAGTCACCCCAGCCATAAACTGTTCAGACTGCTTCCATCAGGAAGGAGGTTCTGCAGTATCCGGTCCCGTACCAGCAGACTGAGAGACAGCTTTTTCCATCAGGCCATCAGACTGCTGAACACGTCATAGACACCTCACCTTCACTACTGGAACTTCAACATTATCCACTCCATACTGTATATAAATACCACTTTTTTTTCCACAATAGAAATTGACAGACCACGTGACTTTCGCGCATTGCATGCCGGTAACTCGTGGCAAAACAATCCAAGTACCTGCATCAAATGCAAGCATTTGCAGCACCGCAAAACATTCATTCTTCGGTTCCAATAAATTCTTGCATTTTCTTTGCCCCCCCAAAAAGGTATGTACAAAACGAAGGAGAACAATGCCGGTCCATACAAAGATAGACTTAATGAAAAGTCAAAGAAAAGATACGAGGAAAAAAATCAAACTAGTGAAAGTGTTAGATCCTTACGAGCACACAGAGGGACAAAAGACGTTAGCGTGCTGCCCAACTTTCACCACGCTCATATTTATAATTATACGGTTCTTGGAGTGAGTGCACACACTCGTGAAGTTTAGTAACTTCAGGTCACTGCAACAAGTCCAGGTACAGTTTACCGGCGGATGGGTGCAGGACCGTGTAGAAAGTAAAGACCATCGTACGTATCATAAGTTTACCAGTCTCACAAATTGTCGTCATAAATACACATTCATTAACCGTTTATTAATAGGACCTTTGAGCTCAATGGTAATTATTTAGTAGTAGAAATAATTTCTGGTAGCATCACAGAAATGTAGCAGTGACAATAATACTGTATGCTGTAATCGTACTGGGCAATTAGTGATACAAAAAACCTGTTTTATCCTGTGAATAAAAGTATATGTTTTTGTCAATGTACCATAATAACAGAAGCGAAACGCAATATTGTGTCAGGACAATTCACTATTTATGCACAATAAATAAAGGAGCATAGCGCGACAATTTCTGTTCAGCGCCAGACTTGCTTGTAACCTATATCACCAATTATGTTAAGAAAAATGACGCATTAACTACAACAGCAGACTGACCTTTGTGGAAATGCTTGGAGCAGACTAACCTGTGAGCTGGAGTGTTCTGGGACGTTATATTTTGTCTTTGAATGGCTGGAATCCAGTCGTGTCTTTGTTACTTCGGAAACATGGCTCGAACAATTTCTCTTCAACGACGTAATCCGATAACAACCGATCTCTTTACCCGTCGGCTTCCCGTGGCTGTCATGCGACCGGCTATTGCAGTTAATAATACAACAGCTTCTTGCCATTTTTTGTGTTTCTTTTTATCGCTGTGTGACTGATTTCAATTGAAAGCCTGCGTGCGCTAGTACCTCTTGCCACGAGTTCCCAGAATCCTTTGCGGGTTTACCCCTGAATGACGTCACATTTTCAATCTCTATATCCAACTACCAACCTCTGTATTTTTTTTTTTTTTATTGTTTACTCTATTTAATTTGTAAAATATGTATATATACATATATACACACGTAGATATACATATTTAGTATACACATTCAGTAATATGCATACACTCTTATATTGTACATATATTTATTCATATAACTCTCAGATTTAGCCATTCTTATATTTTGCTTGTTCTTATAGTATTGTATGTTTGCACACCTCTCTTGCTTGTGAAGCTCGCACACAAGAATTTCACTCACATGTACTGTACCAGTGTACCTGCACATGTGATGTGACAATAAAAGTGATTTGATTTGAGCCTGTACATGGCAATAATTTTTTAATTCAAATGGTCTCAACAGTCCAACAGAGCACCTCTGGGGTAGAATGGGAGATTCACATCATGAATGTGCAGCCAACAAATCAGCAGCAACTATCATGTCAATATGGACTAAAATCTCAGAGTAATGTTTCCAACACCTTGATGAATGTGTTTCAAGAAGAGCTGAGGTAGCTCTGAAGGCAAAAGCAAGGTAAGTCGCCAGCACATGCTTCTTCAGCTTCCAGTGTTTTTCAAGGATAGCAGAGTCGTTACATTTAGCTTTAAAACGTCCAAATATGTTGCTCGAGTGAACAATCACCACCACTTTGTGTCATGACCTTTTTTCCATTGCTCATTTTGGCAATCAGAGTTTCTGATTGCGCTCATTTAAACCGAAGAAGCTCGTCAAATCCTCGGATTGAAACACATTCGGAAAAGATATTTTGGTACTAATTTTAATAAGAGTGAATCACACTTTTCTTGTTCTCGTTTGAATGTGTTCTCACAACTAATTTTATTGTTGGCATTTAACTGAGCTGAACTAACTGGAATGTGATTGGCTCTAAGTTTACTCTCTATCCCCTAATTTACACCCGTCAAGCACTTCTTTCTAGACTTATAAGTCTGTCTCTAAAGCTCTACATTTACTTTTGAAAATTAATGCTAATAAGAGTCTTAAGCTTTCATGCTCACAGATCACATATAATGCTTCCAGCTACCTGCCAATCAAACTGTCTTCATGACGCCTGAGACTTTTCCCCACTGCTTTTGGTTTATCTTTTTGTCTCATATTTTGCACCGATCGATGATTGGAAGTAATCTGGTCTTGTAGAACATTTATGGTGAAATGGGCACCAGCATAGATCGTTGCTGGATTTATCCCACAATACCCCCTTAAGGCTCAACAGTGAGTGAGTAGTGTGTCCGGTCTGGCTCTCAGCACTAATTGGACTACCACTGACCCACACACACCCGACACATTGCACTGATGCTGTGCTACACTTGGGCATATGCTGCATTCACATTGTATCACATAAATACTAGCTGCAGACTGAAGAAACCTCAGGTTCTTGTTTAAATCACAAGCAGATCCATGCGTGTTACACTCGTAGTAGCACATGTAGCCTCGAGCTGCGAGTCTCAAGAAAAGAGGAGAGGTCTACAGAGGCTTGGTAAGCTCTCTTCTTTCTAACTGCACATCCTCACATTTTTTTCCCTCTTTTTCGACTTGTAGTCTTCACCCCAGCTGATGCTGACTCAAGTGATTTCAATCAGTTTATCAGATTTTATGCAGCTCCCTAAAGCCTCTGACGTTTTTGGAAAGACCTTTAAATATGTTTGGATTTTGTGTAAAATCTTAGGAAATATCTTTTAGATTCTCATTTTATTACACTGAAGAATACACTTTAGCTGATATAAGACATCATGTTTGCTTGGTTTTATTATACCACTGAACATCAAAGGATTCTTCACATTCTTGCTCAGCGAAAAAAAGTCAGACCACCTTATCATAATTTGGTGACATTATTTGTTAAGGCTAAGCAGGAGATAGCAAGATGTGTAGCATAATCTCAAAAGAAAGAGGGAGACTACTCCGTCAAATGTATACAACAACTTGCTGCATATACAGACCTCTAAATGTCATGTTTTGGAGTGTAGCAGAGGCGGAGGACATAAACACAGACTCCGGAGATGGATTTGAAATGAAAAAAAAGAAAGTAGTAATAGTATAGTAATACTGGAACGAGTGAGATGAAAACAGAACAATTATTCTAACCAAAGTCAGAAATGCAAGAATAAACATAAAAAATAACAAAACAAACAAAACCTGCAACAATAATTCAAACTAAATCTCACGAACAGCAAAACTACTCATTAATAACCATGAAAAAGATAAGCCAATAAATAAAAGACATACCTTAAGAATACACTTCACCAAGCTATTTGCTTTACTGCAGAGAGTTAGACTGTTTATTATTATATTATTACATATTGTATCAATACATTGTTAGATAAGACTGTCATTTTCATGTCTGTTCACTACCTGAAGCTTAGTAATGTAAACCAGGAGAAAGTTGTCATTATGTGAGTCAAGTCAAGTCAATTTATTTATATGCACATCTTTTTTTTTTAAAAAACAAGCGCTGACCAAAGTGCTGTAGAACTAAAAGAATAAAACAATAAAAGTAGCACAAAAAAACTGACAGATAAAAAAACAACTGTCAAGACTCAGTTTGGCTTAAATGCCAAAGAATAGAAATGAGTTTTCAAACGGGTTTTGAAGATGTAAAGTGTTGTTGAGATCCTACGTTCAAGCGGCTGGCTGTCCCGAACTTTAGAAGCAGCTACAGCAAAGGCCTGATCTCCTCAATGCTTTGATCTACCTCTTGGTACAATCAGAGCATCTGGTCAGTTAACCTCAATTAGCTTTTAGGAGTGTACTTGGAAGGTCAGAAAGGTATGAAGGTGTCTGTCTATTTCACGAGTTAAAAACAAAGAATAAAATCTTAAAATTGATTCTAAAACTTATCAAGAGCCGGTGCAAAGAAGCTAAAACAAGGGTTGTATGGGCTGGCCTATGTGTGCCTGTCAGGAGACAAGTTGCAGACAAGAAAGCACAGAGTTGCTGTTTCTAAAAAAAAAACCCTAATGCAATAGTCAAGCTTGGATGAAATAAAGGATTGAAAAGAAAAAGAGAGAAAGAGCCTTTGCAAGGGACCTCACTTGGGAGAAACTAGCTATGACAGCAGCATATATTTGTTCATCAAATGTGAAGCTGCTGTCAAAATGAGACATAACAGTAGAAGAAATGGAGAAATCTGACTCTGAAAGCTTTTAAATGACTTATTCAATTCACCAAGGCCTAGTAATAAGTTAGCAACTTGCTAGAAACCACTGTTAGCTGGGAAAAAATATGTATTCCACAAACAGTTGGATGCTGGAGGATACTTGTGGTTGCTTGATAAAATCGGATAGATGTAGGGGTGCTTCACTAACACTCTTCTTGTGATTTCTTTGGTCTGTGGCTGTAATTGTCCATACTTTGCATGGAACACACTGACCTGTCTGCAAATAGTTGCCAACTACTCCCCAACTGGTAGTAAAACCGTATAGTGTCACACAAACTCCAAACAGAGAACATTCAGCGGCTGGCGAAGATTTCTGGCATTCACTTAATACAACTAGATACAAAGAAGGTGCTGCATCAAAAACCTTCTTGTTATTGGTCTGGTACTAGCAGATTGCTGTAGTGTGACTGAAGCCTATGAAAGATGCCAACTTGTCTGCAAACACTTGCTAAACTACTAGTCGGGTATTAGTGAAACCTAAAAAAGTGCAGCATGAACTGGTAATTGTATATTGTGAAAATATTTAGTTTCAAAGTAAAAGTTGTGGCTTACACACACACCAAAAGGTGCAACTTTTACTTTGAAGGTGAATGTTCTCTATTTCTGGTTTGCATCACAAAGTTTTACTGCCACTCAGTGAGTATTTTCCAGCAGCACATTGCTAGCACGTCAAAGCTGTTGCAAAGAAGTTGTCAGAGCAGCACCATATACCTCTTTGCAAACAACGTTGCCTAGAAATTTCCACCAACCTCCAGCAACCACTTGCCAACCAGTTTTATCGACCAGAGGTTGACAGGGGATTGCTGACTGGTCTCTAGGCCTGTGAAACAGGGACATATGCTAGCTAGGTCTGTCTTTAGTTGAAGCTAATTACTGATGCATAGTGATAAGACTGGCTGTAAAAAATAAAAATGTGATTGTGCAATAATCTTAAGAAAGCAACTGGAGAAATTAATTTGGGTCCTGAAACAAGAACTTGATAGTTGTTCATGTTTGTTAGAACAATGTTTGGTTTGAATGTTTGCTTAGGTTAGTCATGCCTTTGACTACAATGTAGTCACTGGAGTCATTGTAAACAGTAAGTAAATGGCAGTAAAAACTTCTCAGTAAGTACATGAAAAACACCCAAACCCAGCAGAACATCAGTATCATCATAACAGCAGCACCTACAATACACACGTGTGATGCATTTCTTTGCTGGCAAGTGAGCACCGAGCTAAAGTTCACTGTTAGCCCAACATAATGAAAAGTTCCATAAGAGTGAAAAAGTAAAAGAGCAATTTTGGAGTATCAGCACTAGAGTAATGCCAGTTTTTCGGCCTCTAACATCATACAGTCACCTTAAATAACCATTACATCATAATTACTTATTATCACTGATAGAATATCCTCACTTTGATTGTGAGTACAGAAATCCTTCTCTCGTTGTCTCGTCTTCTAGAAAAAATCTGTATTTCACAACTGCTAGAGCAGAGTTGGTGATGAATGTTTTTTGTGGCGAGCTTGTTATCGGCAGATAACAACCAGTTTTGCCTTGAAATAACAATGTTTGGGTGTGTTATGCTAAAGACTGAGGTGCTGAGCTGTCTTCGCTGTCAGTTACGACGGTAAAGGTGTGGATGGTTATCGGCTTTCCTGTGAGTGCAAAGTGTCTATTTGAATGTTTTGTTAGATGATTGTTTTCAAAGACCAATATTTTATTTTTTTTACCATCAAAGTGTTTGACCACAGTCATAAAGGAAAGCATGTATAGCTGATGTACATTTCACAGCATAAATAACTTATAAAGCTCCTATTTATATGGGTGCTGAGAGTGCTGAGAGAGAGCTCAAATTGGACTCAGGAATCAGACTCAACACGCTGATGGCAGTTTTACTAAGTTTACTGAGAAACAGGAGTGTTTATGGAAAGCAGGTCACCGGCTCAAGAAGACTACTTTTTTAGCGGGAATGCAACCAGGAGCCCTGCCAGAGAATGAAGTTAAGACTGGCTGAACATCTTGCAATATTTGTGAACTCTGTGTATTTGTCTGTTTCTTGAACAGAGTCCCTGGAGATGTAAACGGCTAGCAGGCAGGAAGGTGGAGAGCAAACAGGCAGGTGGAGTGCAGGTGAGCGCTTTACTTTGCACGTACTCAGAACAGTTGACCAGTTGAGGCAAGACTGGCCTGTGGTGATTGCAAAATTTCTCAGGATGGTAGGAATCCAGGTGAACTGGTTTACGGAACAGGTGGAGAACGGCAGTGCCTTCTGACCTCTAAATGTCAAGAGCTTGATGAGATCGCCTGGAGCAGGCAGTCTAGGAAGGTAGCCCTCCACCTGAGACTTTCAGAGATAAACTTTAGAAAGAGACAAACCACCCCAACCCTGCCTGCACCATAACACATAGTGTTATGGTGCAGGCACCATCTACCTGAAACACCTTCCTCCAGCTATGGCTGTTACCATGCTCCTTCATATTAGTGCCGTTTTCAAATTATCAGTGGGATCTTGGAAAATGGGATTGCATAAAAAGTCTTCCGTTAAGGCCAGTTGACCACCCCACTAAAATGTGCAAACAGTTAAACTGACACCACTGTTACATTTGTCTGTTAGCTACTGCTAAGCTGAAGCCCAGAGAGTTAGCTTAGCTTTAAGCCGAGCACAAAGACTGGTGAAAATGGGGATTAGCGTGGCTCCAAAGATAACAAAAGGTAACAAAATCCATTAAGTTTTTACAAGAGATTGTGTGCAAGACTATTTTTAATGACACAACCAAATTAAGACATAAAGGTATAATTAGAGAAGCTGATAGGTGGATTTTGTTACGCTGAGGAACCCCAGCACGGCTGTTAGTTCAGGTATGCGAGTAATAGTTCATCAAGTTCTCAGCAAGAAACCCAATTACTGTATTTCTTCAGATGTTGAAAAATTCATATAAAGACACAGAGGATTTACTGCTGAAGGATTGCTGTCCTGTTCGCTCACGGTTCTTCTTCCTCTCAACGTTCGACATTACATTTCACCAAGTTTCACATCTCTTCTGCTTCATTACAAAAGGTTAATGGAACAGCTGGACCTTCCAGTTTGATTTCGCCCCCTCAGCAGTCCGGTGTTATCTTGCTGAAGTATTTTATATTTCTTCTGCCTTGACAAGAAAAGAAATCCAGTTTTATTTTCTGTTAGCACATTAACGCATCATGTCATCCTATTAGCAAGACTCTGACACTGTTTATTCAAAGTCATCATATTCCAGCAGTCTTCATGTTGCACGAGTCTTCTCGTCCTAAATTGCAGCTGGTCCATCAATTTTTTATGATTGCGCTGTCTGCTAAGCCTAATGTATAGCCTACAGACAGACTCATATGCATATTAATTAGAATGGAAATGACAGGACAATTATTCTTTCAGCTGAGGACAAAACTGGCCAAAACGCAAAGGTCTATAATAAAGAGCCCAAATCCTCAGACACAGCAGACAGATTTAAAAAAAACAAAACTAGCAAAAAGAATGAGAGACAACAAAAAAACACTCCCTTTAGAGATGCACTGCAACATGACTTTAAAGAAAAGGTGATTAAAATGTGCATTGTCATGAGCAACATATGGAAGTGCAATACAGATTTCTAGCTGCTGCTCATCCCCCGCGGCTATTAACATTTTAGAGGGCAAAGCAGCTGGATTCAAAGGTTAATGTCCACATCATTAGAGAGCAACAGAGCACACGTTTATCCCTGTTGGTTTAATTAAATTACAGGGAACTCATAAATGGGAGATTTATCCTGAACATACAGTTACTGCAGTGGTAATGGAGCACTGCCTTCCAGCTCAGCTGATTTATCCCCCTCATGCTTCAAAGTGGGTCGTCTTGTCGTGAGGTTTGTCATGGCCTACTTAACAATACTGCAACTCCTAATTAGATCGTTTGTCAAGTCAGCTGATTGCTTTGCTTGTTCTTTTTATGGTGTACATGGGAAGACGTTTCACTTTTCAGAAATCGATCTCTCGCCGATCATGGCCAGAAAAACAGAGAGCCTGTAGATTTCTCTGGTTTTCTGAAAGCCAAAATAATTTATTTTTAAGAGATGTGGCGAAAAGTTAAGATTGTGGGGATCTACGAAGGCTAATCCGATCTAAATCCTCTATCCTGGATATTCCTGTGCTCAAAATGTATTAATTAAAGCCACTGTTGAAAAGTAAACAGTAGAGCCTTAAAAAAAGAGATTAGGAAAAAAAATGGTGATTAGACACCCTCTAGTGGTGGACCATTACAAAAGCATCACCCTGCAAACCTCAAAACAAACTTTCTTTTATCTTCTGTGCACATCAAACGTTAGACCGAAGGAAATTCCTGACAGCATAAATTTCAAATACTGGGATTCGTTTCTTGTGTACGATCCACATGCCTCCAGTTATAAAACAGCAAAAAGTATGTGTGCCAGTTTTACTCAGTTTAATGCATTAATCCTTTTCATTTCCTTGAACTCAAGACATCCAAAGCCTTCTTGTATGTCAGGAATTGTTTCATGCAGACCGTAAGATGCAGTCTAACACAGCACTTCTATCGTATGCCTCCGATAACACTGTAAGCTTTAATAGTAATAATCCATGCATGGAAAATTGACTCAAATATACACATCAGTAACAAATCACCTTCTGAAGATACTGTATTGCAAGTATAACTAAATTAATTTTTTTCAGGAATACACCATAGAAACAGCTGATAAATAACCATATATGCCCACTTCTTCTCTTTTGTGCGATACTTTTATCATTTAATTATCCCTTGTAGTCTGGAATGTAACGTTGTACTTATTTAGCAGTGCATCAGAGCTGGCTTGCGTGAGCGAATCTATGCTGAGTGTAAAACCATCACACGCAGGCTTGGAATTAGAAGATTATTAGAAATACATCATGTGCAGTTCACTGCGTGTCGTCCGTGTTCCAGTTGTGTAGACTTTTATCTATGAACTGCTCGCCAAATAAACAAGAAGCCGAGTGTTTAAATCAAAGATTATTTGCATGTTGACAGTAAGGCAAATTAAATGCGAGACAGGAATGTAGCAATGCTAACTTATAGCCGCCTTTTCTGTTTTTTTGCTATGCCAGATAAATAGTAGAGGACCCCCCTCACATTATGGAAAAATATGTTTATTCACTTTGTTGCCAGGAAATGTCTGTGTGCTGAAGATATACTCGCTGTATACCTTGCTAGTACTGGGTTGGACCCACTTTTGCTTTTAGAGCTGCCTTAATTCCTTATCTCATAGATTCAATGAAGTACTGGAAACATTCCTCAGATATTTTGGTCCATATTAACATGATAGCATCACACAGTTGGTGCAGATGTGTCAGCAACATATTCATGATGCAAATCTCCAGTTTCACCATGTCCCAAAGTTGCTCTACCGGATTGGGACTAGCCATTCGAGTACAGTGAACTCAGTGTCATGTTCAAGAAACCAGTTTGACATGATTTGAGCTCTGTGAGATGACACATTATCGTGCAGGGAGCAGAAAGCAGCCAGCAGAAGATGCACACACTGCGGTCATGAAGGGATGGCGTTTAAACGATGCTGAGTTGGTACTAAGAATTCCAGAGTGTGTCAAGAAAATATCCCCCACATCATTACACCACCACCAGCCACAGGCGTTGAAGCAAGGCAGGACGAATCCAAGTTTTTATGATCTTTAGGCCAAATTCTGATCCTGCCATCTGAATGTTACAGCAGAAATAAAACTAATTAGACTTGGAAACATGTTTTCAGTCTTCTGTCCCCATGTGAATTGTAGCCTCAGGTTCCTGTTCTCAGCTGACAGGAGTGCCACGAGGTGTGGTCTTCTGCTGCTGCAGCCCATCTTTTCTACATTCAGAGATGCTCTTTTGCACATCCTGGTTATAATGAGCTGTTTGAGTTACTGTACCTTCCTATCAGTTTGAAGCAGTCGGGTCATTCTCCTCAAATATTGGATCAACCCATCTGGTGCCAACAACCATGCCACATTCAAAATCGCTCACCTTTCTTCCTCCTTCTGTTGCTAGCCTTGAACTTCAGCAGGTCATCTTGATGATGTCTACATAAGTTGCTGCCATGTGATTGGCTGATTCGACATTTGTGTTAATGACCAGTTGAGTAGTTTAACTTAAAGCCTCTGGAAAAAAGAAGGGTTTGTTGAATTCAGATAACAATGCTGCTAAAACTCAGTGATGAACCAAAAAATATTACATTCATTACTCCACCCTCTTCCTCAAACAAGTATGTTTCACAAAAATGATGACAGCTGAGCTTCTTTCTGTCTTTTGACAATTACTCAGACTTCACCTTTCATAGCTCGAAATACTCTGAAGGATTGAGCGAGTGCTCCAATCAATCACTTTGATTAAGTCTTACATATATACATTACACACCTCCACTCGTATGTGAATGTCACCCTGTCAAACTCATCATGTCGTTTACCCTGCACTGACCTCTGTTCATCAATATTATGTGCTGCTGCTAGCTCAGCCGCTTCAATTTTCAATAAAAAAAAAAGATGCCACCATCAAAATGGCTACCAGCCGTGCCACAGTGAGTAGAGCAGCGACCATTCCCAGGGCAAAAGATGCGCCCTTTCCATCAGACCGTCCACCAGACAGCGCTGTGCACAAATGAGAGGGACGCCATTGTGGGGTGCTTTTATTTCAGCAGACAAGAGACGATGACATGACTCGCTGCAGATAAGAAAGTCCTTTCATTTCTGGAGGAATTTAATTAGTAAAAAACTTTGTGAATAGCTGCTCTCATTGGTGTCGAGTTAATACATAACACACTTAGCCTCTTCTTTGGAGAGAATGGCTGCAAGAAAGATGGGAAACATCAATATTTCATTATGAGAGACACAATATTATAATTATCAAAATATTGGAGAGAAAAATTAAATTACAGGAGAAAAGGGAAACCAGAAGAAATATCATAAAGGTGTAATGAGCTTCTATTCTTTTTTTGCCATGTTTCAAACTACACATTTGCCAAAAGCGAAACACTGATTGAAGGTAGGAGTCAGACTATTCGTCCTTATCATAGGTTTTATAACCTTTTATCTGTTCTCCTTTGCTCATAATGAATTCTGTGAATGATTTTCTGTGTTTTGTTTTATAGTCATTGTTATTTTTTCTCCATTTAGGCCCCTCAACAGGCATCCACCTCAGTGCTGGAGGCGGATCAGAGTATCGATACCAGTGTTAAACTTGTACAGTCACAGTGTATGTGCAGATCGTTAGCTCAGTTCAACATAAAAAATGGGTGAGCGTAGTATGTCTTCTCATTAAACTTTGAGCAAGGAGGTGAACAGCATTTCTCAAAACGTCAAACTGAGCCTTTAATGATACAGAGCTCTACCACCCGAATGCTATTCATGTCTCTGTGGCGTATTTGAGGATCGCTTTTAGATGCACCGTCTGAAATCTGCAGAAAAAGAAAGACAAACATACGGTTCTTATAGCCACTGTGAGCACAGACGGCTCGGCGATGCCCTCCTGGACCACTGTGCTCCCTGTGCTCCTCATGCTCCGCCTCTTCCTCTGGCATTGCTGTGGATCAGGCCATATGTGGAGATATGAGCTGGGGATCTGGCCTGAATTGGAGATTTCTGCTTGAAATTCATACGCTACCCTCCTACCTTGAAGGTGCTGCAGGAAGTGCACTCGCAGAGTCGGGTGGTGCAGTGCAGATAGCAGGTGGAGATGGTCTCATTCTGTTGCTCAATGAAGTGGAACACTGGGAAGCAGAAGCGAGCCTTCTGGCTATCTTCATTCTCCAGCGTGGTAGTCAGCTCATCAATGGAGCACCTTTCAATAAAAGGTGAAGCTTGCAAGTGTCCCAATTACACCTAACACAGGTAGCTACAGGCACTGTATTAATGAATGGGAGGGAGATAAAATTAAGACTACAGCTCCCTTAGGATTTAGGTAGCTGTGCTTTGCTTATTACACAGAAGGAAGAAAAAACCTGAAGGCATGTGTAAATTTTTAAGTAGCTGCTGGACTCAGAAACACAGCTCATTATCAAATCTTAGAGGAATGAAAGAAATTCAAGTTACGAAAAGGGAGCCAGTTCCACAGGATGGAGATGGAGGCGTTGTACCAAACAAGAAGAAAAAGATACCTGTAGAGAAAGAATTGGGTCAGAGATTCCAGGTTACAGGTGAGATCCTCAGACAGTCTAATGATTGGAGACTCTTTTCTTTTTCAAACAACTTATTCACCTTCTTCAGAATGCATTGCCAACATCCACAGATTGCATTAAAAATGTAAATGTATATTCTGAGTCTAACAAGTGAGGCCAATAAATCTGCTAACCAGCAGGGGGAGACTCCTCTGGATGCAAAAATAAGGCGACTGTGTAGAAAAACACTCACTTCAAGACTCATAAAGACTCCGCTAAAGAGTTCACGGTCTCAATCTGTAGTTTCAGGTCTTATTCTATAAAATAAATAAATTATAGTTAGTGTTAGAGGCAACAGAAGGAATGAAGACCCCTTGTAGGCTAAGCCATAACCCTTTGTAGCCCATGATGGTACGGTGGCCCTGAGAGGTCAAATGCACCAGCACCAAGAAAACACCAGCAAAGAGAAAAATGCTACAAAAACACAAAAAACACAACGAAACAAAGACACGCAAAGGACTGAGACACCTTTAAGAAGCAGATTGCTATTAGCCATTAACTGTTAGCTTGCCACCTCTGCAGCTTTTCTCTCTTCATTTGTGTTTTGTGAGTCGTTTTATGAGTTTTTCTGGTGTTTGTTTGTGCATTTTTGTACTTGCTGGTGTTGAAGTGCGTTTAACCTTTCAGGGCCACCATATAATGGTCGTGGACAGCCAGCAAGTTTCTTCTATAGTGTGGCTAAAAGTTTTGGGAATGGCACCACGGCTGAAACAAAGTTTGTTTGTTTTTTTAATTTGCCAATAAAAGAGGTCAAAACCTATGAAACCCTCATGATTATTATTCACCGCGTCGTAAAAATGTGCAAAAACAACAAATAAAAACTGAAGAATCAAAAGTGCATGTAAAACAAACTTTATGCCACTGCCAAAACTGACTGTAAAGTATACATTATTTTTACTCATTATATGTTAAAGTGTCTGAATAATGTCAACACTTGAAAAAAACTCAAACACTTCACAGTTATCTGTAGTAGGCTGTTAGCTCACTGCTTCCCTGAGCAGAGTAAATTTACTATTGGGAAAGCTGCAAAACTTTGTCAAAGGAGTCCAGTGTGAGGTTGATGAGTCGACAAAGCTCATTTCTGTCTAGTGACAGTGATACTGAGGTGATATACTGAGCTTTTGATTCCTGAGCGGCTGGTTAGCGATGCTGTTTTTGTTGCTGTTAGCGGCTGTTACTGAAACAGAAGCTGTTACTCTCATGTCTGATCTTGCTGACAATTACTAACAATGATAGTATGGGGAATAAAAAAGCATTTTTACGCATATTTTCTTATGTTAGAGCCATGACTGAATTCCAGGAAAGTGTCTCCATGTCTTTTTATCCCCAGTCCCAGTGTCAGGTTCACATGTATGAGCCTCAGTGTGTGTGTGTGTGTTATTTCCTGTTTTATTTTTGCTTCCCCTGTCTCGTTAGTTATGATTCAGTTCAGCTGTGTTCCCATGTGTCTCCTCTTCCCTTAATCACCCCCCTGTCTAAATATTGTCTGCGTCCCCCTCTGTTCTCTCTCATGGTGCAGTCTGTCTGTCCGTTCCTGTCCCGCTTAGGTTTTATATTTTGCCTTTTGTTGTATTTTTTTTAAAGCTGGTTTTTAGTTTTACATTCTGTCCACTCTCTGCCTGCCTCACGCTGGTTACATGACAGATTGACAAGTCCATACCAAACAATGATTTCTTGTCCACTATCAAAACACCAAGATGGAAAAAAATTATCCACTCAGTTTCACACACCAATAAGTTCCACAGTGGCTACGTCCCTGTTTTATATACAGGCTATACTAAAACTGAAATTGAACGCTTACTGTAAATGAAAGATATAAATAATCCTTCAGTCTTGCCTTTTGTTTCTGCTTGAAAAAAAAATTACAGCTAAATAAGGCTTAAAGATAACTGCACAATTAAAAGAGATTAAGTTAAAGTCTTAGTAAATCTTGAATGGCTGCAGGATAGAAGCAGAGGTTCCTGCTGAGGTATGTTTTGAGTGAATTAACATACATTAAAATGAAAACTGAAAAAATGATTGGCTAACTTGCATTGGGCAATCCTAGCACGTAACTGGATTTGAACCACTCAGAATAATGATGTTTTGCAGTTGTATTCAAATTACTGCTGTATTTTGCCCTGTTGCCATTATAGCTAATATATTTTTCTGCATGTTTATTGTCAAAGACATATTTATAATCAGGTCTCTTGATGTGTTTGCTGGAAGAGAATAATAAGTAGAGTACGTTTTGAGTGTAGTGAGCAACACAACACAACCACAGCAGGGCGATCGTGGCTCAAAGAGTTGGCAGTTCGGCTTGTAACCGGAAGGTTGCCGGTTCGAGCCCCGGCTCGGACAGTCTTGGTCGTTACTTGTGTCCTTGGGCAAGCCACTTCACCTGCCGCCTACTGGTGATGGCCAGCGGGGCCGATGGTGCGATATGGCAGCCTTGCTTCTGTCAGTCTATCCCAGGGCAGCTGTGGCTACAACTGTAGCTTGCCTCCACCAGTGTGTGAATGTGAGAGTGAATGAATAGTGGAACTCTAAAGCACTTTGAGAGCCCCGAAAAACGAAATATAAATGCAATCCATTATTATTATTATTATTATTATTATACATGAAGGATCCCCAGTTTAAGACTGGAAGGAAACACAAGCCTTCTATCCTTAGAAGATAGTGTACTCCCAGTGCTTGTTCCCAGCCCAGATAAATGGGATGCTTGTATCGGGAAGGGCATCCGGTATAAAATGTGTGCCAAATCAAATATGTGGATCCATCTGCAGTAGTGAACCTCTGGGAAATAAGGGAGCAGCTGAAAGTACCTCTCAAGTCATGTAAACTTAGTCTTTGTTTTTTTTCATTTAAGGCATGAATCATTTCCGCTAATTGTAATTTTGCGATCCCTTGTGAGCTGTTGTTCATTATTAGTTATTATTAGTTTACTTTAGTTATGAAATCTTGGCAGCAACATTTCCGGAGCTGAATAAAGTATTAAGACGCATAAAATGCAAAAAATGTAAAAACACTCTATTACCGACAAAGTAACAAAAATGTTGGCATTCCAAATCCCACTAAAGGTGCAGAGAAAACAGAAAGAGAAAAAATCAAACAAATATATTTCCTTTCTCTGTGCTTCCGCCACAATCAACTGATTTCACTTTGTTTCTCTAATGGAGGAAAATGTTGAGTGATCTCCAGCTTTTGGGGAGTGGAGATGTGGATATTAGTTTTATTTTTACTGCACGAAAAGATAAAAGTGCAATGGCAACACACAGACGCACCTGCATAACATGGCTAACACACCTTCAGCTCTCACTGAGCATCTCCACAGACAGCATGCTAACAAAAAGCTAGCCAAGAACCCTGAATGATGTTCAAGCTGAGTGAATGGTGACCCAACACAGTACTGTAAGAGTAATGTAACAGTTAGAGTAATAATTTACTTTCTAAGGTATGTAATTAATGTACAGCATAAACTTTGAAAAAAGTAACGAGTAATATAAAATGCTTTTTTTTTTTTTCCTTTTTTTGAGTGGCAACCCCAGCACTGACAATTTCAGTACATTTATTGATCTATCAAAATGAAATTTGCACAATTTAGTAGTTTTGACTATTTGCTACCATCATGAGGGGTACTCTCCCGCCAACGGGTCACTGCATATATTTGTTTTACCTCTTATTCTTCTTATTTTACCTCTAAAATATGTCTGGCCCTCAAACGGTTACTTAAATGAATCCAAGTGAAGCAGCTTAGAGAGAAAACGTTTCACTTATAATGGGCTCCTACAGCCACACAATGGCTTTTATAAGGAATCGCACCATCCACTTCAGTCTAACATAATAATAGTGTAATAATAATGTTGTGCTTTTATGGTCTTATTACCACTCAAAGCTTTTCTTCGCTCACAAGCCATATTCATGCACACATTCATACTGGGCTTTATTCTATGCACTTTATATTGAATTACAGCTGCCCTAGTAGTAAAATATTACTCTGAAAATACAACAGTTAGCTAAGTGCAATGGCGAGAGTAAACAATGCAGTGTTCCCCTGTGAAATGTAGAAGTTGTATAAAGTAGAATAAAACTGAATAACTCAAGTAAAGCATTTCACAGCTGTGCTGAAGTGCAGTACTTCAGTAAATTAACTTCTAGGTTTTATAAACACAGGTCTAAATCAGACAAAGAGAGGCTGCAGAGTTGCTCTAAGGTTCTTACAGCAATGTCATGGTGGATGCAGCCACCTGCACGTGCACAATTGTTTTTAGTTCCATGCCCAGAGGTGGTATGACAAGTGGCGTGGTGTAATTTATACCCTCGAAAAGGAAGAGAAGATTAAAAGAACTGCTGCAAGCCATTAATCTCCCAAAGTTACAGTTTATCGCAGGTAGAACAGTATAGTGTGTGAGAGGTGTAGGTTGGCACCCGGCACAAGGACATGCTGCGGCTGCCGATGAAGCTCCCATTGTCGTCTTTCACAGAAACAGAGGACCTACAAGGAAGGAAGACCATTTTTTTAGCCCAGTTCTTATAACTGTACACTTACACATCTACCTGGTTGTTATTGATTATATATTCCAGCAGGTAAGCAGAGGAGTAGTAATACTTGCGGTCTTCAGTGTAAAGGTGGTCTGATGCTTGGGTTGAGGGATCCACCCCCGTTATATTATTTAATAGAAACATGATTTTTTCAAAAAATGGTTAAAAATAAATGTTAGCCAACATCTCTCACACAGCAAGCTGCAGTGATGAAATCACATCAAGGAAGTAGAACAGCTCTCTTAACTTTCTCATTTTCATCAGAGAGGAGGGTGACTGGCTGGGTGGGTGCATGCATCTGTTATATTAAGTCAGGACTTGAGTTGCGTGTGTGTGTGTGTGTGTGTGTGTGTGTGTGTGTGTGTGTGTGTGTGTGTGTGTGTGTGTGTGTCAGGTTGAATTTTTCTTCCTGGAGTGCTCTTGCACAGTCCAAAACACTCACATACCCTTTTAGATCCTTAAATCTGCTCCGACTCTCCTCTGTTCAGGTTTGAAAGCTCCATGATCACCATCCCTTAAGACTTGAATCTAGGACACATCATTGATGCAATACTCACCAAGAAGTTACTTCCAAATGCATTTCCTTCTGTGATGGGGAAGCCGGGGCAGCAGGTTGAGGGTTGCTGATGCTAACAGACTCAATGAACTGATCCACAAGGCCAGCAATGTTGTGGGGATAGAGCTGGCCTCTCTTAGGGTGGTGATGGAGAGGCAAATGTTGTCCAAGATAAAGACGATGTTGGATAATTCCTCCCACCCACTCCGTGACGTGCTGGCTGGCCACAGGAGCACGTTCAGTGAGAGACTGAGATTACCAAAAAGCACCACTGAACGACACAGGAAATCATTCTTGCCTGTGGCCATCTCCCTGTACAACTCATCCACCTAACACACTGTATACTGCAATAGCTACACCCTTTTTGCACACGCTCTTCTTTCTTATTCAGATATTTATTAGTAAGTGATATGTATGTATTGTATATATTGTGCTATTTCTTACTCCTTGTATTGTCTGTTTTTGTTACTGTTTGTACTGGAGCACTGTAACCAACATAATTTCCTCTAGGGATCAATAAAGTATTCTGATTCTGAATGTTAGAACAGGAGGTGTCACCGAGGTGTCCAGCATATGGTCCTGGATGTGGTTCACGATTAGTAAACTTTCACTGTGGTGTAAATACAGTTGTGGTCAGAGGTTTACATCCACTCGCAGGCATGAATATCAAAGTAATTCCAGGCTTTTGATAATTTCTTTTAACTGTTTATTGTACATTGAGTGAATTAACTTGGTGAACCAAGCATTTCCAAGCAGAATCAAGCATTTCACTACATATCGTACTGTGTATGACTGTGTACGTGACAAATAAATTTGAATTTGAACCAGTGGGCAGCATGAAGCCTGTATCTGTGAGAGAGGAGGAGCAAGGTTATTTCAGGCCCAGGTCAAAATGCGAACAGATTTTATGGTCAGATGCAACAAAGGTGGCGCTATTTGATCACAATAACAACTGGCTTGTTTGAAACACCGCATCAGTTGTTTCAAACATGGTGGTAGCAGCATCATGCTCTGGGACTGTTTGTGGATGGAATATTGAAGAAGGAGAACTACCTCAAAGCTCTTCAACTTCTCCTCAAATTAACAGCTAGATGGTAGAAACTTGGCTGTCCAGCAGGACGATGATCCCAAACACACATCAAAACTGGTTTTGGAATGGCTAAAGCACGCTAACATAAAGCTTCAGGGATGGCCTTCCCAAAGTTACAACCCCAGTCCTATTGAAAAATTGCTATTTAAATGAACTCTACCAATTGTGACAAGAAGACATTACTGGAGGTATATGTATATTTTATCTACTATTTATCTACTACTATATTTTATCTACTTGCAGATTGGCTAAGGCCACCTTTGCCACAAGTGCACGGGGATATCGGGACGAGGGGGATTAATAAAGCCATCTCACCACTCTGCCTTCTATGAAGTTTTGTGAAAAAGCTTCAGCAAACAGAGATGATATGAAAAGAGCAAATTCATGCACTGAATATCCAGCACAATCTGGAAAACCTCTGTAAGTGCACAAAGGTGATTCACACTTAAAAATAGATGCTTAATCCACAGCTGTCAATCAAATAGACATCGTTGCCTGGATCTTACACCTGCTATCTCCTTGCTTATTTATGATAACAATGTATAAAGCTGTGTATAGCTGGTAGTCGACTGTTTTGTGGTCCCAACATTGCTTCGGGATTCAACGGAAACGAGGTCAAAGCCAGGGATTGCATTATTTTGTGCAAACAGTTCACTTTCTCCGGTTCTGTGGTCGTTTCCTAGAGGCTAATGATGAAACCCAGCACACTGGCCTTTAAAGTTACATGTTTAAATAATGTCCATAAGGCTGTATTCCTTTGCACAGGCCCTGTGCTCCCTCGTATGGAACTAAAATAAAGATGTTTGGTTTCTGATCTGCTGGGATCTCAAACACAATAGAAAAAAGAGAACCTGTATTCTTCTGTGTTATCTGAATTAGCTTTAATTAGAGGAGAATGTCACAGAGGATCTTTTGTAGTCGCTTTAAATTCTCGTGAGTTGTCATTATTAGCACCCACATCAGTTAGGTTGACAGTCATAAGACAGAAGTAAGAGACATTTATCAGCTTTGTGGGTGTTTCATCTTTAAAATCATTTTTAAAACTTAAATGGAAAATATAAATAATAAATAAATAAAGGACATTTAGAAATCAGATCTTGTAAGGCGAGCCACCTGGGAAGAGAACCCTGTGATCATAGTCGAGATGATCGATGGGTGTCTTTTGTCAGTCTCTGGTTCAATGCTGTATATTTAGTGTGGAAACCACGTTGCACAGACAGGAAGGACATATTATTGCTTAAACATGCAAAAAGAGTCTTTCTTTGCTTTCTTCGCCGTCCTCTCGCCAGTGCACTCCCTTATTTATATTCCCCAGATCTTTTCTAAATACATTTTATTCGCTCATGACTCACCTGAACTTGGCTTCAAAATTCAAAGCCGTATCTCAGCCTCATTTCCATTTTAGGAGGTGGGCTTAATCAATTATCACTGATGGTAAACTGAGAGGGGGATGATAGCATTTACTCATCTCATACAGTTATCTGCAGACATTGTAGTTGCTGAATACATCACAAAATGGCTGTTGAAATGAGGGATTAGGGTGATAAAGAGCGGTGAATGCAGCTGAGCCGTGCAGATCACAAACACAGCCTCAGAGCACGACACGTGAGATTCCGCTGCTGCCAGCAGACATTCACGTAGGTCACCGAAAAGGAAAATCAATACTGCAAAAAATCTGAGAGATTAATTCTGGCGGTCGTCAAATGAGCCCTGGCAGTACCTTGTATTTTGCTCATTTCCATGAGACTGGAAACCTGCAAGGTCACAACATGAGGAAAATTCCCAGATAGATGCTAATAGCGAAGAAGACAATAAGAACATTCCTGTTTTTAGTCATGAAGTCGTGAAGGGTAGGACAGATGGAACAACTGCCGGAAAAAGTGTGGACTTTATACCAGTTTTTAAATTGTGTTGATAGGCCACGTAAAACCAAAGTTATGATAAAATTAGATGCAATGTTTGGTTATCTTCCTGAATATTATCATTGTTTATATTTACTGCGGGAAGAAACGGTAAAAACTGCGTTTTATGAGGAAAACGCTCAAAAGCACTCAACGCCTGTGAGCAAAAACAACACCAAAAATGAATGTTACAGGTGTTACAGGAGTGATACATCTCCTGTTGTCAGGCCTGCAGGTATCAGGCTGTTGTTCTCCTTTATCTCATAGTGGACAGACATTATTTTTTGGAGTGGCAGAATTAATTTGTGTGGCATCAAATTTGATGCAGAACAGCTGATTGTTCTGTAAATAGTTTAAAATGTTTATTTAAAAAAAACCCTTGGCTGCATTTTTTAGGTCAACAGCTGCAAAAAACCTGCTTGCAAAACTCTGTTACTTTTTTGAAGAAGTAACTATATAATTAATGGCCCAACATTGGTCATTATATGCTGTATTTTGCAGACAGAGAGTTACAGGACTCTCTCCCAGACTACAGACTCATAATACAAGTCAGAGCTTTATAAAATAAAATTTAAAAAAAGAAAAGAAAAAGAAAAAGAAAGCTTTGTTTTCAAAATTGGAGTTCAAGTTATTTTTACTTCCAGTGTTAACATACTACATAAGTCATGAACAAGAATTTTTTAAATTTTCATTATAAGTGGGATAAAGCAGTTAATTAAAAGTAGTCTAACATAAATGCTGTAATTTGATTATTTTAATAAACCATGTAACTTGGATGGATTCGATGCTGGCCTGACCACAGTGCTCACATCTAATGTTGCTCACAGTGGTCCAAGGGACTGCTCAGGGAGTTTGTGTGTTCACTCAGACACATGAAAAATTAGAGGGAACATTGCCAGTAACTTAACATGCTTGTTTAAATTCCCCACAGATTTATTTTATTTTGCTAGTTTCATAGGAACATGGCACCATGTATACTGTGCAAAGATACTGAGCCGCCCCTCATTTCTTAGTATTTTGTTCGAAGGAGCCAGACTAGTTTTTTAAAGTGTTCTTGAACAATAGTTTTCCAGGCTTTCTGAAGGTCCTTCAAGGTTTTTCTCTGGATTTTTGCTTCTTTTTCACTCATTTTAAATTCAATCCCTGTACCTGATTATTTTCATGTGGTTGTTAAGCCATTTAAAACTAACCTGCTGAGTATTAATTGCTGTGGAATTATTTTAAATATGTTAAAATAATACAAGAACAAGAAAAAATTAAACAAAAGATACAAAAAATGTTATCATAATAATCTTAATAAACAACCTGTGCAAAAAGGAGAGAAAGTGGATGATTGGTTAAACCCACTATTAATATATAATCCTGTTCTTCCTGTTTGTGCTGTATGCTTTATTAAATCGTACCTTAAAATTTGCTACATGTATTTGGTTTTATACCCTCAGTACACATCAAGAGATGCACATATTTACAGATATACACACACATACACTGAAAGCCCTGCTTCCTCCTGCAAAAACTTTGCACTGCATTTTAAACGGAGTCATGCTGGGACATGTTCTGTGCTCATTCTGTTCCACTACTTCACTCCACATACACACATGCAACATCTTTTGAGTTTTGCACAGATACAAGGATATTTTAAATGTAACTTTGAGCAAAAATGTGAAGGAAAAAAACATAATATTTTCAGGAAGTAGGTTGAACTAATTATGTATAAATCAATAAACGTCAAAATTCACTAGATTAGCGAATTTGAGTATTTCTGATTAATAATTGTTGTTCTCTTCATCCAGTATTATGGAATATCCTCATGAACCTATTATTAATTCAAGTATAAAAAAGGCACCAAACTAAGGGATGAACCTGTTGTGTCTACACATAACAGACAACTTAGTAAACAACTCATTTTAAACTGTGTCTTAAGGCACTTTGTTACTAGCAGGTGGTTACAAAAACACATAATTTGTTCCCATTCCTTTAGCCGAAGCTCCAAAAAATACCAAAGATAACACAGTTTGACAGACATAAAATAGTGTTTTTGCTCTAACAACTTGATTCCCAAAGACCCGTTGGCACATCTCTGCATGGTGTGCAGCGTATCTTTAAAAAACTGAGAAAACTGGAGGACAAAATAAGAAGTGGCAGGCCTGACAAACTAACTACAGCAGATGAGCAACATCTGAAAGTCATGTTCTTAAAAAATAGGAAAAAATCCAGCAAATACCTGACACAGGACCTGAAAGATGCATCTGGCTTCTAAATTGATCCATCTACTGTTTGTTGAAGAAATGGTCTCAGTGTGAAGAGTGGCTGGCAAGAAGGGAGAAAAGTACAGAAAATTACAGAAGAACTGGACTGAAAATCAGTGACAGCAGGTCTTATGGAGTGATGAGTGCAATTTAGAAAATTTTAGTTCAAATCATCATCAATATGTACAGATGAGCTCAGGAGAGAGGATCAACAGTGAGTTCAAAGAAGACCTCAGGATGTCCTTCGAGAAGCCTGGAGAACTGAGATTATCTGTTTTTTTAAAGTTTTTAAAATGTACTTCAGGTAATTAAAATATGTCAACCCCTGGTTTTAGTTTTTACACAAGTTTAGATCTATCAGAGAACTGGAAGTGCTGGTGGATGAACAGCTGAACGAAAGCACAGTCTGTAGCTTCAGTTAAATGGCTACTGACTGTAGCTTTATATTTCTATTGGACAAGCACTTGTGTCCACAGTGATGATTACTACTACTACAACACACAAATCTGACCCTCTCATTACAACACTATGCTCTGAAACATTAATATTACTTTGCCATGTACTACCCACCAAAACACTCACTTATGAGTGAGGCAATGATACCACTCCAGAGCAGCAGCCTACCTTATCAGGATGCTATACCGTAAAAACAGGAACTCAGAGCACCAGCCTAGTCTTCAAACTCCCCAGACCTAATCCATAGAGACTTGTGGGATACAAGTCTCTATGGAGGACCCAAGTTCCATGACCACAGGACACCCCCAACGGTCCTGTGTCCATACCCTGATGGATCACAGCTGTTCTGGAGGCGCGAGGTGGACCCACACAATATTAGGCAGGTGGTCGCAAAGAAGCTGATGGGTTTATGCCTTATGAAGAAGAAAGAAGAAGCATTCATGAGGGTAAGCCATGTGGAGAAGTTGAATAGATAATGACTCCCTTTTGTGGTTTATCGAGTCATTATCTTGAAGGGGGAAAAAGGCAGGATTTATCCAAAGAAAAGGTCATAACGGAGTTCATCATTAGGATTCCCTGAGGGGTCTGTGTAACAGTAATCCATCAAGATGCTGCACCTGCAAAGAGACAAAACTGTGAGATGGGATGAAGGATAGAGATCCAACTGCACATGAGAACGCTGCAGACTGGCGCCTTCATGTAGAATAATAACATAATGGCATAATGAATGTAGGCAAAACAAAGAAAAAAGAAGTAAATATGTAAAAGTGATAGTGGAAAAGATTCTGTTGAAACCTGCAGTATATCAAAAATATTATCTTTACTTCACACATATAAGCAACATTTATAAAACATAAGATATTAAGGAGGAAACAGTGAACTAGAGATCATTGTGTGATTGGATTACACCAGTTTTAGCTCATTTATTGGGAAGTACTCAAGGGTAGGACCACACCCATTTATGAGCTTGACCTTGATCACTGTATCTGACACGTTTGTGATGGACAAATAAGGTAGACCCTGATTATTCTGTTTTTTGGGGGGCCAATTCAAAGAAATCTAATATAAATAGATCAGCTATATTCTGTCTTAAATTCATATTATTTTACTTTCTCTGAAATACCCATAGTGCATTTTCCTGCGTTATTTAAAAATAATACAATGTCTGCACACTGGTGCTGATAAATCAGTGATAGACCATAATAAGCCCAACAGTATGTCTACTGAATTCTATTATAAACACAGGTGAATACTCATTACCACATTTGTGGCTGTTCTGACTGTATCCAAGGCCACATTTTTTGCCACACACACACACAATCCCGACACAGACACACACACATTTTTTATACTTTTTTTTTTCTATGTTTGTATTGTTCAAACCCATGGATACACAGATGTCCAGACCAAGGTCAGCATTGGCTATAGTCAACTAGTTATCTAATTAGTAATAAATTTACTGCTCATGAAAAGTGTCAGAATGTCCATATACACAGACGTACATGCTTAATCCCTCAGATGTAATAGGTTGTTTCATTTTCACGGGCTTCATCAATGTTTTAGGAAATGTTTTAAACTAAAATAAATTTAAATCCTCAGAGCTTTGAGAGAGGTGAGTGAGTGAACCTGCATTATTATCAGCTGATCATAGATGGGTTGCTTATCACAGAAGTAGTTCAACAGAAGTAGAGAGATGAGGAGGTAAATACCACTTTTGTATATCTTTGGTGACAATTTTGTGAAATGACAGTCAAGAAGAGCTAAGACTGAAAAAAAAATGCAGCTAGCCTGTCGAAAGGTAATCTGTATCTATCTGGTTGTGGTTTAAAATTTCTGTTAGTGTGCGTTTGAAAAAACAAGTCTCTTAAACTTCAGAGTGAATTCTTAGCTTCAGAAGTGCTCTTTAAGTGATCTATTTACTTTCAAACAAAGCAAAGCTACATATATTCAGTTGCAGGCAACATCAGACATCAACAGCTAATCATTGGAGATGCATAACACAGACACAAACGCACACAGAACACACACACACATGCATACACATATATAAACCACAGTTTTGATACATGTGGAATTTCCAGCAGATAGCAACAGCAGTTAGAGGGAGCATGAGAAAATAAAGAAGTGTCAGGGACTGAGTGGTCCCAGTAGGAGTATTAGGAGCTGTAACCCAGAAACTTGAACAGTGTCTCCAGCAGATCCCAGGGGCAACATCACCGGTCTCTGTCCAGAAGAGCATAATCCTAGGAACAGGTTAGAGCGCACCGAAACCTCAAACACTCAGGCCAAATAAAGTAGACACTTTTTTTTTAATCTTAAAATGATTATTTTACTTGTCTTTTTTTTTTTTAGTTTTACTGTTTTTATTTTAAAATCAGAATTTATATCCACCACAAACGTATATTTAAAACTTGAATGCAAACAGAAACTGGAAGCTGAATTCAAAAACAGATCAAGAAATCCACCTGCTTGAATTCACTCACTATTTCCTTTTGATATTGTACAGGGTTTGAATACTATAACATTTCACAGGAAAACAAAGACCAAAAAAACAATGGCGTCTCTAATCTGTGATTTGATACATATACTGGTTACAAAAATGGAAAGAAAGAGAAAAAATATGGAGTCATTAAATGCAACATTTTCTAAACACGATTATTATGCAAACCCACAAAAGATGAAACATTCTGAGGTATTGAACGCAATAAATATACAACACCTTAAATGATACACATGTTGCACAACATGCAGATGTTTATTTAAAGCTTGGATTCCAAACACCTGAGGCTGCTGTTGTCGCGGGGGGGCGGGGCTTCAGCAGGAAGCGGAGCAACAGCAGGAAGAAGCACACACTGACCACACTCAGGATGACCACACCTGAGATCAGAGCACTGGTCACTGGGTTCATTGAATGGGAGAGATCTCCAGAGGCTGGAAGATGGAAAGGGAAAGAAACTGAAAACAAGCTCTCGGATGAGGTTTTTACCACGAGCTGAGCCCGAGTCTTTCCCTTGCAGGAACAGAAGAGGGTTTGCTGTAAACAGTCATTTCAAAGGGAATCTGCTGTCATGATAGTTTACAACACTTTTATGTTTCACAACATTGCGTAATGGCACTTACCGAGCTGGGAGTTGTTGACGGGAGTTTCATCTGTAAAGCAATTTTTAAAGCGCTTATTGGATTCATTTTTACTTCAGCAGTCCTAATTGAAATCAGCTTTAAATTAGCAGTTTGACATTTCAGGCTGTTGCTTCTTATTTTGACTGGATTGCTGCACTCTCAGCATGAAAGCAAAGCAGCATGTCTCTCAAAACTATTCCAGTAAAAGTGGGTTTATAGTTCATACCACTCCTGGTGATGATTGGACCGGCAGAGAGGATGGCGTTCCCTGATGCTGCTGCCATGGAATCAGGGGTCTCCTCTTCCCTTTTGCGCCGCCGCCCACAGATCTGCCAATCACATCGTCAGATTTCAGTCCTCAGTGAGGTGAGGAAACAGGTGGTGAGTCACAAACGGAGATTTTCACTCTTACAGGCATTAACATGATGCAGTCATCGGCCCGGCAAAGCTTGGTGACGCAGTGCAAAAACACAGTCGACATCTTCTGGTGCCTATGTTTAACAAAACGGAAAACCTCAAAGGAAAAACGGCCCATCTGGCTCTTCCCGTTCTCCAAAACTGTCGTCTGGGGATCTTTATAGCAACTGTATGGAAGCAGACCCAGCAGAAATGCTAGATTTAATGTCTATGAGTACCCTTAAGAACTCTTTAGGAAGAGAAAACGTGGCATTCAATGAGGATAAGCCATGTGGAGAACCTGAATAGGTAATGACTCCCTTTTGTGGTATCGAGTCATTATCTTGAAGCAGAAAAAAAACACGAGATTTACCCAAAGAAAAGGTCATAGCGGAGTTCATCATTAGGATTCCCTGAGGGGGTTGTGTAACAGTAGTCCATCAAAATGTTCCACCTGCAAAGAGACAAAACTGTGAGATGGGATGGAGGATAGAGATCCAACTGCACATGAGAAAACTGCAGCCTGGCGCCTTCATGAAGAATAATAACATAATAGCATAATGAATGTAGGCAAAGCAAAGAAAAGAGGAGTAAATCTGTAAAAATGATAGCGGGAAAGATGCTGTGGAGAACTATATTTAAAATATCCTTTCTGCTGCAGTAATAGGTTTGTTATGGTAAAGAGTCTTGCACATCTATGACGTGAAAATTATGGAAATTCAATAGTGAATAGCTGGGTTTTGTGCGGTACCGTTTGTCTAAGTTTGTGGCTTTCACAGCAGCAAATACTCTGGTTTTCAGAGCCAGTCCAGCCATGGGGATAGAGAGAGGCTGATTGTATGCTGAATCCTGGAGAAAAAAGAAAAAGAAAAAGAAAAGTTGATTGTTCTCTCAAAATGTGGCATAAAGCAAATGAAGACATTGAATCAGTCTTTACATAGCTGGTGTTATTCTATAGTTTTGCTATTTTTCTGCTGTCCAGAGCAATTTTTGCACAGGTCTGTAGCCAAACAAGCATATGTGACATTAATTGTTAAAGAAGGAGCACAATTATATGCAACACGGTGATTATGTTGTTTAAAGTAAGTACAGAGTATTCTAAGCAGTGTGATTTTAAACAGGATTACATCGCAAACCTTTTGTGGAATATTGTTGTTGGTGGAAAAATACATGGGCTATTACAGAAAACCAACTTTTGTTGTTTTCATGGAGTTAGTTGGAAACAGTGAAAATACTCAGCACTGATTATTAAAAGACATTAAAAGATGTTATATGAACATCGAACTGAGGCACTAAAACAAACCAAACATGCTCATCCAGCCATGTGCCAGTTCTAATGTCTATTTTGTTTCATATGAATTCCTCTGCACCTCTTAAGCTAGAAATGGAAATATATTTTTATTCCAGCGCTGCTTTGTACTCACATTGTACAGGATCATACTGAGCGTGCTCACAAAAGTACCGTTGCTGTCTTTGACAGACACAGCTGCAGAGGATCTGTGGAGAGACGGAGCCTTTGTGAGCCTTGGCTTAATAAATAACATTTCGGGAGCAGAGGTTTCGATTTAGTACAGTTATAAATCAGCTGCGCTTTTATTTATATACTTGTCTGATTTACGAAGGTCAGAGAATAATATATGTGAATAATAGATGTGAATAATAAAATTAATGGTTTGAAAAAATACTGTGAGGCACAAAGTCACTGAAGCTTTTAAACTGGGAATTTAATTGTTAGCACCGTTTTTGAAAGCTATAAGTGAATCTAATTAAATGAATATATCTTAAAGCCAGCCTTTCAGGATTAACTCTGCAAAGCAACTCCTGCAAGGTGCAGCTCTCTTTTGGACACTGATGGATGCTTTGGCAGAAACTCACGATGCCAGCTGTGAGTTATTGACCAGGTACTCCAGCGGGTAGCTGCAACTGAATTTATACAACAAACCAGGCAGATAGCTGATTATAGTTGGTGGGTCAGGGGTGTCGATGTAGCCTGATATATTCCCAATTTGTACAAGAGACATGTTCCCATAGGCAGTGGGCCCGTAGGCTGTGCTGACCTGCAGAGAGAAACATCAGCCAGTCACTTTGCTCCAACGTCAATACACAACATGATGAAGCTGATTATTGATTAGAATAAAGCCATGCGCAGCGCTCGAGTATTCTTTACCACCAGACTGTTGCCGCAGGCCTCCAAAGTGCTGAGGCTGATGCTGAACAGAAGTGCTGTGGGGAAAGTGTTGTTGTTGATGAAGCCGCGACACTGGGCTTCGCTGTGATGGCCGTTGAGGGCCAAATCTGCGTCGGTGTAGCCGGAGAAGAGAACAGGACAGAAGTTGATCTTCAAAGTGATGGTCTGAACCCCGCAGTACACGCTGATGTCCCTTTCACCTGGAGGAAGGCGGGAGACGAAGGTTCAGAGAGAAAAGTTGGCAATGTAATATTTGAAATCAAGATAAAAATCAAGACATGCCGGTTCATGCAAGGCAGAAGTTACACATTTTTCTAATTAAGACTTTTATTCACTTTTGTACAGGAATTTTAAAGTATGAAATTACTAACCGAGCTCTGTGGAGGCAAAATCAGTCAGGTAAATCAATCTAGTGTAATTTTGTAGATCATAGCAGGAGATTGCCTCAAAATGTCTGTATCCAGGAAATGTTTGTCATAATAGGGCCATAAACATTGTAATTAAAATATTCAATGCATTAAATTATTTATGTGGTTCACATGTTTTTTTAACTATAAATGAAGCTTCCAGCTTAGATAGGCAGAAAGGTATTTTGATGATCTATCTAAATATAAAGATATAACTTTATCGTCCTCAATATTAACTCTCAATAAGGAAATAAACGTTATTAGAAACGCCATCAGTAAAAAAAGCTTCACCCTACCAGAACTATTTGTGCTCATTTTAATGTGGCTGCTACTTTTGCTGCTCATAGATCTATCGTGTTCCACACCTGTTGGCAGACGTGTGTGGACGGCAAAGAGAGAACCTGCTGGGGAGGATTCTCACCTGGAAACCTGCTGTGGTAGTTGGCATCGCAGTTGTATCCATTAAACTGTGTGGAGACTGACGCGGCGTTACTCAGGAGCAGGAAGATAAAACCCATTCGTGTCATTTCCGCGCCTAAGAGAGGTTTGTCCGCTGTCATCTTCAGAAGGTCACCACTGCATTAGCCACATTCCTCAGGTACGTGTTAAGAAACAGCACTTATCTCAAAATTAGATGTTCAAAAACAATGCCTGTTGTTTCCTGACTGCTCCACGGTTTGACCTCTATCAAAGTAGTTCAGCCTTCTTTCCCCACGTCCCCTAATCCTTCTTGTTCTGCTCCCCCTGCACCCTTTTACCTCAGTTGCTCATGTTGGTCTAATGCCTCCATTACCCAACCCCTTTTAAACTGAGGTCACCCCTCTTTGTGGCTCATTTCATCCCACCCCCCCAACCCCCCAACCCCCCCTCCGTCCACCCCCACATCTATTATTTTTCCACACCTGTTTACCTGTCTCCTGCCTTTTCCAAAGTAATTGGCTGGAACCCCTCTTCACCTGGTTAGCGATGAGAGAAAAGTTCAACTCTGTGGCATGCAGCTCTAGTGGCACAGAGTACCTAAACTAAACACAGCGTCAGCCTCACATGTATCTCTTGTGTGTGCACAGATGACAAAGATACCTCGACAAAAACCAGCTGCGGTGCAGAATATGGGAAACTCCATCAGATCTGAATGGACTGGACAAATCTTTTCACCATGCCAAGAAACCTGAGCGTACTCAGAGGGTTTCCACTCATCTCTCCACAGTCTGATCTCTGTCTGTCAGATCACACAAACGGCGAGCCTCAGCAGGGGGGGCCCAGCTCAGGAATTAAGCTGTCATCGGCTCCTGCTGCAGCCCACATTCACATCAACATAAAAGTCAACTCACGGTCTGATGCAGGGCTGTGTGTGGGTAATTGTGATGCACAAGACATCACTTAGAGTAAAGGCATTCAGTGGTACAGCTACGGCACAGTGCTTTCAGCATTGCAGAAGGAAAAAGTGGACTCTAGCATGTGCTTTTATGCCGTGTTTCTCTGCCTCGAGATAACCCGCTCACCTTGGATTTTACTGCAGTCCATCTAACAAAACATTATTATGTCGCACTTGTAGCATAACACAAAAAAACTTCTTCTTCTGAAGTTCCTTGACCTTTTAAAATGATCTACTCAAATTTAAAGAGGTGTAAGAGAGTGTTGCTTGAGTCTTCTGTGATGCTGCTGAGCTCAGTCCAAGCCTGTGGAAAGCATGAATTTATACAAATGGGTCACAAATATGGAAAAACAACTTAAAATATGTATAATTTTTCACGACAGCTGTAACTACAGCATTTTTTGGGAAATATTTTGATTATTGGATTTGGTGTTTAGTGGGTATTGGCAGCAGATCTGCCCATTTTCACCGTTATCGAGGAACATTTCACTCTGTGCAAATATGCAGCTCACTTTGTCCTAATGTTTATGTGGATATAAATAAAGGAACTCAATAAGCTTTACAATATGTTTTATTTTTCAGAATGCTCGGTTTTGATGCATTCATGGAATTGGTTAATAGGAAAGTTGGTATATTGGATTATTGGCAGACTGTAAAATACCTATGAACAAGGCACAGAGAAGAAATTGCTTAAAACTTAATCCAATTTGTGACTCGTTTGTCAGACAATCAATGTAAGTCTGGTTTGCTGTAGTTTATGAACAAAGTGACAACAATTTTCTATTTTTCATTCATATTATTTCTTTTCCATCTGTGTCTTTCCTGTAGAGGAAAAAAAGGGCCAAATATCTCAAAGCAAATAGTTTCATTGCTTTTTAGATGAGCAGAAATAAACTTTTCTGTACCCTGCTGTCCTCATTCCTTTCTCTGAGTAATGACAAACAAACAGATGTGGAATTAAAGCACCTTCAGTGGTGTCTGAAGGGCCTTGAAACAGTCACATGCTTAAGATTGCTGAAAGTTGCTTATAAAATTCATGCTCGTGCAGTTCCCTGAAACAGAAATGTTCTAAACAGGACATTACTTGTCCTGGAGTCTCAGAAACACTTTGAAAAATTATTTTGGATACAAATTCTTGGAAGCATATTAGTCACAAGCTTTTCGATGGGTAAATCAATCATTTCAATACCCTCTTTTCATGCTAACAACATCCACCAGTCTACCCGGTCTGCATGTCAAAGTGTTCTAGCCTCCAAGTTGCCCACGGAGTGTGCATGATAGTTGGAAAGTGCTTGAAGGCATAGGATAAAGTGCAGCATGAATGTGGCCTGTGGTAAAAAAGAAAAAAAGTACTTTGAGTGCTCTGAGTAGAAAAATGCTATAGAAATTCGAAATTATTTATCATTAGTGGCCTGAGTCCTGAGTGGGGATATCTGGGATGTCCTGGCATCACAAGTGGAAAGGGAAGTTGTGTTGATGGCATACCGTGTGGTAACATAGATCATTTCAATGTTACTCCAGGGATGATTTTATTGTTTTGTTTAAATAAAGAGAACTGTGTGATTGACCTGTGGTCATATCACCTGAGCCCAAATGCCGTGAGCATCAAGTGTTCAATTCCCGGCCAAGCAAACCAATGCATGCAATCACTGCACGTCAGCCCCGCTCTCACTTCTCAGATCTCCCCTCTCTGCCCACTGTCCACAACTCTGAAACTCTCTGACTGTTCACTGGCTCTGGCAGTATTTTTAATTGTAGTTTTTACATTTTTAGTTTTAAGAGCCTTTAAATAAATCCTTGACTACTACAAACTGAGTTTCACAAAAAAAAAAAAAAAAAAAAAAAAAGATTATGTGGAAAAATAAATATTTTGTCCAGGTATTATTTTTGATTTGTATCAATCTAATGGTCTGGGTAAAATTATAATAGACTACATTTAATAAGAAATATGCATACACAGTCATGGTAAAGTAAATCATCAAAGTAAATACAAACTGAGAGCAACATGACATATTACACTGTGCAACTAGTTCTTTAATAACAATAAGAATGAGAATAACTTTATTGATCCCAGAGGGAAATTCATATGTTTCATATCTCATAATAAAAACAAAAACAAAATTAAGATGCATTGTGTGAATAACTAAATACATCCCTATGATCCAATAGCTTGTAGAAGCAGCAATAACTTTCAATGATATTTTTTTGCTTCTGTTTGACTTTATCAGTCTCTCACATCGATGTAGAGGAATTTTGGCCCACTCTTCTTTACAACATGACTTCAGTTCACCGAGGTTTGCAAAACCTTGATTCTTTTCTTTTTCAGCAATTCTTTGTGTAGATTTGCTGCTGTGCTTGGGATCATTGGCCTTTTGCATGACCCATTTTCAGCCAAGGTTTAGCTGTCACACAGATGGCCTCACATTTGACACTAGAATACTTTGGTATACAGAGGTGTTCATTGTCGACTCAATCGCTGCACGATTCCCAGGTTCTGTAGCTTCAAAACACGCTTAAATCACCCCTACACCATCGTGCCCGATCTGCTATTTGGCTCTCACTAAACGTGGTTCGATACACTATATCCAAACATCTCCACTTGTGTTTCTTGTCTGTCCATTGTTCCAGAAGTCTTGTGGTTTCTTCAGCTATAGCTTTGCAAATCCAAGCTCTACTGCCATGCTTTTTATTTTAGAAACCCTTCCAAACGAACCACACTTGTTCAGTCTTTTTTGAATTGCACTGTCATGAACTTTCTTTGAGCATTGTACGGTCTGACCTTGGGGTCAGTTTGCTGGGATGTTCACTGCTGTCAAGATTGGCAACAGTCTTCAGTGTTTTCCGATTGTGAATAATCTTTCTCACTTGTAGAATGATGGACTTTAAATAGTTTGGTAATGACCTTATAACCACTCCCTGATTGATCGCTGCTGTAAGATCACTGCTGATATCTTTCCTCCTTGGCATTTTGCTAGCCCACACCTGAATGCTCCAGACCAACAAACCAAAACTTCTGCTTTTATAGAGGTGCTCAGATTCACTGGTGAGCAATTAATCAGTTGCATTTAATTACCAGCACCTGGCACCCTTTTAATTCATATGGAAACAGTAAGCGTGTCCTCAGCTTTTTATCCCCTGCTTTGGCATTTTGTTTCAGTTTTTATTAAACAAATGATGACACGTTGTAATATGTCATATTTTGTAGTTCATCGGGTGTTGTAGTTACCTATTTTTACACCTGCTTAGGACCAGAGTGATTTGCTGTACTGTCCTGACACAAATAAAGAGTATACTTGTTTTTTTTACTGACTGTATATCAAAGCATTAGATTTAGTCATTCAATCTTTTTTTGCATGAGCTCATTGAAACATTATATGCTTTGATTGTTATTCCCTTCCTGCCCCTAATATTGTTACTGTCGTCTAAGACATGTAATGTATGTCACCTGGTTCAGGCACATCCTGCTCTGTGGTTTTATGTGTCAGATCCAGACTCACAGCCCTACACAGCTTGCTGCACATGTTTGCTATCCCCCCTGCCTTTCTGATAAGGTAGTGCTGAAATACAATATGAATTCTGAGCAAAACAAGATCAGATGCCCACGTATCCTGCTTTTTTTTGTGTTTTGTTACAAATCCCACCCAGCAGATGACCTATTTAGCCAGTACACTGTGCGTTCAGTACAATTCTTTCTTAAAGATGCAAGATTAAACGAAATATCTCTCACCAGTGTGTGGAAATACATGGTTGCTGGTTTTCTTCAAATCTGGCATCAAAATCATTCTTTGTTAAACATCAATGAACTTTCTGATCCTTGCCATAAAACCACGATTTTCTGTGCAGCCCTCATGAGCTTTGCGAATGATTTCTTCAGGTCACCATGTCCAGAAACTTTTAATGGCTCGGGACCACCTGCCAAACTTAGATCTGCCTGATAGAGCCGCGTCTATCTGATCAGCCTGAAACACCCAGACTCAACAAACAGACATCTAAATCACACAATCTGGGCTGAAGCACAAAACCTGTGAGAGTGCGGCTGTAATCTGATGCTCCAGTTTTAACGCAGGCAGGAAAGTGAAGCCTTCATCAAAGGCCCTGCTGCGATTTGATCCTCGGTGAGTAATGTTTGCCAAAGCCAGGAAAAATCTTTATTTTTTGACAACAGCAGATGGACAGGTTCATAATGCATGATTAAAAACGTGACTTATAGTACAGATGAAAAAAAGAAAGAAAGAAACTAGCCAATGATTATTTATAACTCTCTGCTAATACAGATGATTAAGAGCTTGTCTGTGGAAGTCATCTCACTGACGGCAAGTTTTTATGTGAGGATATGTTTACAGAGGCTTTTGTCCGTTTCCTTTGTTTGGCTGAAAATGGGAAAAGTCCCCAGTGGGGTGGGATAACTCCAGGATGAATTATTGTTTACATATGAATCTCAGCCCCATATTTAGAGAACAATACGTGAGGAGCACTGCTTTCCACCATCATGACCTTGTCAAGGATATCACTCAGAGGAAAGCGCAGGTCTTTTTTAGTCTTTTATTTATGTTTCCACTTGTAAATACCCCAAAATATAATTTAATTCAGGAGATATTCCAGATTAAACATCAAGCTTATTTCATAATCAGTCATTAATATAAAGCACATTGATATACATCACAGTGAAACTGAAGGGAAGACCTAAGTAATCCGTCCTGTTATTATACGTATTAATGAAGTTCAGCCACATTAATTAGTCATAAATTTGAATTTTATGTGGTTAAAACAATTCATCATTTACCAGGCATACAAAATCCTTAAACACCAACACTACAGACTTCATGTTTGGTCAGAATCATGGCTCTGTGCTGCTCCCTAGTGGTCTCTGTGGCGCACTGCATATAGATAAATGCTCATTTGAATAAAAATGCGTGAAAGGGACTATCCAGTCTCCTTTTTAGTTATGCCCAGTTTCCAGATATTATCAGATTTTTATGTTGTTATGAGTTTTATTGTGTGAGTTGGTCAAAAGATTGCGTTTAGTATTTTAAAGGTTTCTGTGTAATCAGTGGCATGCATGATTAGGCCCAGAGTAGTGAGTAACTGAGACACATGAGAAGTAGGGGAGAGCAGGAGATGTTTTAAACACAGCACAGTGTGTATATATTAAAGGTACTCATATTTAAAGATTTTGCTAGTGCAAACCAGAAATATCATTAGCTTTATGTTGTTGTGGGAACACAGTCCTGTAGTACTGAACATAGTAATGATAATAATAATAATTTTGCACAGCAACTACAGGTAAAAACTTGTTAAAAAAGCAAAGATGAGCAAAACAATACAAGTCGAATATTATAAAGAGTTCCTTTGCATACAACACAAAATGATCATAAAGAAAAGCACATTACTTTTTTTATAGTATATGTACAGACTCAGAACCCAGGTAATTGGAAACTACACATGTACTTATTTGTTTTTCTAAACACAAAGTTAAGCACATTTAGAGCTCCACTAAGTCACTTTTGAAGAAAATTCAGGGATTTTTTGCTGTTTTAATATAATAGTAATAATCTGTGCAACCACATTCTTAACTGCTCAAGCTGTGATACTATACTTACAATCAACAAGAAAACATTGGTGCCTCCTAAATCATTTTTGTGAGTCTAGTCTTTCACAGCAACACGGATAATCTATACAGAGGTGTGACCAGATAGGGAATGGGGTGGCACCAGCCCCGGTCACCTTGACCACTTACTCACATTAAATAATTTTCCACATTTTTCACTATATTTATTTCTAATAAAATAATCCGATTTCTCATGCTGATTTCTTTCTTCCTTCTTTGTCAGCCCTGTGCCTCCTAAGAATTGAATTTGAACCTGAATTTGGATTAGAAAATATATTTATCTTCGAATGACATATGTGCTACAGAGCTCTCAGTCTTGGTTCTGACTTTTTTAAAGGTAAAATAAGTTACCAAAAACATTTAATTTCTTGTATTTAGCATTCAGGGTAACTTACAGCTTTCATAGGTGCAACATTGATAGACAACTTTACAGCATCATTGCTAGATATGGAGTTTGATATATGGGCTTCTCAACATTTTAAGCATATTCATTAAATAGTAAATGAAAACAAACACAATATTTCTGCAAGATAAGACCAGATTTCCATTAATCAAAGTAAGATTTATATTTTTATCCCAAATGTCAGTGAAAGAAGCCAGAGGGAATTGTTGATTCTCGAGGCACAGAGCATCTGGACAGAAGTCTCTCTTCCTATAAACAACATTTTAGGGAGATTGCTGAAAATGAGCTCTAGACTGCAGTAATGGGAGTAAATAACAGTGATTATTGACATTCAGGATTATTAAATATTCTTCTGGTTATCCAAAAGAAATGGAACTGGACTGGACCAAGATAAAGTGCAGTATGAAGGAGGTACATGAAAATGTCCTATTTCCATGAAGCAAACAAACTCTAATGATGCAACCCCTTTATTACCTTTATTATATTCATCTATTTGTGGTTTTCTTTTCTCATTTGATCGATTTCTCATCTCCCGTCTACAAATGTAGATTGAGTAGATTCATTCTTGCAGAACGTTGCAAGTGAATTTCAATAAATAATGTCAATAAACACATGAAATATCAAGTCTGTAACAAAAAAAAAAAATCTCATCAGTTTAATGTTGAATCAGGCTGTCTAATGGGAAAAAAAACCCTGCTGTCAAAATGTGGCTCAAAGGATGTGACAGATTTGCTTAGTTTATTAAAACTCCAACACAAAGCAAAGAGGTACTGTGGAAATCACAGAAACACAAACAGTGTGCATGTGTGTCGTGTTTGGAGTTGTTGCAGGAAATGAGGTTGAATCAGAGTGGATGGATGGAAGAGACAAGAGTGACCACATGACCCAGCTTTAATGGCCTGCAAGGCCCCAGAGAGTGGTCCATGTTAGCATGTTGCCCTCTGATGTGACTAGGACTGCCTTTAGGATAGACCTCAGCACATCCAAACCCAAATGCTATAAGCAATTACAAATCTTAAATTTTACTTACGTTTATGTTTTGATTATTGTACATTACTTAATAGCTACATCACTTTAAATCTATTAAAATGGATTATATTGAACAATGGCTAAGAGGCCAAGAGTAACAAAATATACTGCTGCAGACACTTGAGGCAGATATTTCATACTTAGATCAAAGAAAAGTTGGGTTAACTCCTTTTTAAATAAAAATCATTGGAAACCATAATTAAACATATCAGAACATTTTTTTCAATATCTGTCACAGGTATATGGAAACAAACAAACATGGAAGTAATTGAAGCAGGAAGCTGATATGATATTACTGAAAAAATATGCTTATCCTCTGCATCTCTGAACATGGATTAAATCACCAGCAGGTACAGCTGTACAGAGGAATGATGAAAAGCACAACAAATCAATTTATTAAAGTCAAAACACTAATTAAAAGTCAATTAAAATGTGTTTTTGTAATGTAAAGTGTCAGACTGTGAGAAATGTAAGATGATCCAAGATGATCCAAGATGATTTAAGATTATATATCCAAGTAAGAGTGCTTTAAAATCAAGTGCAGGATATTGGATGCCAGTGTAGCTCTGCTAAAACTGAACTCATGTGCTCTTTGTTACTCATTTAACTTAATAATCTTGCAGTAGACTACTGCATAAACTGCACCCTATTGATAGTCTTTTAAAGAAATCCAGTAAAACTTCGATGCAGTAGTCCAGTAAGCTAGAGATGAATGTATGAACATGTTTTTCAGAGTTGTGGAAGGAGTCACATATTGGCAATATTTAAGTTAGAATCTTAAAATAACTCAAAGATCCCTAACTTGTGGTTATACCTTGTCAGTTAATCTCTCTAATGTATGAGCTGATTGCATTTGGCTTTCAGGCCAATTAAAATCATTTCCATTTTATGCTCATTAAGTTTTTACTAAAACATTTGCAGTCATCTGACTGTTAATTTAGGTTAAAGATAGCCATGTTTCCCTATTCCCAGCACTATCTGCCATAAAGCCGCCATGTATAATGAAAAATGCAGTGGGCCCAGAATTCTATCCAGTGGTACACCGCATAAAATGACATGTATGTTTGATACTTGATCTCTACAAGTGATGAAGCATTGGAATTATTTGAGAACATTATCAGAAAAACCTGCCCAGTGAAGAGTGCATTATCAGCTGTGTCAAAGGTTGTGCTTAAAATGAGGACAGCAACCTTGTTAGTGACTTACGTTAGTATGTGAGGTCTGAGGTCAATTACATCTCTATGGGGGCAGTTTCTGTGCTGTGAAAAATAGAAACATTATAGTATAATGGGGCCTTAAATGATCACACTTATTCATTTTAGTAATTTAAATAGCTTTGATGCTTGAGGGCTGAAATGTTTCCTCATTGACATCTTACTATATAAAAGGACAATGCTTCAACCCACCACCCATCTCACAGAAAAGTACTATGAACAGGGCCATGTATCATGGTGTCTGAACTCTTATAACTAGCATCCAGAGAAGAAAACACCTGAACTTACATGTAAGACAGTGAGGATTATGGTCAGCAGGAAATTACTGTTAACCTCTGACCACTGGAACATATTTACATGTTTATCTCAGAGTGAGCAATCTGTTTATCATAAATGAATGATGAGAGTCACACTGGAAAAAGGTCACACTGCCTAAAAGAAAATACTGACTCTTTTGTAAGGACACTTTATTAAAGGTTATGAAAATACTAGCGTCTTTCAGACTACGTGAGGCATCTCAGTACACTGTTATCAAACATTTCAGGTAATTCAAAAAATATACGTTTGCCATTTTTACGTCTGTGTACAAAAAATACCCGACCAATTCATTTCAAAGACAGACACAGTATTAAGTCTGAAGTCACGATTTTGACATTTTTACTGGACCAGAATGAATGTTTCCTTTCCAAACTCAACAGTGTAAACACCTAAAATGAACAGCTTCTGTACACATCAACCTAGTTGTAAAAACAGTGAATGTTTTTGGTTTATGAACATTTTTCAAGTCAGTAAAGTGAATGCAGGGTAACCCTTTTTTTTTAGCTTTTTAACTTTAAATGAAAATATTAATAATTAATTATCTAATAAATGTTGAAGTCTTTTATTGAATGACACTTTTGTGCAATTTCACTGTACTTTCAGCATGCACTATTAACTGCCTGCTTGTCATGACAGCAAACCTTTTTATCTATTCAAAATTTCAAAAAAGGACTTATTGAGAAAGACATATATGCTGGTATCCAGATTAGGAAAAATGGTGGGGAGCCCCTGTCTGCTCTCCTTATTTTATCTGAGATGGCATAACAACTGCTCACAGAAGTCTTACAATTAACCACTGCCACAATTTTAAATATGATCAGTTCACCTTTATCAGTAGGCTACATATGACACGGTTATAATCCAATTAAAACATTATTTACAAACCCTTTACTTGATCCAAGTGTCTTAGCTAATTACAGACTGATTTCCTTGCTTTTATTTTGAAAATGATCACTCATAAGAGTTGTGGTAAGCTATATGATTATTTGCAAAGTAATGCTCTAGCTGAAGAATTTCGGCCAGGATCTAGAGTCCATCCTCATTATGGCCTAAGATAGTGAAGTGATTTCTGACATTTAATTGATTGAGAGTGATGTACAAAATTGGCACAACAAGTTACAACAGTAGTTAGAGTCTAGTTTGTTCATGTAACTGATAATCTCTTTCACACACACAATTCCTGCAGTTCTACAGGGTTATATTCTAGACCCAGTAATTTTTACATTATACATATTATATTATTATTAAACCCTGTATACATTTCCACTGCTATGCAAATGGTACTCAGTCATTTATGTCAGTTTTATTTATGAAGGCAAAACTATTAGTTAATTTTGTATCATCTATATTATCCATCTACTATTACTACAAATATTATTACTAGTGCCTTTTTGCCTTTATTAGATGGCACAGTGAAGAGTAGACAGGAAAGCAGGGAGAGTGAGTCAGGGTTTGTGATAAAAGTGAAGGTGTTGTACTGATGACATTACCTGGGCCTACAGTGCTACTTTTAGGGACCTTTTTTGTCCTTCAACATAAACCAAATAAACATCCACAAATGCCTTTTTTCATCTGTATATTGCTACCAAAATTAGAGCTCTGTCTCAGAGGGATGTTGAAAAACTAGTTCACACATTTGTGACTACTCAATAACTACAAAATGCTACAGTGAGAGAACTAACAGGGTGTAGAAAGAGAGATACATACAAAAGTCCTGAATGATCAGGCCGTGTCATATCTTAAAGACCTTGTAGGACTGTATTATCCCATAAGAAAACACTTCACTCTCAGTGTGCAGGCTTACTGAAGTTTCCAAAAATAGCATGGTAGCCTTCAGCTATCAGGCCCCTGTCCAAATGGAACCAGCTCTTAGTTTGGGTTCAGGAGACAGACACCCTCTCTATTTTTAAGATTAAGCTTAAGACTTTCCTTTCTGATAAAGTTTATAGTTAGGGCTGGATAAGGTGGCCTAGAACAATCCCCTAGTTATGCTCCTTTAAGCTCAGGCTGCTGAGGGACCTCCCATCATGCACTGAGCACTTCTCCACAACTCTCTTTTCATTCCTGTTGGTTATAGCACATCTGCATGCCATTCACTTTCATCTACTCTCCCCCACAGTTTGTGTTCTGTCCTCATCTCCTCCCACTCTCCTTTCTCTCCATCAACCAGTCACAGCAGATGGCGTGGTCCCTCCTTGAGCCTGGTTCTTCTGGAGGACTCTTCCTTTCAATATGAAAGCACCTGGGGCGGTTGTTGTTATGAATTGGCACAGAAAATAAAATAAAAATGAACTGAATAATACTACATGTGAACTACTAAATATCTTGTATGGTTTTTAATTTTTATCACTGTTTTTTAATGGAAAGCACTTTGGTCAACCATGTTGTTTTAAAGTGCTCTATAAATAAAGTTGGATTGGATATTTGTGTAGAATTTTTCTTCATTTCTTAATAATGTTGCAACCTTACTTACTGTTATGATTTACTGATGTTATTTAGTTCAGTATGTTTCACTGTAAAGGTTGAGGATGTGTGTAAATAACAAACCCCTGTTAAGGAGACAGGATGGCTAGCCTTAGCGACAAGTCCACGTTGACCAGACAGATAAATGAGGCGATTGTCACTCAGCAGTGATAATGGGAATTTCTCAAGGACGGGAGGAAGTTATCATAACAAGTTTAAAACTGTTCAGTCTCTGTGTTCTGGAGTAAGATAAACCACCCGTTCAACCTACCATGAAGCCTTGGGCTCATTGTGCCTCACAGCCATTCCTGGGGAAAATGCTTGCTCTAGCAAACCGAAGCCACACTTTTGCTAATGCAATCACACATTTTTACACACTGGAACTTGATCGTTATTATTTACAGGGAATAATAACAGTTTCTGAGAAAATAAAATTCTATCCACTTCTTCTTTTCACACCAAAACGAAACAGGAAACTACATTTAAGTTTAAATCAGGAAAAGTATGTAAATGGGAGGTCTGCTTATCCTACTGGCCATTAAATTTTTTTAAATAAATTAAAATCACATGTATTTTTTCAAACTCAGTATTAGTAATTCCTTTGAAGTGTGTACATATTGAAAACACAAAAGTCCAACTCTCACTGCACACTCCTGTCCTCAATCAAAATACAGGCTTCATCTCGACATCCAGGCCTCACTGACTGAACCTATCTGCTTTATTTCAGCTGGTCTGCGATCAGTTTGTACACACCTGCACGGCAGCGGACCTAGTGGCGTGTCTGAGGAGGCAAATCTGACTCAGGATCTGCAGCACAGTGTGTCGTGTGTAAGTATTTTTCCCCACTTCATAACAGAAAAGAGGAAAGCAGGCCCGCCATTTCCCCTCCTCAGTGGTCTCTTTTTCAGTCCTAGCTTGTAAAGCCGACCGACGGTGGCGGCGGCGACATCGGCGGGAGGAGGCGGAGGAGAAGGAGGAGCGGCGGAGGTAGGCAGGCGGGCAGGCGGGCAGGCGAGCGGAGAGACGCAGGGATCTGGTGTGCCACATCGGGATGAGAGCGAGGCTGAGATCCGGGTCGAGTGAGTCAGCGAGTGGACCTTGCAATCACGGCATCCTTAAAAACTGACTGATTCTGGACGGAGCCGAGCGGCACAACAATACATAAACTACCGAACATTTTTTTTTATTGTTGTTGTCATTTTTCGCTTGTCTTTATTATTCCGCCCTCCCTCGGTCTGCGCCTGCCATAGCCTTAGTTCTGATTTTCATTTCCACCAAGCTGGGTGAAGCGGGGGGGGTCCGGTGAGGTAGCGGTGTAGGAGGAGGTGGAGGGTTTATTAATTTTTTGCTGTTGTTATTGTTTTCGTACGAGCTCATATCTGAAGGCAAACCCAGACGAGCCTCATATTTTGACAGCCTTTTGTTGCACTGACTGGAAGCGAAGATGTCGGGGCAGAGCATTACGGACAGGATAACTGCAGCCCAGCACAGTGTAACGGGATCCGCCGTGTCGAAAACAGTATGCAAGGCCACCACGCACGAAATAATGGGCCCGAAAAAGAAACATCTGGATTGTGAGTATCTTTAAACACCACACGGGTTTTGGGGTAAAACCACCACTGAATTTTTTCCCCAGTGGAAACTAAGCTAAGCTATATCGATAGCTGAGCTATTAGGCCTCAAAGCCTTTAGCACAGGCTACGTAGGCTAAGATGCTAGCGCTTGCTCATGACAGGGAGATTAGTTATATTGTTTAAACACTGACCACAGGCCTTCTTGAAATAGTTTTGAACGTAATTACGGAATCTTAAGATTGACAGCCTTTATTTATGCTTACAGTTAATTTAGCCTTTTCGTTTTACATATAAGTTGCTGTAAACCTAGCTTTTTTTTCTTTTAGCTCCCACTACTTCCTATATTTACTCATAGCTTGAAATTATAGCCGTAATTCGCTTATGTGACTGCTGCTTCATACAGAAAATCCTTACAAAATATATCAGGAAGCTGTGGGCCCTTGCACAACATTTCCAGGAATGCTCTCATCTTTAGTGGAGTGAGTGAGTAATTTGATACCTGCTGATACACTGAGGTGACACTGAAGGAGCAAAAAAGAAAAATCACAGTTTGTGCCTGGAGTACCTTAAAGGACACAGACAGTACATGACACATCTATGACAAGAATACATATGCACCCTGACGCAGGCACAGGGGCTTAAACCCTCCTCTGACTTATGAGTACATCAGAGGGGTCACTGCTTGTGTGTACTTAAAGATGTAGCGGTAATATTTTTCTGCATTTTGATCCACAGAAATTAAAGCAATGAACATGGTTTTATGAAGGCCCTGTGTCTTCATAAGAGTTCAGTGTGTGTGTGTGGAGGGAGGGGGGATTGTATATTTATCTACCATGTTCAAGGCTGCTAACCCAGCACAGTGGTTTTTGGACTCAAGAAGCTAAAACTGTGGTGAGTATTTTGGGTTGATGGTAAAGCTGCAGGTTCCACACCTGTTGTTCTGCTCAGACGACTCCCCTGAGGTGACATGAGTGAAAGTTGGCAGAGTCATACACTGTTGGACTGATCCCAACAGAAGCCATAAATCCAGCGTGACTGAGATGCGTCTCAGCACACACAGGACAACCTGTATGTGTGTGCGTACATAATGCCACAAGGCCCTCTTATTGTATGTTGACACTTAAGAAAGGTCGGTTGTCTGGGTTGGCAGGCTTACTTATGTTTTCTCAATTTTTAATCTCCATTTTGACACAAATTTTCTGCATTTTGAGTAAGTTTAGGAGGATTACTTTCACTAGAGAGTTGAAAGTACTGTGAATGACTGGAGACACACCAGAACGATACATGTGGTGCTTTTTAAAAAGTGCGTTACGAGTAAAAGAAGCTACAGTTAGCTTAATATCTGTAAATTTTAATCTGTATAATCCTCAGAATTCTTTCAGATTCACATATTTCACAAAGTTTTAAAACACATGACTAATGACAGTAAAGGTGTGTGTGTGTGTGTGTGTGTGTGTGTGTGTGTGTGTGTGTGTGTGTGTGTGTGTGTGTGTAGTCGAGTGTTTCAGGCTCCAGATGCATGCAGAGGGAACATTATAGGAATCTGATCATTTATGCGGCCTATTGTAGAGACTGAAAACACATTTGAGAAGCTGTAGTCTGTAAATGTTTTATTTTTTTAGGTTGTCCTTAAATCTGGATATAGCAGACACCTTTTTTTAATGGAGGTTTTCAAGTGTAAGAAGAAAGTCGAAGTTCTCAAATGTCAAATATCATTCAGTTTAATGCAGATGTAATAGAAGTTTTTCTACAGTCCGCATCATTGTTAATGAAATCGGCACTTCTTTTATCAAAGGAAAAAGTAAACAGGACAACCAAATGTTCAGTTTTGTCAGTTTTCAATACTCTGATGCACTCGGCAGTATGTGCGTATGTGGAATGGAAGAAGAGCTCAAAGTGCACAGTAGTAAAAATCAAGTGTATGAATGTAGCTTGTAGTGTAGCTGAACTTTGAATCTATTAAAACTATACAGGTGCTTCATAAATAAAAGTCCAAAGTCTGATAGCCACCTCTTATGTGACACTGTCTGACTGGTAATCATAATCAGCTTTAAGTAGACATCATTAACATAGACTCATGGACTCATTAACAGTTTGATCCACAAAATGCCAGAAATTTTTAAAAAGAAAAGAAAAAAGGTGTCTCATAGTTTAAACCTCAACCTTTACTTTAAAGTCACATTTAAGTAAAGATGGGGAATTCAATAGCAGAGTGTGCAGAGGATCTGCAGAGTAGTTGATAATTAATTTTGTTATTCAGTTAATCAATAAATTCTGTTAGTTATTGCTATTAGTACCTGAGTGACTGCTTAGTTTGAGTAGTGGAGGTGAGGAACGAGTGACGCTGAGTCAATGGGCCAAAATGTAACTTTATTTTATGAAACATGTCAGATCAGTATTAAAAAGTTCACAATGATCAGTCAAAACATGGTGGAAGAATTTACACACATTTACATTTTTGTCATTGTTGTTTTTTTAAGTTATCACAATAAGTAACTAATTCATCATTTATATCCTGTCTTATAGCTCCTGTGGAAAGCCTCCTTTCTCTTAGTTGCTCTGTCCTCACTCTGATGCATTTTAGGACTAAAGGCATGTTTAAGATGACACACTAAGACTGATTTCTGGGTCACAGGCACAAATCAGTGTTATAAAAATACTCTTTTATATCATTGTGCTCGCATAGTCTCTCTCTCTCAATTTTTTTTCCAAGATAAAATAAACTAGCAGCAAATAATTATTCTCTATTATAAATATTCTTATAAATAAAGCCCTGTTTTTAACACGTTCTAGCTGATCCTGCATTGATTGTCGTTACATGGATTTAAACTGCATAATGAGGACTAAATGCGGATTTATTTTTAATGCACAGTTCAGTGGCATCACTCATTGTCATGACAGTTACATGAATACATTTGTGTCTTGTGAATTGATTCACTTAGAAATCGTTCATGTCAGCCACTGTGGACATTTAGCAGGCTGATTATAACATGACAGTGCTGTCAGTGCATCCTCCTCCCCCATCTTCTTCCTCCTCCTCCTGCCTCGTCTCCTCTCTGTCGTCGTTTTCTTCTCTGGGCAGTTCAGCCACCCATGCTAACTTCTCTGCTGCTGCTTCTGTGGAAGGTTATCCTGTCCTACTTAGAGTCCCCCGCCTTTTGAAAAGTCAAATATAGGACAGAAATGGAGGCCCAATTACCTCTTCAGTCTGATCGCTTCTGTGAATGGCAGGGTCATTAGCACTGATGTACTCGGCTGCTTCGAGTAGTATCATTCAACCAGCATATGGGTGCGGGGAGAGCATATGATCAGAGGAAGTGGGACAGAACATGTATGGTTAACATCTTATGCCCTGCACTTTATACTGGTCTGATAGAAGGGTGGTTTGCTGCCAGTAATAAGCTAGATTAGTTTCAGGTTTCTGCTGCAGTGATCCCTGATTGTACTCAAACAACAGTATGATGATTTAGTCATTATCATGCAGATTTTATGTGGAAAACCGCTTTTCTTAAATACCCTTATTTGGCCAATTTACCTCACTGCTCCAGAGGATTTTGGATAGAATAATAGCAGGACTTCAGGACTACAAGAACCTTTTGTTACTACCTGATCTGTAAGTTACTGGTGTGATTGTTTAATTAACTGCATAGACTTTATGTGAAGCAGAAAAAAGCTTGGCAGATGTTAGAGGAAACAGCACCAGAGCTGCCATTAATAATACAGAGATCAACAACGCAGTATAATTTTTTAGGTGCACGTATTGGACTTGGAGATTTGTGATCAAATATTCACCTATTTTATGTCCAACAATATGAACTTAAACTGTAAAATGACTAAACGAGATGGGAAATACTCAGATTTTAGAGCTGTTGGTCACATTTGTTTGGCAAATGATAATTCTGTTATCCACATATGTTGGACAGTTTCTTAACAGTTTATCATTTACAGTGTCCTAGCTGATTGTATTTTATAGTATTATCAATGGTGTTTTCTGTTAAGCTGATGGTGTTGTGTTAGATTAGAAAACATCAGTAACATAGTTGGTCTTTACAGCATTTTTAGATAATTTTGAACAGTCTTCCTTCACCATTTTCAGTTTTGTCTCGACTGATCGCCAGCACAAAACGTAGTAATGTGAATTAGCCTGTGTCGCAATTTTTGGGATTATTTGCCAGCGTTGGGGTTAACAGGTGAACAAGTTGAACTACTGTGAGCACAGTGACCTGCTTTGGAAAACATGGAAATTAGATGAACACCGGAGACCAGTTTTAAGTTTGCGCATCTGTTGTTAGTTTCTAATTTGTCACAGTAGACAGCGGCAGGTGTTGGTCTGTTTGCTGGTTCAACATAAGGCCTGTCTGACAAAAAAAAATGATACACTGGGAATGGATTCCTGATGAACATTATTCAATGTTTGTTGGCATAATATGCATCTAAATCAGCGGACAAATGGGAGCTGTTGGGATCTCAGGCCACAGGTCAGAACAGTGGAGCTTCAGATAAGCCATAAAAAGCAGTAAAATGCCTCATTCAGACTGCAGTAGACAACACTGGACAGCCTCCAGTTATTAAAAACTGTAATTTAACTGTATGAAATCTCTTTTGTTTTAAGATTTGATTCATTGCACCAACGAGATGAACGTGAACATTCCCCAACTGGCTGACTCGCTGTTTGAGAGGACCACCAACACCAGCTGGGTGGTTGTGTTTAAATCCCTCATCACTACACACCACCTCATGGTCTACGGTAACGAGGTGAGACACTTGATCCCATTCCCATTACGATCCAAGCCAATGAACTGGTTCCACTTTAATGGCAGAATATTTGAGTGTCTGTTTCACCAATTAGTGATGTTGCCTTAACTGTTGTCACGCCTCCTGCAGCGTTTTGTCCAGTATTTGGCTTCAAGGAATACACTTTTCAACCTCAGTAACTTCTTGGACAAAAGTGGATTACAAGGTAACGTTTTTTGTTCTTATCGTGGAAGTTTCAACAAAATACGTAAATTGTGATAAATGCTTATTTGTCACCTCCTGTCTTGCGTTCCAGGCTATGACATGTCTACATTCATCAGGAGGTATAGTCGATACCTGAATGAGAAAGCAGTTTCATACAGACAGGTTGCCTTTGACTTCACAAAAGTTAAACGCGGGTGAGCACTGAAACCGATTTCCTATTCTACAATAAAAGCTGTAAACTTGCTTTCCCTTTAAATATGTTTAAAGAAAGAATGTTTACATCTGAAGCAAATAATAATGCTCATTGTGACTAAAGCTGGGTTGTTTTAATTCATCAAATAGTGAAATATAGTGATCAGTTACTCACGGCTCAGAGAGGTCTTTAAATACGTTGTCTAAATTGGCTCTTTTTTTGCATTTTTGACTGTTAAGCCGTCTCAGCAGAACTTGTATCAAATTAATAGTAATAACCCATTTTTTAAAAATTACATAGAGTCAAATAGCAAATGATAAATTAATCAGTTGATCCACAAAAGATTAATTGTTGAGCATTTTTATACTTCCACAGCAGAGTTAACAGAATTGTTGTAATTCGTCTGTAATTTGTTTTCCAAATAAAGTTTAGTATATACTTTTTGTTGTTGTAATGGAGGAACATGACACTCAGTTTGCTGGACAATAGAGCTTTGTGCTAAATGGTACTGCTTGTTCTGGCTTCTCCAGTATAAAGATTTCAATTTTTAATTTTTTAAAACAACTTTTTGAAGCTGTGTATGTTTAACCTCCTAGGACCTGGCGTCCACATATGTGGACATCACATTTTGGGTTATTTAGACCAAAAGCACGGTGGCAAGGTGGTTAGCACTGTTGCCGCACAGCAAGAAGGTCCTGAGTTCAATTCCAACATCAAGTCTTTCTGTGAGGAGTTTGCATGTTCTCCCCGTGTTCGCGTGGGTTTCCTCCGGGTACTCCGGCTTCCTCCCACCGTCCAAAGACATGCAGCTTGTGGGGATAGGTTAATCGGATAATCCAAATTACCACTAGGTGTGAATGTGCGAGTGAATGTGAGTGCGAATGGTTGTCTGTCCCTGTGTGTTAGCCCTGCGACAGACTGGCGACCTGTCCAAGGTGTACCCCGCCTCTCGCCCTATGACAGCTGGGATAGGCTCCAGCGCCCCTGAAAGGGATAAGCGGAAGCGAATGGATGGATGGATAGACCAAAATACTCAATTTTGCACTACAAGGGCCTGATATCCTCTTACGAGGACATTTTACTGCTACTGTTCTATCAAAATTTTAAACGAATATCCTCATATGTGGCGCTTATTTTTCTTAAAAACAAAAATAAGGTAAAAAAAAAAAATTGGTAATTCTTTGTTTTTACATTCATATGCCCCAATATGCCCAAATATCAAAGAGAAATTAAAAATGCATGCCATGGAAGAGTTTGGGTCTTAGGAGGTTAACTGAAAATCTCTAGGCTTCAGATTGATCTCCCCTTCAGCTGTGACAAATTACAGCAACATTTTCCTGTTCTGTTTTGTTTTTGACATTTTAGAGCCTGCTGACAGATTTATCAGTAACTATTTGCAGCACTATCATCAGTGTAAACCCATAAGTCAGTCTGTTTTAATATCTGCACTGTTTGCTTCCCCATGTCTCCTCTCCTCGTTGCCCTCGCCTGCTCCGACTCTGCGTGTGTCCACACAGAGTGGACGGCGTAATGAGGACCATGAACACAGAGAAGCTGCTGAAGACTATCCCCATTATTCAGAACCAGATGGACGCCCTTCTCGATTTCAATGTGAGTTTAAGGTGAAGCCCCCCCCCCGTGGTTCTGCAGCTCGTGTAGTAAGAAGCTGCTCATCTGGAGTGTGCAGAGTGCACCGAGACTGCTGTATTTCCCTAATTCAGAAGCAGACTTTTTGTTTTTTGTGTGGCAACAAATCGCTGTGCAGAAGCTTTAAAGATAAATGTCTCGGCTGATTGCTTTCCCTCAGGTCAATGCCAACGAGCTGACTAATGGAGTCATCAATGCAGCCTTCATGCTGCTCTTCAAAGACTCCATCCGGCTCTTTGCTGCTTATAATGAAGGCATTATCAACCTGCTTGGTAAGACCTTTGCGGACTCACCTTGTCTTTGTAAATCCTGTGCTGTTGTTGGCCATTACAAGTAAATACAATGTTTTTTTTCTTTTTTTTATATATAACCAAACAGAGAAATACTTTGACATGAAGAAGACTCAGTGCAAAGAAGGTCTGGACATCTACAAGAAGTTCCTCACTCGAATGACCCGGATATCAGAATTCCTGAAAGTAGCAGAGGTAAATTAGACTACATTTATCTCCACAAATGCTCCTGCTGTCGTGAGTGCAGGGAAGCAAACACAACTCGCTCTTTCTTTCTAACAGCAGGTGGGAATCGATCGAGGAGACATTCCAGACCTTTCACAGGTAAGCGTCAGAAAACCTGAGGTTTCCACTCTTATTAGGAAGACTTTTCTTTTCTTTCTGTTATTGCCAGCTCTAACTGCTTTTTTTTTCTTTTTTTGATTCAGCATTGTCCTTGTTAGACTAGAATATAGTATACTCGGCTCACATTTTATTTACAATTAGGCACTTTGCATGATTTCCTTCTTGGGCGCATGTCTGCCAGAGGAGGCGGTCCTCTTTTCCAGTTCCCTATCCTCTTTCTTCCTCTTCTGAATCTCCTTCTTTTCTTCTTGCCCCCAGTACCTTCTTCTAATTCTTCTGACAGTAAATAAAGGTGTGGAGTCCTCACACTATAGTTGAAGCCTGCATAGTGGCAGATGTTTCATAATTTACAGTAAACTGTGCACACTGTTGTGCTCGTCTGGGGGACCAGTTTTACATAAATAATTTACCCCCGAAAAACTGCAGCTAAGAAGCCTTTCCTCTCACTGTCACCACCTTTATATTCTGTATTTTCCCCTTATCTTTCCACTTTAGTTCACAGTTTGTGTAAGTACTATCATTCCACTCTTCTTCTTCTATGTCCGTGACTTGCCTCAGTGTTGTCTTTTTGCATGCCTCTGCTCTGACTCTCTCCTACATCGTGGTGAAAAACAGTTGAAGGAAAAAACACTCGCCGTGGTAAAATTCTGTTCACTTTTGGTCATGTTATTGAGGTGTAAGCAAGCATAGCTCATCTCCTGTAAAATGGCTGCCCCGTTGTGCTTAGACACCGCCACTTCAACAACGGCCGGGTTGCTGAAAGTGTTGTGGTGCTGTACGTCATCCCACACAGATGTTACTCTCATCCAAAGTAGCTCTTTGGCTGGAATGTAGTTATCGATCAGTGGTGGGTAACTAATAGCCCAAAGCTACCAAAAACGTGCAGATCAAAGACATAAATTGGCTGTCTACACCTGAGTTTTCATGGTGTGGTGTTTTGTACTCCATCTTGGTTGCTCACCACTGTCTTTTATGGTCTTCATGTCTATGTAGACTACATTTTCTGTCTCAGGAAGTCACTGACTCTATGTTCTCTGTCACGACAGGCTCCTAGTAGCCTTCTCGAAGCTCTAGAGCAACACTTGGCCTCTTTAGAGGGCAAAAAGGTCAAAGATTCCACTGCAGCCAGCAGGTATATAAATCCTCTTATATTTGCCTTGGATCACAGCAACTACCTCAACATTTATATTAGATCAGTCATACTGACTTATCTGTGCTGCACTGCATCTGGTGTGAATTTGTTTCCCTGCAGGGCCAGCACTCTGTCCAATGCTGTGTCATCACTGGCCAGCACAGGGATGTCTTTCACTAAAGTCGATGAGCGAGAGAAGCAGGCGGCTCTCGAGGAGGAACAGGCTCGACTCAAAGCTCTCAAGGTTAATGCATTTTTGAAACGAAAAATGAAACATTATTTCACGTGGCATGCATTAAATCTCCCCAGCGTTGGCTTTTTTTTTTTTTTTTTTGACTGGACTTCATTACTCATCAGGAACAAAGGCTTAAAGAGCTCTCCAAGAGGCCTTCATTTGCCACGACTGATACATCACCAATCTCCACCACTGGGGGCACTATCAGCACAGCACCAGCCATTGATCTCTTCTCTACACCCAGCTGCTCCAATGGGTACTGCTTAGATCTATATTTTGTACTTGAAAAGAAAGCGCTTCAGTAACTAATTTATAACATATAAAATTGTGAGTAATTAGGACATGTAGGGAACCTTTGCCGGCATTGTCGTTGCAGAAGAAGGTATCAAACAGTCACGATGAGATGCTCATGCTAGTAATGACATGAGAGGATGTACATGTGAGATAGCTGAAGCAGTTTATTAATCAGCTGAAAAGTATTTTGTTGGTTTTCTTGATTTTGGGTTTGAGACTGGTGATCATTCAAAAAATTACATGATCTCACCGTGTGCCCAGGGAAAGGATAACGGGTACGTTTCACCCTTCATAATGCTTCCTCTTCTACAGCTGCAGTCTGTAACCCAGAGGTGTAGTCAGTTTATTATCACATTGGCGCTTGAAGCAGCCATTAGAAAATGAGTACACTGTTGTCATAAAGGGACAGACATGGTCAACAATAATATTCAGGTAGGCGGTGGCATTTAAGTGACACTCCGTTAGTGCAAATAGGCACAAAGTGTGCCAAGAAAATGTCCCCACACCATTACATCTCCACCACCTGACTTAACCAAGGCAGGATGAATGCATGCTTTCATGTTTACACTTAATTCTGACCTCACCATCTGAATGTTACAACAGAAATCAAGACTTCCTGAACAACAAATGTTTTTCAGTCTTCTGAAACATGCAAATTTTAGCCTCAGTTTCCTGTTCTTAGCTTAAGAACAGCGTCAATTGCACTTGGTGTGGTCTTCTACTACCTGTAGCCCATCTGTGCACAGAGATGCTCTTCTGCATACTGTAGTTGTAGTGAGTGGTTATTCAGGTTACTGCTGCCTTCTTCCTCTGACCTCTAACATCAACGAGGCATTTTTGCCCCAGGAACTGCCACTCATTGAAATATTGTAATGCTCGATTTGAACTTCAGCAGGTTGTTTTGACCTTGTCTACGTGCCTCAATGAATTGAATTGCTGCCATGAAATTGACTGATTATATACTTGCGTTAATGAGCAACTGAGCAGGTGTACCCAATAAAGTAGCAAGTGAGTGTATTTACACTGAAAAGCTTAAGGGAGAGACTTCTGGTTGGAAAACACATGCTTCTATATTAAAATAATATACTAATGGTGGTTGGTGGTATAAGATGATGTATTTCTGGATCAGGGAGCACATGACAAAGTAAAAGTTTTATTAAAGTGATTTTGCTCAATGTGTACATTTAAATATGACAAGAGCTATGAAAGCATAATATTTGATTTAGAAACAAAAAAGATTAACCCTTCCCCACTAGAGCAGCCTTTTCGGCCATTAACTCCAAATGGTTATCTGTCAGAAGAGACCAGGATAAACACTATAATCAAGCAGTTTCCGGGGCTGTATTATGGATTTGTTTACCAGGCTTTTTTCTTCTGTCCACAGTGCAGTGAAGATGGAGAGCGACCTTTTTGACCTGCAGCCTACTTTCCAGCCCTCCATGCAATCAGGCACCACAGGGCTTCCAGCAGCGACAGCATGGGCAGGTGAACTGTCGCCTCTCCCATCACGTTCCAACCAACATCTGCTTCTGGACTTTATTTGTTCTGCATGCTTTCCTCTTGTTGTTGTCTGACTCTGAATCCCACATCTTCCTCTGCTCTTCACTTTCTTCTGTCTTTTGCTTTTCTGTCTCTCTCTCTCTTTCTTCTGCCCGCATAGATCCTTTCACGTCTACTGAAGCTGGAGATGATTCCATGCCAAACCTTAACCCTTTCCTCTCAAAACTCGTTGTCGATGCCACTCACTTACCTGTCGTGTCTTCAGACGGTGTTAGCTTTTCCTCTAGGACATCTGGTCATGAAGTGTTTGGTGGTAACAAATCATTTTGTTTCTCAGAAGTCTTGTCGTGCTTGTTCATTTCTGTGTAGCTTCTTATAAGCATGATTAGCCTGCATGTTTTCCCTCTGCTGGTTTAGTTTGAATGTTGATTACCTGTCTGCTTATACACATCTCAGTTCTCTCTTCCTGTCTTCCTGTTCTAAGCTCAAGCTCAAATTACGTTAGCTTCTTAGCCTCTTTGTGCCTCTCATGTACCAAACAGGGTCCTCCATGTCCTGCTATGGAGGTAGTTTGGGCTCTTTTAATGAAGTTTGGTGTTGCATTGTAGTGCAAAGATGCCTTAGAGCTTTAAGTGGAAATATGTTCTTCTTTTACCAACACTATTTTTGATTCTCCAGATCGTTACAATCCCTTTATTGACACAAACTCATCCGTTTCAACCAATTACAAACGCACAGTGCGGATAGAGCACTCCATCTCAGGTACTATGATGGCTCCCCATCACAGCCTATGTTTCCTGGCAAACATAGGATCCTATGCAAATCCCCCTCCCTCCCCCAAAGAGCCATTATTTTGTCATCCATGGTAGAAATATAGGCAGAAACTTGTGTTAAAGGAAAGGTCTGACATTTTGGGAAAATATTTTAACAAATGGTAATATTTGTTAAATTAGGGTTAGGTTTGGTTAGGTTGCTGGGTTGGATCAGTGACTGTGACAGCGTTGCTCTGGAGCTGTTCCTTAGTGATTTGGGGCCATTTTGACCTGGTAGCATCACACTGTTGCTGCAAATTTATTGAAGCACATCCATGATGCAGCTCTCTTGTTCCACCACATCTTAAGTATATTGTGTTGGGTTGGTCTGGTGACTATGGAGGTCATTTGAATACACTTAACTCATTAACCAACTTAACTATTCAAGAAACAAGTTTGAGATCATTTGAGCTATAACCCATTATGCTAGTGGAAGCGGCAATCAGAAGTCAGGTACACTGTGATTGTAAAGGGGTGGATGTAGTCAGCAGCAGGTGATGAAATGATGCTCAGTTGGTGTTAAGGGGCCTGAAGTGTGCCAGGAAAAATCCTCTACACAATTGCATCACTACTACCAGCCTGAACTGTTGATACAAGGCAGAATGGATCCATCCTTTCATGTTTATGCTCAATTCTGACCATACCAACTGAATATTGCAGCAAAAATCGAGACTCCAAATCCAGGCAACATTTTTCCAGTCTTGTTCAGTTTTTGTGAAGCTGTGCAAACTGTAGATTTGTGTTCTTAGCTGGCAGGAGTGGCACCTGATGTGCTCTGTAAACCCTAGAGATAGTGTGGGAAAATTGCAACAGATCAGCAGTTTGTGAAATGCTCAGACTAGCCTGTCGGCACTAACAACCATGTCACGTTCAAAGTCACTTGAGTTTATGTCAAAATGTAGACAGTTTGAACTCTTTTAGTCAGTGTGTCACTCAGAAATAATACTACTGTAAATCCCCTCAGACTGCAGCGTGAGCCAACCAAAACTCTGGTACTTCTTTACAGTATCACAGTTTTGTTGATACTCTCTGCCTGGTTAAAGGACTAGGATTTAGTCAAAAGCCTTGTGTAATGTTATTTTGAGCTTTGAGACTTTTTCCTTAAATATTTAAAAGCCATTTCTTTTATGTGGGTTTTCAAAACATGCAGAAACTATTGGTCTTTTCAATCAGTGTAAAAAAAATAAATAATAATAATTCACTGGTTCATGCTTCTCATCAGCAGCAAAACAGTTTGACATTAAGCAAGCTATTTAGCAAAGTCTGACCAAGCTAGCTGCCATGTGACCTTTTGTGAATGCTCACAGCTGCATTACTTGCTTGACAGGAACAACTGCCAATCAAAATATAATGTTCCTCCAGCTGATCCGATCTACCACCAGCCATTTTCTTTAGGTGTCCACCTATTTTCAGTTTTCATGTTAAGCTAAGTGTAACATATGCTAGTCTGATCAATTAGTATTAATCTCCAAAATGTCAAACTATTCCTTTAATGCTTGCCTTTGGGTTGCTGCGGTACATATCCACCTCAAATTTTGCTTAAGAGTTTAATAACTTTTGTACATGTTAGCTCTCGTCTTTCTTTATGTAATATTGCTGTCACTTCCTCCATGTCTCTCGGCCTGGCCTTGAAATACTTTCTTTCTTCCTGTCTTTCTTTTCTTTGTGTTCTTCTTGCTTCCTGTGGCGTGTCAGACTCCTTCTGTGGTCCAGTGTCCATTGCCCAGCACCTCCCACATCAGGCTCCCTTCCCCACTGAGCCCTCTTCTGTAGCAGGTCTATTCAGAGGTAGAGTACTGAAGGCATCTCTCTGCCTCATTCATCAGTAGATCAATGCTTTTTTTCCCCATCCTGTAGAGGAAGCTGTGTTATTCTGCTCTGTGTTCAAATGTCTAGAATTTCTGTAGTTAGAAGTGCTGGTGCAGAAACCTTGGGTCCAGGCCGTGGTCAGTTTTTAGAGTATTTCTCATCTTGTAACTGTGTAACTACAGCACTCTTCTCTTTCATCTCTCTGAAGGATACTCAACACCACAGGCCCCTCCACAGCCATCAGCGGGGGGACTGCAAGTGGACTTTGAGTCAGTTTTTGGAGCCAAAGCCACAGGCAGCAGTAGCCTCAATTCTGATGGTAAGGATTTCACATTCAAGTGAACTGGCAATACCAGTGCCATAGCTTTTTGTCTCTTAGTAAGGCAGACAGTGCTTAATTATAGTTTGCAGATGATGGATCAAAAACAGTCCTTCACTTAGCTGAAGAAAGTTATTTTTTTTTCCTCAGGAAAAGGGGGAGGAAATATCTGAAAGATAGTGGACCACATTAATGTTTTGTTTTTTCTACCATTTATTTTAGCTGTAGTTGCTTGAAGAAAAACAGCGAAATCTTGCTATTTAGAACTGCACTAAGTCATGTTATTTGCTTTAGATAGCTGTGTCTGGTCCTGACGTCAGATGCAGCTGAAACACCTGCAGCTCTCAGCCCCATCTTGCAAGTCGCCAATGCAGGAACATACTGTTGTTTTTCTTCTGGGTTATTTTTACCCCACACTGTCTGTGTGTCTGCAAGCCGCCAAAAAACTGCATATAGTGAAGAAACTGACAGATGATAGACTAGAGATGGACCGATCCGATATTACGTATCGGTATCGGTCCGATACTGTACTAAATTACTGGATCGGATATCGGAGAAAAATAAAAAATGTAATCCGATCCATTAAATATCACGAAAGCACCTCACAAAACTTGCAACACGCCGTAACTCACCTCAGAACGTTAGCACGTCGGAGCAGTATGCATCACGTAATAGAGCGGCTGTGGCATGCGGGACCTGTCGGTGGTCTGGATAGCATGTGGAGCTTCGCTAGCAACCCGGCATTTCATCTCCGACAAAGTTATCCCGAGAGAAGTAAAGCAAGTGTGTAAGTCCATCTCTGAATGTAAAGCATTCCTGCGTTAAGCTTAACAAGCGACTGCCTCTTCTTGCTGCTACTTCAATCATGAAACTGCTTAACGATCAGCTGATCGGCTTTTCTGTCGCGAGTCCGTGTCTCTAGTTTGCTTTTGGCCCACTTTGCACCAGAAAGAGGAAACCAGCGGCTGAACAACAGCAGCACGTTTAAGCTTGATCAGCTGTTGTTAGAATGTATTTAATATTACTTTCTACTCGAGGATCTTTTTCTACGTAGCTGACGCTGGTAACTGTGCAGGGGCGGATCTAGCAAAGTTTAGCCAGGGGGGCCGATAGGGCATTAACAGGGAAAAGGGGGCACAAAGACATACTTTTCTTTCTTATTCTCATTTAAAATGTCTAGCTTTTAATAAATAATTATCTGACAGCCAAAGTTTTAATTTGATGCAAAATGAATAGAAGTCCATTACTGTATATAGTAACTATTAAGTCTTATATATATATATATATATATATATATATATATATATATATATATATATATATATATATATATATATATATATACACCCTAGTAAGCTATAGTACTTTTTCCTTTGGGAAGGTACCATCTGTGCAGTCTGCAATTTTGTTGAAGAAAGATGTTGAATCTATTTAATATTTCTTGAAAAATAATTGATTTCTGTGCATTTTTTTTTTCACACTGCATCAAATTAAGGTTAATTACGTCGATTAAGCATCATGAGGTGGAGCGTGAGGGGTGGTTCCTAGGGGTGCAACGATACACAAAATTCACGGTTCGGTTCGGTTCGATACTTTGGTGTCACGGTTCGATATTTTTTCGATACAAAAAAAATGTTCATGCATTTTTAATTTGTCATTTATTAAAATTATAAATATATATTTTAACTCAAAAGTACAGTTTTTAAATTTAACCCTAACCCTTGTGCGTGTTTTTTATTTTGACAGCGAATGCGCACCTGCGGACCACTTATGTGCAGCCCTGGTTATATAGCTCGTCATATTGCAGCCACAGAAATTCTTTTGTCCATGAAACCATAAAGCTGCACTTTCTTTTTGCCTTATAGTCTGATTTGTCATAACTTCTCCGTTTTGTGGTAAGCTTTTCTTTGGCTGTCACTTCTTCACCCTGACCTGTCTTATTTGGCTCAGCAGAACTGAAATGCTTTTACACACGGACTCACATAAGCTCAGCGATTCTCTGCGCGATCAACCTCTCACATGTTTAAGCTGCAGGAGATTTCACTTGTCATGTTTGCATAGTAAGCTAACGATTAATAAGACGATGTCAGAGGAATTGGTGCACAAATTATCATCACTCACAGATCAGTGCTGTCGCTCTCTATACACAGTTTGCGCGATTGCAAAGTGAAAGCAAAAAAACAAGCGCAAATTCAAACACGATTTCAATATGTCACATATTGACAGTGGCTCACCGATGCCAATGACATAATTACCCAGCTACATTTCTGAAAGAATGCAAAAGCATTGACATATATTTTTCCTTCCTACAATAGCCCGACGGGCAGGGCAGAGATAGATTTTGGTAGCCCGACTGAAAAAAATCGCTAGCTCCAGGACGTCGGGCTAGCGATATTGCAAGCCCTGTATCTGATTGAGGAATCACTCATCTTTGGAAAAGAGAGTTTATTACAGAGAAATGTCTCTTTCCAAAATAAAAGCTATACTATCCGCTTCTTCTGGGCTATATTCTCAGCAGCATAAGGAGAATCATGTGCTAACAGCTGTCTAAATGACTCGGCTAAAGTTAGTAGCATGCTTGTTGTTTTGGTCTTTGCACTAGGATGATGTCTGCGTAAATGTGCAGTCATATTCGTTGTGTTCCCACTAGTGCTTTCAGGTTAATCTCGTTGAAATGACCTTAACGCCACAACACGGCAAATCTCCGTTAACGAGCTACCGCCGATCGCCCCGTGCATGGGGCTAGACGGCCAACACGTTAACGAGCTAACTGCGCTAACACACTAGTTCACACCAATGTAATTGAGCATTGCATGGCACATCCAACATACTGTTTTACTTTAGTCCATGACTCGCTTACCTTCAGGGTCATACGTCACATGAAAACCAAAATAATTCCAAACGCCAGATCTGAATGAGGGTGGGGGAGGTCCATGTGTCTTGCTAGCTTGCCCTGCGCTCTTCCTTCTGACTATGCTGTCTGTGTGGAGTGCTCAGTGGATCTGCGCTCGACAGTGCAGCCTAGTAGTCGAACGCAGATTCACTGAGCGCTCCACACAGACAGCATCGTCAGAAGGAAAGTTGATAAAATAAATTACAAATGTTGTATTGTTCGATACATATGCGTACCGAACCGAAAGCACTGTATCGAACGGTTCAATATCGATACGAATATCGTTGCACCCCTAGTGGTTCCCTATTTTTTATTTATTTATTTTTGTTGTTGCTGGGAGTTGGAACCCTATTAGTTAGGTTGCTTAATATTTATGCTAAGTACTCTTTAAAATACCAGAATAGTGAGGATGGTGTAGGTTTAAGTTTATTAGATTGATCAGTATTGCTGAACTATGAAATATTTTTTTTGTATACAGGTATAACAGAATAGCTTTAGTGTAGTTGTTGTTTTAAACTTGAGTATGAACTTATACAAAATGCAGCAAGATATTTAAAAAACAGTTTTGTTGATTAAAACACACTATATCGGATTCATATCGGTATATCCAAATTTATGATATCGGTATCGGTATCGGACATAAAAAAGTGGTATCGTGCCATCTCTATGATAGACCTCAAATCAGAGTTAGGCTAAGAAAATTTTTCACTCGTAGTATTTTGGTGGGTATAATTGATTTTAAGAAGTGTTTTAAACACTGATAACTTACTGAATGTGCAGAATTTCAATGATGAAATAACAAATTCAATCTCTTCAAATCATCTGTTTGAACAGAGAATGAAAACAGTTTCCAGAAAACCCTGAAAGGATTAGAGAGTGATTATCAATGCACTCTAAACAAAAATGGCACCTTTGTTTTATAAGAAGGAATAAACCACATAACATACAGACCATTATATCCTTTTCATTTATATAATCAGTCCGAAACAGGCACACACCTCTAGCACTTATTGGTGTTTTTTTCTTTTTGAATCGCTCAAGAAGAAAAAACCCACTATTTCACACGTTGTTAGTGGTTACTTTAATTTCTTTAAAGCAGATGCTGCTAACATAATATGTTTTGCTTGGGGGAGAAAACTGCAGAACTCGTAATCGGCATTGTAAACTGTTTTGGTTCGCCCTTTTCTGCCCTCATAGCGCTGTTTTTGGCCCAAACAAGCAACTGTTTTCTTTTCTTTCTTTTTTAAAATCTCTAAATGTCACTTGAAGCTATCTGGCAACACCAAACTGCAGAGAAACATCATATTAATTAGCTACTAGCTGGTGCCATACCGCTGGCAGCTGACGCCAAGGTGTGCATGGAAAAGAGGATAAAGGGACCCTGATCACGGCTGCTGGATACTTGTTAGTTCTGGTATAACACAAGTGTTGCAGGAACTTTAATGATTTCAGCTGTTGTCAGCTGTGGCCATATCTTTTTTTCCAGGAATAGGTAGAAGCCAAAAACTGAGCTAAAGGGCTGAAAACAAAAATCCAAATGAATAAAAGTGTCTTTTTTTTTTTTTTTTTTTTAATAACACTGGAGGTACGTTAGTCGCATTTGTAGTAATTTTATGTTTACTAGATTAACGAAAAAGGTAATACTGTGTCAGCTGGCACAGAAGGATTAAAATTCATGAAAAATAGAATTTATAATAAGAAAATAAGCCCCAGTTCTAAGTGTTTGTTACGGACGGTCTTTGTCATTATTACATTGTGACGAATATCTTTTCTTTTCTGAGCCAGTCCTCTGTTCTGTCTTGTCAGATATTACTGGGGGTATCCTGAAACCGACTCTTGCCGGCTCTAACCAGCCGTCCAATCAGCAGCCAGAGAAGTTGGTGTCAGATGACCTTGACTCCTCCCTGGCCAACCTTGTGGGCAGTGAGTGTGATGCTTTGCTTTTAGCTGCTCTAATTAAAGCACGTGTTCATTAAAGGGGGGGGAAACATTTGCAGGCTAACAGCTGCTCGTTGTATTTCCTTTTTCAGACCTCGGCATTGGAAATGGCACGATGAAGAAGTAAGTGATGCTTCGTCGCTCTGTGTGTGTGCGTGTGTGTGTATGCGCACGTGCGCTTCAGCGGCTCTGTGCTCTCGGGCCACTTAAGGGCTGGCGCTAACATTGGCTGTGTTAATCCGCAGTGACATCCACTGGAGCCAGCCAGGGGAGAAGAGGATGACCGGCGGCACCAACTGGCAGCCCAAGGCGGCGCCAACTACGACCTGGAACCCTGTCTCCATGGTGACACAAACAAACTTTTCACTGCAGATTTTTTGCTCTTATTCTGTTGTCAAATAGAGAGCTGACATGAAACCAGAACATCTGGGTTCTCTTACATAAACTCAAAATCTGTTACTAATTACATCCATAGCTATAAACAGAACCTTGGAACAGGTACTGGTGCTTTAAACAGTCTATAACTGTCTGTAGTCAGATACACACATATATATATATTTGGACAAAGGCACAGTTTTGGTAATTTGGTTCTGCACAACAGCTTAATGGGTTTGAAGTAAAGTGATGAGGCTGTGATTGAAGGGCAAGTCCTCAGCTTTTAATCACGGTTTTAACGAATTAAGTCCATTTTTAATAGGTTCAGAGTAATTGGACAAATTAACATAAAGATATGGGCATTATTTGAAATACTTTGATGCTAAATCAAGCAAAATGCTGAGTTTCCTCCCTTGAGATGCATCGTCAGGTCTTTACGAATTTGCGTGTCATCCTTGCGCAGGGGCCATGCTAATCTTCTCTGTATCGTATCCAATTTAGCGTACGCGCTTGCCGAAGCAAGCAGGTCTTTACCACAGCCACATTAATACAATACTTGTGTTAAGCTCCTTGAATTAAAGCTGAAAGTCTGCACTTCAATCAAATGTTGATTGCTTTATTTCAAACCCATTGTTGAGGTGAATCAAAATTACAGCAGTGTAAAGCTATGTTGTTCAGGATTCTTTTAATGAACGTTTCGCACAATCAGTGGAGCTTAACAAGCCCTGGAGGGCTTTAGATGGCAGACATTAGTGCTGGAAAACAAAGAGTTGCTGCACGTTATTGTCGTGGGAGTAGAGGTTTTTATCTGCTCATAAAGTAACCATCGTTTAATTTTGTCAAAGCCTCAAAGGTTTCCATTTGTTGCGCTCCATATTTTGCAATATGAAAAGTAAAGAATCAGCGTGCACTGACAAGGAGGAGGTAATTAAAAAGGAGCTAGACCAGCTGTTGAGTCGCGACCTTTGTACCCCTGTCACCGTGGCTGTCACATTTAATGTTGTTGCCTTGCCTTGTCTTACCTGACCTGTTTGTGTCTCCTCAGCCTCCGTCGATCATGGCCTTCCCTGCCACCACACCCACAGGCATGATGGGATATGGCATGGTAAGTACGTGTAAAGCTTCTGTAAAACTCATTTCGTTTGAAGTGTGAAAGAAAAATAAGCTGGATATCCATTCAGGAAGTTGTCAAATCAGCTTGTTAGATAAATATTTCCCGTGCTCTTTATCACTTGGAGAATTAATTAAATGCACTTAAAGTGGGTCAAGTGACTCATTGTTTGCTGATGTAAATATTCTCAAGGCTGATAAGTAAAGTGAGAGGTGAGTTCTCAGTAGTTTTTATTTAATTCAGTCTATAAATATTAATATTCAGTTTTCATCAGCAGATAGATCTGAGAGATTCAGGATGATGTGATTGTGTTGTTTGTGCTCACTACTGACCCCTCTGAAATTGATGTTTAACTTGCTGCAGCCTCCACAAATGGGCTCTATGGGGATGATGAATCCGCCCACCATGATGTACTCCCAGCCGGTCATGAGGCCACCCAACCCCTTTAGCTCTGTGTCTAGTGCTCAGGTGGGTGCACGTTAGTTTGCTCCGGGTTGATGCACAGTAAAGTTTGCACAGTTATCAGGTTGAGTAAACTGGTGTATCCATTGTGCTGTGATGTGCACCATGATTAGTCACTGTAAGTTTTGTTGTCAGTGTGATATTGCTGAGGATGATGACAGTTTTAACAAATGAACCCTTCACTCTGTAGAGCTGAATGGGACAAAAACTGTGAATCATCTCCCTTGTTTTGACTCCCTGTTCCAAAAAAAAAGCCTTTTTTCTTTTTTTTTTAATTAACCCTTCTCTCATACATCACAGCTTCTCCAGACTAATCTCATCCCTCCTTCAGTCTCTGTACTGACTCTGACTTCTCCTCTGGTCCTCCTACCTCCTGTATTTCTCCCTGAAATAGCCCTCTGCAGCCTCTAGTCCTTCCAGCCAGAGTCCTCTCCGAGCCCCTGGACAGGACCCGTTTGCACACCTCTCTCTCAAGGATTTCTTGTAGAGCATCTCTTTAGGTACATCATGCTCTTTGCTTGTGGATGCACCTGCATGCTTTGCATGTCCAGTTATCCATTTGTTTAATTTGTATTCAGTATAAATCCATCTGATTAGATGTATTGCTTTTTACTAATGTTAACGTGGTGTTGCTCAGATTGCTTGCCTCATTGACAGATTTAGCCATACTCATTCTAACCCCTAGTTCATCCACTATCACCACATGTTGCTCAAACCTGTTTTCTCTGAACTGTGTAGACATTGGTGAACTAACAGCATGTTTGCTAAGCTCTGACCTAACATATATATATACTAATGATAAATGTCTCATTTTGCTATCAGAAACCTACGTAAGCAGTAGCTGCTAATGAAGCTAATGTTATATCCATGTATTAGAGAAATTAAATTAATCATCATGATCCAAATAGAGTGTTTTATTTTATGTGAGAAACAAACATTGTGTTTGAAATGATGGCGTTAGCAGATAGCGTAATAGAAATTAACAACTATGTGGGATTTAGCCACTAATCTGAATTTCACAGTTGTCAGACTAATTTCCATCAAGTTTCTATTATTGTAGTGTAACCACACTAATTAATGGTGGACCTAATTCTGTTAACTACTGTAGCTTAAATTAGGAGAAGTTCAACGCTGCTAACAATTTCTGTACCTTTTTTTTGTTTGTTTTTGTACTCTGGAAGTCTAAAAACAACAAGTCCTGCCCTTAAGAAACACTTCGGCATAAATTTGAATGCTCTTTGTATTCATGGTGCTGTCGTTGGCGAATGTGCTCATGAACAGGCTGGTTCATGGTTAACAGTGTTAAGACTCCTAGATATGAAGATTTTGGGTTAATTTAAGGTCCCAGTCACATAGGCCTAGAGACTAATCAGTAACAACCTGGATAAAGAAATATTCATCCCCCGACCATTTGGCAAGTGGTTGTTGTTAGTTGCAAGATGAAACTGGTTGCCAATCTCCTTTCGATTGCTTTGGTTACTTGCAGTTTGGATGAAAGATGCTGCTCTTGGATTCAACAGTAAGGCAAAAGTTGTGAATGGTCTGTTTCCAGTTTGTCACATTTCCCAGTTTGACTTCCACTGGGTGAGCAGTTGACAGCTCAGGATCTACCATCCAAACTACAGATGACCATGGCAATCTGTCAGTGATCGACGCAAGGAGGGGTTTTTTGGAGCAGCACCCTCTTTTCAACAGATTTCACCTAGCAAACTTCAGCAACCACTTGGGTTTTCCCAAGCAGCCAGTCATCAACTGGTCTTAAGGGCCTATGCGACTGGACCTAAGAGAGAATGCTCCTCTCTTACTTGTTATCACTGCCAGGATATATCAGTGTAAGGTTTTGACTGTTAACAGTTGCTGGACTGGATTATGTCTGCAGGCATTTTAGTGAGTTTCTAACATTGTGCATGACCTTTTCTTGCAGATGCAGTTCATGTAATTTGAAGGAAGTGACTCTTGGAAGATGAAAGCACCCAAGCAGCAAAACTTTGTCCTCGTTGCAGTCTTCAGAGAAACATTCACACAATGGTGCAGCGACTGTCAGAAACCATGCTAACAATGTCCAGATGACGTTTGGCGATAGCTCACACCCATTATTCTATAACTTGTCCGAGACGTCGAGTGATGCTGCTGTCTAACCCACCCACCCCTTAAGAGGACTCCTTATCCGTTTTACAGTGTAATCTGTAAAGATAGTTTTGGGTGCTGAGAAACTTAAATGTTGATGTATTTGGACATGCTGTGGTTGGATATAAAGGGTTGATGTTCAGAGGGGAGGGAGTGGAAGGGAAAGTAGAGCAGTCCTTCCCTTTCTTGATCCAGTCATCAGTCATCTATTCCCTACGGTTATTTAACTGTCACTAAGTAGTGATGCTAATGACGTTTACACCTGTTTAGTTTTTGTCTTTTTTACCGTGTTTACAGTAGACATTCCTTGTGTGTTGTTTGTATTTATTTATGATTATTGGTTTAAGATTGGGGGGAAAAAATAATAATAATGTAAAAACTACAGAACACGTGGGAGTGCTTCAGCATTAAACAAGGATCTCAGACTATCATTAAGAGATAGAGTTAAAAAAAAATAGCTATTATATAAATGACACCTATTAAGCGGAATGATAGAGCACTAAATATTCTTTTTGTGTTAAGAAAATTTTCTACTAGGTGAAGGACTTCACAGTCCCCGTTGTAATTAAAGAGCAGGGGTTAGAGTACAAGTCAGTTAACAGTATATAGTTGATTCTGTGCCTAGGGTTTTACTTTGCAATGGATCAGTTTTTCTGACTAGTTGGAAAAAAACAAACAAAAAAACAAAAAAATAACACACTTCATCCACGAATCTGAGGCGTCGCACTGGGTGGTGGGCTCCATTTGCTTTAAGCTTGGCATGCCATTGACTCACTGACTGTAATCAAGGCTGCCTTTACTCTGAATGTGAACGAGTTGTCTTCATGTTGCACACATCTTTCCACACTGCAGTTCCTCAGTGAGAGGGGGCGGGGGTGGGAGGGCGGATGGCGTGTCCAGTGGAGGGGAAAAGAGTCGCAGATTAGTTGTAAATTAATTGTATAAAAGATCCCGAGGGCAGGGTGGCAGAGGAGACGCACTGTTGATCGGTGCTCTGTGTATATAAAACCTGACTGTTCTTTGAACGCAAACGTTGAAAGATGTATGAAATATGAAAGCAATTCAATCAAATTTGACTCTACCTAAGTTTGATTCAGGATATTCTCTGCGTTTGTCTCCGCAGATGTTTTCTTTATGTAATTAGAACGTGTAGCAGACAATGACTGAAGTCTTTTCTTTTCTTTTTCAAATAAAGAGCAGCTTCCACAAACTCTTGTTTATGTTTTGCTAGTTAATAGTTGAAGCAGTTTACCTGATAGCACTGGATTATAGCACGTTTTCACACAACAGGCTGTCACTAAATTATGTGCTGAATCTTGTGTGGGCGCAGTGTGTTCCAAGAAGTTTTTCGGCTTTAGTGAGTGAAAATCAGGTATTTTAATTGGCTCTAATTAGCAAAAACACATGTTAGCGCTTTATGGTTGTATCACTGGCCTTTCATCCAATATGCTCACATCTGGCTCCAAAAAAATCAATCAATCTTTCATATACAGTCTATACTTAAATCATAGTAACATACTAATAGAAACAAATTTACTCTCCAGTTTGACTGTCTTTCAACCCTTAAGTCTAATTGGAAGATATTAAAAGAATTTGTAGCTTTTGACATTAAATTTTTATGTTGATCACACCTTGCAGGGTTGGGAGATTATTTTTCCAGGGGGCTGCATGCACTAGGAATGGTGTGGAGGACCACATGGATAAACTAAACTCAGTTCTGCTCAGTATAAATTTGAATCTCTGTGAACTCATTGGTGTGGCTTTGGGGAAAATGAATTGCCCACCCGTGCTGTAGTAGGATTGGGATGCTACATCACTATTTGTGGGATATCCTGATCTCAACTGGGAGGCCAATCTGAGTCTGCTGAATATGGTTTCTTGTAGGATTAAGGGTTAAACACTGCAGATTAACATCTGTCCTGTGAACCCTCATGTCCCTAGTAGTTATCATTAATTCCTAAAGTCTATTTTAGTAGGTTTATAAAAAGATGCACACTTCTAAAGGTTTTGTGAAGAAGAGAATTTAACATTGAGACTATAATGGGTTTTTTATTCCAGGCTGTAAACACGCTCATTAGAAGTCTGTGGACATCAACTTGCTTCTGAAGCCAGTCAACAAATGGCCATTCAGTAAATTGCTGCTTGGGATGAGGGAGAGGGCTTGATGAGTTAAACACAAGGCCATCAAACAGGAAAGCTGAGTAGTGATCCTACGTGAGGCTGATTTTTAGACCACATGTATACACCCTCAGCTGCTCTGATGGAAGGCACTTAAAACAGAGGGGAGAGTGTTTCCTTTATGGGTTTCTGTCTACTTTATCTTTAAGATCAGAGACTCACCTGAAGGATCTTATCCAGCAGATGACATCCTGCTTTAGTAGACAACATAGTCACATGGTTACTAACCAGTTGCCAAAGATTTTTAAGGTCTTTGGTTCAGGACAGTTGTTTTGTTTTTTGCTGTAGGGGTCACAAGACGGTTAAATGATAAAGGGAAAAATATTCCGTAGACTAAGGTTTAATTTGCTGACTAGAGAAGTCAGAGTCTAAAATGTATTAGACCTAAATAAAATCAGCACAATTCATGAGCTATTCAAATATAAAACCTATAACAGGATTTTTGTGCAGCTTATGTCACAGTTCACTTTCCAACCGTTTTTATTTGTGCTCTTCCTAAGCTGAAAACATGAAACCAGGAAGGACTCAGGTGTTGAAACTGTGGCTGTGCCCTGAAACCACATCAGGGTCACCGTGGGAATATTTATGGTCTGCTTACTCCAAATAATTTCACAGCATTCAGAGTGCAGGCGGAAGGGAAAACAGTGCCTTGCTGTAAGCTTGTATTTGAGGTTTGGGCTGTCCTAGAGCCTCGCCTGCCCGTGAGGATGCTCACACCCTTTTGTCAAACAGACCGATGATGTCAACGTGTGTAAACTGGAGACACCTGCTGGACACTACCTGGCATTACACCACTGACTGCATAATTCATTTATATTTAAGTGTTAGATCAGTTAAAATTAAAGCTTGAATTTGACATGAAACACCCAGACATTCACTAAATAAAAATAAATATTTATATAGTTACTGAAAGTCAAATTAAAAACTGCAGCTCATGCTCATCAGATCCTCCCCATGCACGCGCTCTGAGTCCGCCCCCTCCCACGCGCATGTCCGGAGATCCGGCGCATCCAGCAGCAGGAGACCTGTGGAGGAGGTAAAAACTTTATTTCCCGTGTGATTCTCTTTTTTTGTAAAACATGAAGATGGGAAAGACAGAAGCGGGCTGTGAGAAGTCCTCAGGTGTCCTGTAAGGTAGGCAAATATAAAACACAAACAAACGATGTTTTACACTTGTTGAGTTTGAAGTGGAAAGAAAGGAAGTGACACTCTCTGGAGATTTAAGGTAAACCTCTGCCACTCACGTTAATAGGTTAACATGAGACTTCTCAGGTGTGCTTCATTTAAAACCATTTTTTACTCTATGAAACGTTCATGTGCTTAAGTTTGCTCAGCCAAAGAAAACTTTTGCGTCCGCCCTGTTGCTGGTTATCTCTGAAGGAATCATCAGCTGCACAAAGACCAGACGATTCCTCGCGTTACTGTCCAGATGTCAAAGTTTAGTGTTAAAGTATCAGCATCTCTTTCTCTTGATAAACTTTTTTATATAAAAAAGAGCACACCAGCTAAAGTTTAGCACCACTGATAGAATATTTTTTTCTCAGGCACCCTTATTACTCTAAACATAATTTGGGTACTTATTAGAGTAACAGTAAATACGTGCCTGTGGCTCATTAATATATATGACTTGCTTATATCAATAGCATCAGTGTGTAAGCAGCTGTTCCCGTGGTTAAGGAGCTGCTTACTTTCCAACCTGACCTCCTTCTTCAAAAAAGTTCCCATATTCAGTATCCAGAAATTCACTGTGTGAGCTTCTATAAGATGTGACTATGAAACTACATACAAGCCAAAAAATAACAGGAGCCCCTGATTTGATCTTTAATATTGATGGTTTTGTAGGTTTAACCTTCTGTGTAAACCTTGTTAAACCTCCATCAGTCACATGATAGAACCATAGCAGTGCACTAGAAGTTTAAAGCAGCTTAAGGCAGCTATATACTTGGGTAAAGTAGAAAATATAGGAGCTACAGCTTTAACAATAACTCCTCTAATGGAATTATTTTCATTGCTTTAAATACTGGACCGGCTTCTGGTTTAAATTGGAAAAAATGGGCTCCACGTCACTCTTAATGAGAAGCCTGCTGCATAGACAGTGACCACCCTCATTAACTTCTAATGCAAACCCAGTCATTTGGTTCTATAAGCAGACCTGAAATATTAAAGAAACCACTTAGATCAGAGAAGAGCTTCTAGGTGTCACTGCTGGTAGTCCTTCAAGGGGTAAAGAGTTAAGGGTACAGCTCTAAACTTTGAGAACTTTACAGGATCTGAATTAACTGCTGTATACTTTGACAGAACCAGCAACCATTTCCACACCTGTCCGCTGAGAAAAGCAGGAGAAGGAACCATGATAGACCTGAGCCACCTGACGGAGGAGGAGCAGGCGATGATCATGACGGTGCTGAAGAGGGATGCTGAACTGAAGAAGGCAGAGGAGGAGAGAGTCAGGTTGAAATTTGAGTCTCAGTCACGTATGACGATATGAAGTCATATTTTTGGGCGTCCTTTAAGCCACTGTTTACTCGCGTGTCGCTGCTTGGCTCTGTTCTTGACATGCGCTGAGACATTTTGGGCTGACTCTTAAGTTAATGTCATGTTGTTGAGCTAATGTCATTTTATTGATTTAATAAGAACTCCCAAGTCCCTCTGTCACCCGTTCTGTGAGAAGAGGCCTTTGTCGGATCGTCAAAATAATATTTGTCTGCTCATAATCCAATAACACAGTAACAGCTTGGCTGGACACAGACGCTGCCTCCGTAGCTGAGAAACCTCAATGTGAGATGAGCAATTAGATTACAGCCAAGTCCACACGTGGGAGAGGATCATGCTGGTCTGATGGACAGGAATAGAAACCCTTAAAGGCCTCAGTGATGGGAGATGCATCAAGAGTGTCGAACGTGATGGGGAAAAGAAGTTTAATTTGGTCATATCTTTTTAGGACTTTTAAAACAATTGACATCTGCTGTTTCCCTGTCGTCTTAGCACCTTCGGGCGGGGTCAGAACTTCCTCACTGTGCATATTCAGGGTGTGTGAAGACAAACAAGAAGCTCACATCTTCTCTGGCCTCTCCCATGTCCTGAAACAAAAGTGCACACTTCGTCTTTCAAATTGCAACCACGCGTGCAAACTATCAAAAATCCCCGATGCTGTGTACCCTGTTTTGATTTCATTTTCAAAAATCGAGAATGCCATCAAACAGCGTGCTTTTTGTTGTGGCCTTAATGCAATTGGCCGGCCTGACTTTTTCCATCAGCGGGGGGCTGAATGCTCACTGTGTCTCGGCCAGTCTAGTGTAAAAGGATTAAGCCAACAGTCTGTAATAATGTGCTACCCTTTTTTCACATGACCACCGAGTTCCTCTGTGAAGGAGGAAAGATGAGTTGGAGCAGTCAGCTCAAGGCGGAGGAATTTTTTTGTTCCCTCTTTGATTCAATTTAAAGTTGATGGAAATGTTTTCCGAATTCCTGCACAGTAAAATCAGAAGCTTATCATTAGCTTAAGCTTAAATCTGAAAAATGCTTCACACGATTAAAAACACAAAAGAGAATTTGTGTTATGTTGATTGCATTGTGAACACCTTTAAAAGATTTTTGGGAGTTTGTCTGTCCTTTCTGCGCTCTTGGCTTTGTATTTCACCCCATATTTGCAGGTTAGTCCTGCTCAAACTGAATTAAAATGGTGTCAGATTTTTCATTCAGTGCAACCGAAAGCGAGCATTGTCTCGCTTTTGCTTTTTTTTGTGTCTGTAGCCATTCAGCAAGACGTGCCACTCAGCTAGGATTAACACACTGCATAAAAGAACTAGAAATTATACAGAAAAAACCTCTCCACTTGAGCGTTTTCACTTCATTTCTCTTTTGTGTATGTCTATTTTATTCTTTTTATTATATCCTAACAGGAAACTGGAGGACATAGTAAACAATACCTCCCAGTCTGACGCTAAACTGAAGTACCTGACAGGAGAGTGGTTTTACGAGGCCAAGTCACGCAGACACAGGGACAAGATCCACGGCTCGGAAATCATTCTGGCTTCCATGAAACAAGGAAAAGCGGCTAGTTTAGGTCTGCTCATTCTGCACTGTTCGCTAAGAGTTTTAAATGCACATTTCGTGCTCAGGGGAAAAAAACTTTTCCTCTTTTTGACCACAGCACCCTGTTATCACAACAGAGGCAAGTACAGATTTTACTGATCTGCTGGATTTAAATGTTTTAGCCTTTCGGAGGTAAATACATACAGAGTGCTGAGGTCAGAAATGAGGCCAGGAAAGAATTCCCTCTCAACGTGTGGTGAAAATCAGAATTATTCTGCTTCATCAACCTGGACAGTGTTGTTATTCACAGACTTTTCCAAACCTCTCTCTCCTGCAGATGGTTCTCTTAGACTTGACAGACCCAAGGTCGCGAGCAGTCGAGCTTCAGACATTGTTCCTCCACTGAAACCTGCCAGACAGCTGGAAGCAGAGCAGCCACAGCAGATTAGGTAAGCAGTTGTTTCCTATAGTGCTGTGCAATACTGCAAATGTTATTATGTCAACACAAAAAGGTTCAGGCATTTCTCATGTTTGAGGTCTATTCAATGATGTCCAAAACAAACTGTATATAAAAAAATTACAAGTATTGATCCTGCCGTGCTAATATCGATCTGATACCAGTACCAGCTTCACTGTGACTCGAGAAACAGACCGCGAAGGATGCGTTCACATGTAACGCTACCAGACACTGATATTATCACTTGAGGCTGAACCAGCTCTGTTTATCTCTCTCGTCACCCTGTCAGTGTGAATATGTACTCGGAGTCTTGTGACTCAGCCTGTGTAAACATAGGTGGTGCTGACAAGGAATACATCTGTTTTATAGCCAGGCAGCGGCTACTGTACCTTCTGGGCAAAGTGTTTAACTCGATAAAACTCTCAGAGCAATTACTCCGATTGGGACATTACGAGATGTTGTTGTTATGTTTGAAATTAAGTTATGCAAAAAAAAAATGTCAGGATCGTCCTATCCTGTGGTTCTAATTTGAATGAGAAGATTGTTTTTTATTGTAAGACCTTTTGTTAATATAAGACTGGATTAGTCACACAGTTGACTGTGTAGTGAAGTCACTTTGTGCCACACATTCAGCACACTTCTGTTATAGTGCAGTCAATATTTGACTTAGCCCCTCTCAGGTATTTGCACTCTGACAGTGTTGGTTTGCAGTGCATTTATTTCCCATTGCTTCGTTACATCACATGAGATTTAAACGCAGTTAAATGAATTGCATTAGATTAATTTAATTCAGCCACAACATAGACATGTCGCAAGTGTTGTCTCATATGTTTGCTCCTTTGATGTTTGGGTGGTTTGGATGGGCAGACATCTTTTGCTTCTTTAATGTCATTACTCTTTACTGTCGCGAGTCCCAGTCATGCACAGTGTTGTTTACATATTAGATTAAAAATACACCCATTTTTTTTTTTTTTATTCTTTTTTCCCAGTGATGCAGAAAAAGAGAATCAAAGTTCAGGGATTCGTTCCCCGAGAATGGTACGTGTTGAAAAACAGGCTGGACTTTCTTTTTTCCATTTCTTTTTTCCTGTTGTAGAGTTAACAGCGCATTTCATTCTTTTCTGTCTTCAAGCCGAGGCATAACCCTTTTAACCGTGCTTCCCTTGTTGTTGTTGAGCCTCCTGAAAATAATCATTACCTGTCAGCCAGTCGAGACCAGGAGTCACTGGAGACAGGTCTGAACTGAAATTTGAACATACAGATCTTTGCGGGGCTATCTGAGGGTATCCCGCAGTGAGCCTCTTATCTTTTCTGTCCTCAGAGCCCGTCTCTCCACTGAAGAATCACCCAGCAGGTGAGGCCAATCAGACATCAGAGGGCTCCTCTGTAGGTTTTAGGCCAGTGCCAAAGAAGAGGACCTTTCTCTCCAGACGTCCTCTCAGTCCGTCTGAAAGCAACGGCCTGGGGTTGGATGCTCAGCCGGGGTCAGCGGGGATTATTCCTACACCACGACGGAGGCTGCAGCGGGGATCCAGCGGGAGCTCTAATCAGTCTGGCCTGAAGAGCCAAGATGAAATGCCTCAAAGAAGTGCAGTGTCTAATCAGGTAGCCCGGTCATCCACATCTGCAGATGAAAACTCCTTGCAGTCACTGTGTGACAACTCTCAGGTTTCCTCCAATTCAAGTCTGGAAAGACAGAGAAACCCAGCTTCTATAACAAGAGACAGGTCAGTGGGAAACTTATACTGGGAACCTGTAATTAAACGTTTGCATCCTTCCACTGTAACTCACAACCTGTATATTTTCAGAGTGTCCAGATACACAAGAAGTGATGCGTCCACTGAGACGGGACCATCGCAGAGGAGTGAAGAACGAGATGACCAACCTCAAAGAGAGCTTCCACCTTTGAATTTTGTCACGCTGCCTACCACCAACATTCAGGACAAAGAAAACAACAGCCGTGTGGGGCCAGCGATGAGGCAGGAGGAGCTGAGTTTGCCCCAAAACATTGTGGGTAAGTTCAGTAACAAGGTACGACAGGGCAGGGCTTTCAGGCATGTATTCCTCTTTCAAGGATTGGAGGAGATGAAAAGAGGTGAAAGTTTAAAAAAAAAATGAATAAAATCAGAGAAAAGTCTGAAAAACTGACATTTTTTGGGGGGAAATATTGTTTTTTCATTCTTCATCTTTTATTTATCTTGTGACCCCGAGTGTATCTTCCATTCTGGTATTTTCCTCTGTTTGTCTGCTACAGACAGACGATTAATCTTTTTTTTCCCCACTTCAGCCAATGTCCAAAAATTTAACAGAAGATAATATATCGTAATTCCAGCAAATCCAATTTAACTCCACTGTGGACGACTATCTAACATACTGATTTTTAGCAAGTATAATAAACACAATATTCACCATTTGAATATTTAAGTACTAAGATTCAAGAATGAGCTCTAAACCATAATTAGGAAAATAAGATTATCTGAATGTATTGGGCAATAAAACAAATATAAGACACAATTAAAAGGGGCGATCGCCTGAATGAAAAATCGAGGGTTTGCTAAGGTCAGCAAGTTTTATCACCCTCTTAAAATGTTGTTAAAATGTTTTACTTTAGACTAAATATGAAATCACACTGCCATCAATATAGCAACACCGCAAAGTTATACTGCTATATGAGGTCCATTTCCCCTTCAGGGTCATCTTATTTTCCGCCTCTGCAAGCTTCCAGCACTCCTACAGTACGCAAGCACTCCTCATGCACTCACACATCTGTGATTTCACCAGAAATTTAACCTCAAATTCAGGTTTAAGGTAACCCGACATTCATGCCGGCGATCATCACCGGTGAAGGAGAGTCTAAACTTGAAGGCGACACATCAAATTAGGAGCTTATCTGAGAGAGAGTCAGTGTTTTGCTTTGTTTTTCACATTTTCTCTACTGTGTGCTGTGAATTTAGTGAGTCAATGTTGAACTCTCCTGTAATGTACCAGGGCAGCCGAAGGAGAACATTGCACCGGCTTATAACAGATAAAAGAAAGAGACAAATTCGGCTCCCACCAACTTAAAGATGAGAAATTTGAAGGTCAGAACCTTTGGGGGCCTTTAAACTTAACTTAATGTGTCAAAACTTCAGGAGATCCAGCAAGCATCACAGTGACAAGTGATTAGAACTTGACTTCTGTAGAGTGACTTTAAAAACACAGGAGTGCTGGAATAAGTCCAGAGGTGAACAAGGAGAAGACCTTGAAGGGCAGAGAGCTGAAATTGAAGTCAGAAATGCTTTTTCCTCAGTGGGTTGTAGCGCTCTTTGGTCACACCTTGTACACTAATACTGTTTTATTTATTCATTAAATTGATGTTGTAATCCCGCCGCTTATTGAAGTAGAGCCAAGTATCTAATTCTATTTCCCCACGTTGCTTTTTAGATCCAGATCTCCCTGTATCCTATGATCTCAACTTCGTTGATAAGTCTCATCAGCAAACCCAGAGGTCAAATCATGCAAATGTGTTTAAGCTATCCACTCAGGCCACCAGTCCCACTGGTGAGGATGAGGAATCCATTGCAAAGGTGCTGGAGTGGTTCAGCCGCAGCACGGACAGCAGCGATTGGCTAAATTCAGACGATCCAGTGGTTACAAAGAGCCCTGACAAACATGTGGAAGTTAGTAGATTAAGAGCTGAGGATTTATTGTCGAAAGATGCTGTGGATATGATAAGTGACAGGAAAAAGGAAACGCTTGAAACAAAGAGGAATCATTTACAAAGACAGATCAACAATGACAAAGAGCTTAGAGCCGCTGACAGAAGAGGCAGCAAGGAAGTGATTGAATCACAAGAGGAGGTGAAGACGGGTACCAGAGAGAGAATGCATTCACAAGATGTGAAAGACGATGCCGATGAAAGCCAACCACCTAAAATTTCTCATCTGAAGTCGTTCTGGGAGAAAAGCAATACAGGCCCTAAAATACTCATTGGGAAGTCGGTCTCGTCTGGCGACAAAGGTCAAAAATCTGCTCAGCTGACGACAGAGAAAAGGTCTGATATGGCGTTGGTTCCTGGAATATACAGCGGGAATGAGATTTATGATAAATACGCTTCAAATCCAAGTGATGAAAGAGAGCAGCAGCTGCTAATCACTACAGATGTAGGAGAGAGTGTTCATTTAAATAACCACCAGCAAGCAGACAATCTGGTGATTAATTTGCCCCAAGAGGGTAATGATGATTCAACATACAAGTCAGATTATTTGATGTTGCTGTCCAGTGAGAGAAGAGGTTCAGATGCTGAGGTTTTTTGCACAACAAGAGCACCGGCAAGGACGGCCATCAGTCCAGAGTCTGAGAGCATCTTTTTAATCAAACCTGACAGCTTTTCTGAACCAAGAGAAGTCCTGCTGCCAGAAGAGCTCTCAAAAAGTCTCCCCGTGTCTCAGCTGGATACAGACCTTCTAACAAGGGCCAGCCTGGATTCTGAGAAGCTCTGTTTAACCAGAAACAATGTGTACATGGACTATAAGCAACCTGGGAATGATGTGCAGATCACCACAAAAGCACAAATTCAAAGAGGTTCAGGTGAGGATAAAAGCATTCATTCGAGCATGTCTCCAAAAAGAAAAGAGGACTCATCCAATAAAGACAGGACTAACAGTCCTCATCTAAATAGGCAGGCGTTGCAAAACCAAGAAAGCACTGCAGAGCGAATAAAGCAGCTCAAATCCTTCTGGGAGCAGGAGAGGAACAAGCCCATGTTTTATACCGGCAAACCTAGAGCTTTCGGAGATGGTAAGGTGGCTCGTGGAGCAAATCAGGCGAAACTGAATAAAAGATTCACAAAATCAGAATATGACCTGAGGTCAATTGGCAATGAGTCAGGCAGTGACGATGAAAACTATGACAAAAATCATCAAAATTTTTCTATTATGCCGCTGAATCAGAGAATAGACAAGCTGTCTCCGAGCCTCGGCACAAGCCGGGCCCAGTTTAACACTCTACGCGAGTTCTGGGATGAGGCCACATCAGACTCCAAGGGATCATTTTCCTTTGACAAACCCAAAAGCCCCAAAAGGAAAGAGGGAATAAGTGCTCAGCTGTCGTCTCAGGACGTAAAGGTTGTTGATCCAGAGATTTACAGACTATCCTCTGCTGTCGAGAAAACAAGACCAGCCGTGATGAAATCATCTCCACCTCCTCTGAATCGATCAAAGTCGCCACATGACAGACAGACGGGCTCTGGGTCCAGAGCACTGGGTGATGGCAAAAACAACCCACCTAATTATAACTCAACTGAGTCAGGCCAACAAAGATTGTCCAGAAAGAGCTCAAAAGATTCCAGCAGAGAGGAGAAAACTTCAAAACCACAAAACAGCTCAGGAAAAGAGAGTCGTATTCCTAAGAGCAGAAAAGACAGCTTTGGTTGTTCGAGCAGTCGGGGTAATTCTATGCGCCGCGCCACCAGCATGTTCGCTTTGAGCATTCCCGATGAAAAAGATCAAAGCAAACTGAAAATGGATGTCAGCCCTGTTCACTCTCAGAGCAGAAAGCAAAGGCAGAACCCTGAGAAAGCTATAGTGCCGAGACGATCAGAGGAAACGGAGGCTCTGACTCCACGAGCACGCGCCTTTGTTCCTAGAGACTACCGGCACTACCTGGGGATGACGGATAAGACCAGCGTCCACACCTCACTCGCTCCGGCCGTGAAGGACGAGGGGTCAGAGGGCAAATCTGGGTATGAACTGGATCTGACTGGGCCGGTGAGGGCCAGCACACCGGTTAGCTCTGAGGAGCGATACAGCAGGAAGGTCAACAAGATGAGTCAACGCCCCCTGTGGGCAAACTACAGCAGCTCAGACACTGGCCAGGAGTCCTCTGTGAGCAGCACGTCAGAAACCTGGTCCAACTCGAGAAACAGTTCAAATCGTAAGCACCAGTTTTCAATCTGATGTTTTTACTTTCTACTGCAACTCAAAACAAGAACTTCTCTCTAAAATACATGTCGTCATAAAGTGTTTTTTTCTTTCCTTCAGCTACAGTTATGCTTGAGAAAATAGTGGTTGAACAGTGCACTGCAACTGCTATGACCTTGTGATATCGTTACCTTTTGAAATGGGTCATTTGAATAGCCCAGACAGAGACTGTCTATAAGTAGAATACAACCAGCAGTCCCTGCTTCAGAGAGACGCATCGCAGACCAGGTGTGCTCATGTAAATTACAGTAAATCCAAGGTGGCCCGGGATTGTTTGAAGATGGATTATCCTCGCGTCAGGTGATCTGTAGCAACCTATGGGTGACATCTGCAAATAGTACCAGTGGGTTGCTGGAAACATTTAAAGAAATTGAAATGAATTAGTTTGCATAAAATAAACCAGAAAATAAATAAACGAGCATCCCTCCCATTCATCGCAAATATCAATCTAATTTTTTTCAACAGCTGTTTTGTGTAGGTCGTACTCCTGTGTGTACACTCCGATACAGTTTGTCATCATGGCTTGGATCCAGCTGTGTCCTTGACATTGTGTCCGTGTCGGGTTATCTGTGTTGGCAACAGCAAATCTCAGTAAACAGACTGTGTACCTGCAGTCAGCTGTCTGTGTTTAATTTGTGGGCTGGGTAACTTAATTAAAAAGCAAAAACAAAACAACATTTCACCAACAGTAGTTTTATAGTGCTATATAGTATTCTTCAAACCTCAAACCTTGAATTGTTTAAAGGTTAATTTCTTTTCTTTTGTATTTTCATTATTACCTCATTGTAAACCTCAAACTTCAAATACTTCGATTTTCATTTGTGGATTCAAAGTAAATGGAGCTGCAATAATCAGCTGATCAAAAGCTGTTTCATAATCAGCTGTCAAAGATTAGCAGATTAGCCTCTTGTCTTTGCATTGCAATGCCGTTAACCGAAAAACACTGTAGTGGGATACTGTGATTGCCATTTTTCACATGCTTCTGGGTTTTTTTTCCTAGAACAGTTTAAAAATATTTCAGACTATTTATCATTCAAATAAGAATAGATAAACCTTATTTATACCTTTTGTCAAGTCTAAAAGTTTCCTCCACGCATCCAGGATCCAGACGACAGCCATTAATCAGTGCCCTTAATTTGCTTCATGGTGCTTTCTCAGCTTTCAAGACCATTAATCAGTTAATCAGAGCGTTTTCCGCTGATTGCAGGTGAAAATGATGACTGTGACCAAAATCCTGTAAGGAAAGCACTGCGGCGAGCAGAAGCACGGCCCAAAAATCTGGCTAAAAGTATGGAGGATATCACCACATCATTATCACCACGTGAGCATGTTCTCAATGCTAAAGCCCGAATCTTCCATTTGTAGACACAATTTGAGATGACTGTAATTCTGTTTCTCCAAGGACAAGAAAGAAGACAGGACTCAACTTCTGACCTCAGGCGCGTTAACGATGGTAGAAACTGCCTTTTTCCTTTCAGAAAGGATTTTATTGCCAAATGTTGAGCAGATTTACAACATTAGGAACTTTATGCGAGACATGATAAGACAAATACTTATCTTATTTTATCCTTCTGAGAACCAAGGGAAAAAAGTATCTCTCAGTTTAACTTTTTCTCTGATTTTTGTGTCTACTACAGAGGACATGCATAATTAGGCTGGGTCTCCGGAGGATATACATTTTCTTGCGATCATAGCGGAAATTTAATCAGTATTTTAATCTTCTGCTTCCCAACTAACCACGCTCTAGCTTCTGTTATCGCATCACCCTCCTCGGCCTTATTTTCGGATCCAGACCACCTGAAGAAGATGAGCAAATCAGTTCCTTCATTCTTACAGAAGGAGGTAAAATGACTTCTTGCATCTTTTAGTCCTGTAGAAAAAAGCCTGCACTGCATCTTCGAGCACAGAGCTTTGTTTGCTGTCTGTGTTGTAGGATCCTGGCGAAACCACTGACTCCACCTGCGAGGACAGTTACCCCCGAGAAAGACTAATAATGGGCAGCTCAATGTCTAACCTCACCATCTCTTCTGGCAGGCCGTCTGTGTCTTCTGTATGTTTATACACAGCAGAATGCATCGCTTTGCATGCGCATTTTTCCCATTCACTTATCTCTCACTTTAACTGCGCTGCTTCTTGGCTTTAAGCTGAACTAGAGAAACCTTTTTCCACAACAAAAGCTTTAAATTAACAATACAGGTGTACTGAAGGCTGCATTCCACTTAGCATTCATGCTATTGCTGGCACAGCCGCCAACATGTCGTGGCCTACAGTGATACACTGACCTCATTCTTTTGTAAACTTTGTTTAATATGAGCATTAATCATCAGTTTTCTTATACTTTGAATATTATGTGAAGTAGAATATCTCCAGTTGTATTGATACTGACATAAATAAATGTTTCTACCACCACTGCCCCCATGTCGGGATGACAGCCAGAATCAGAAAGATCCCAAAGCTGCCAAGCATCTGTGCACTGCACCTCAGCTGAACAGTGGGAGGCTAACCAGACGTGAGCAGATGTGCATTAGCTAAACAAAGTTGGTCTTCAGCCAAATCTTCATTAGTGAACACTTTTAATCAAGCGTAAATTTAAATTTTGTTGTGATTTTACCACTTCTCAGGCCTTAGGAAGCTCCAGTGAGCCCTGGAGCAACAAATACTGAAATGCTGAGTGAGATATGAGGTTTGTCAAGTAGGGCTTTTTTTAAAGCTTATCCATAGAGATGATTTTAAAGGAGAAAACTGATAGCTCTAAAAGAAATTTGAATCCTCCCCACACCTTAGTGCAGTTCACAGCAACTTTCCAGCGCTAAGGTTTGTAGCACTGATCAGGTCAAAGTATAGAAAAGTGCACTAACAAGAACTCCGGTCACTGTTTGTACCTCACACATTCCTTCTCCGTCTGTACCTGCTGCACAATAAAACTCAATAACCAAAAGCTCAAACATGCATGCATCAGACCGTCTTCTGCTTTGTTTTATAATAAACAATGTTTATCTTCATGTTTGCGTATGCTTTCAGCTAAGTGGAAGTGTGATGACCATGTACAGTGCAGACTTTGCGAATGTGGAGGTCCAGGGAAGCATCCAGTTCTCCATCAACTACGTCCAGCGGCTCAGAGAGTTTCATATTTTTGTGGCCGAGTGCCGAGACTTGGCTGCTGTAGATCCGAAAAGGGGCCGCTCAGATCCGTGAGTGCTACTTCCATACTAGATTATAAACCAATGAAAGGAAACGTGATATTCCTGCATCATGTTTTCACCTGTCCCCACCAAAAAAGGACTCCAGGTTTCTTTTAAGTCACTGTAAAATAATAAAGAGGGGCATATACAGAGTATTGACTGTATATAAGAGATGGCTGTAGCCACTATAGCACTAGCATTTACCTGCAATATAGCAAAGTGGCAAGGTCAGAACAACAGTACATGTGGTTCATGATGTTTCCTCAGCTTTCACTAGAAACTTGAAGTATAAGAAAGTTTGTTTTTTTTCTTAACTTATTGTATTTATCCATTTCTACTATATTCTGTCACCATATCACACAAAAGTTATTATTCATTTTAGCCCATTTTTGGCCACTAACTGTGACTACTTCCTCCATATATTCTGTAAGATTTGTTTTCTTTCCTTTTAAGGTATGTCAAGAGCTACCTGGCGCCCGATAAAGCTAATCTCGGAAAGAGGAAAACATCGGTAAAAAAGAAGACGTTAAACCCGACTTTTAACGAGATCCTCAGAGTAAGAATATGTGGATATTTTACCAACACACAAATATTCCCACACCGTAAATCTTGCCTGACAGCAAATAAAAGCGCCCTGCTCTTTCCTATCCTCCCAGTATCGAGTTCGCATGGAGTATCTCAGGACCCAGACACTCATTCTTTCTGTTTGGCATCATGACACGTTTGGCAAGAACAGTTTCCTGGGCGAGGTAGACGTGGAGCTGTCTAAGTGGGACTTTGACCACACCCAGATGAACTACTTAGCCCTGAAAGCCAGGGTAAGAAAAAAAGATAAACACACACAAAGGCTTCTTTATCTGCGACATTGTTTTCTCATCGCATAACGCCGGTTTATCTGGAGAATGTGGTCCGTCCGCTCATTTATTTTCCAGAGTCTTGTTTGAGTTGGTTATATCAGCTGTCACATGATGAAGTTTTTGGGTGTTTATGTAATGTCTCCCGTGTCTTAGACGACGCCCACGCTAGCGCCATCAAATGACCGAGGAGAGATGAAACTAGCCATACGTTTCCTGCCACAGATCATCCACAGCGAAGGTCTGCAAGTAATCCTCCTCTGTTTTTTATATTAGATTAGCAGTATTGTTTACAGTAGCACAGCAGCCTCTCTCACCTGTTTGTCAAAGCTTCTGTTATTCTGACATAGAGCCAATCAGAAGAAAGTCGGGTTAAAGGGAGACGTGTTAAAAAAGACTTGTGTAACACCCTGTCCTCACATACATGGGTATTTTTCTTTGCATTTTGACTTTTGAAAAACTTTTTTTGGCTGAAGATTTTCATACTCTGCATTTCCTTCTGTGCGAGGAAACAGATTTTGTCCTATAACGTCAAAGGCATGTGCCTTTTTTCCTTTTCTGACATCAGACTGCACAACACATCATTTGTTTTATATGAGGCGATTTCCTGCAGTGGCAGACAAAGGGGCGACCGTGGCTCAGGGGGTTGGGAATCGCATCTGTAACCGGAAGGTCGCCGGTTCGATCCCTGGGCTCTCTGTCCTGGTCGTTGTGTCTTTGGGCAAGACACTTTACCCTACTTGCCTACTGGTGTTGGCCAGAGGGGCCGATGGCGCGATATGGCAGCCTCGCTTCTGTCAGTCTGCCCCAGGGCAGCTGTGGCTACAACTGTAGCTTGCCTCCACCAGTGTATGAATGTGAGAGTGAATGAATAGTGGTATTGTAAAGCGCTTTGGGTGCCTTGAAAAGCGCTATATAAATCCAATCCATTATTATTATTATTAAAGGCAAGATTTTAATATCTGCAGTTGCATGAATAGAATATGGATGTCAGTGTTTCCCCTGATGTTTAGGAGAAGTTGAACCTCACTCTTGAGTCAAATGTAAAACTCAAGCCTTCCGCTTGGCTTCTGATTGGCCAAGATTTCTACATCACCAAATGCTTGATGTTTTTAATCTGGATGGAGATATTTTTCACAGTGCTTCTGTTTTTTCTTAAAATGATGAAAGTTGACACCTGCCCATCTAAAAACAAACAAACCATGTAATGTGAACGATAAATAAGAATTATTTTGAACTTTTAATCATGTATGAGTATAAAGGTGGAGTTCTTAAGGAACTCTTTGTTTTGAGTGACCTAGCCAAAGTTTGGACTTAAATCTGATTGGTGTGACCTTAAAAGCCTTTTCATGCTTTAAAACCTTCAACTGTGGCTTGCTTAAAACAATTCTGCAAAGACGAACGAGCCTGAATTCCTCCACAGTGATATGAAAGGCTTATTACCAGTTATCACAAACGCTCGATTGCAGTTCTTGCTGACACGGGTGCCAGAACTAGTTATTAGATTTAGGGGTGTAATTACTTTGCCAGGTAGGTTGGTAAACTCGCCCAGAAGGGTGATGACAATATCCCATCAGCCTTTTGCAGCAGAGGAGTAAAAACTGCATTTTGTATTTCCTTGGGTTATATTTGTCTAATATTTAAAATGTGTTTGATCTGAAACGTTTAACAAATATGACAAATATGTAACAAACCAAAGAAATCGTGCACAGTAAATACTTTTTCACAGCACTATAGCTGACTATCACTGTACAAAGTGTGTGCAAGAATCAACCTAGATTACCAGTTAAATAAAAGCAGGAAAGAAAAGCATCATTTAAATCCAGTAATAAAATGTTATGTATTAACCTCCCTTACTGCAGTATGTTTTAGTTTTTAAGTTCAGTCTTATACTTGTGTAGAAATACCAGAGTCATAAAAATGTAATGTCATTTTCTTTAAAGGTGTAGCTAAAGACAGTTGCAGCACTGGAGAGATTCACATTTGGGTGAAAGAATGCAAGAACCTGCCTCTAATCAGGGCTACCATCGACCCATATGTAAAGTGGTATGCACAGCTGATTCATCTCAAGTTAGTTATTTAAGGGGTTCTTCTGTATTAGTCACGACATGTTTTCTTCTGCCCGCTCATTTGAAGCTTCGTCCTGCCAGACACGAGCAGGAAAAGTCGCCAGAAGACGCGTGTGCTGCGGAGGACGGTGGATCCGGTGTTTAACCACACGATGGTGTATGATGGCATCAGAGAGGCTGATCTAACAGAGGCATGCGTGGAGCTCACTGTGTGGGACCGAGACAGGCTCGCAAGCAACCTGCTGGGGGGCCTGAGGCTGGGGACTGGAACAGGTAGGCTACTGATGGAAGAAGTACTTATGAAAATACGCAACCTGATGAGATACACTCAGCGGCCGCTTCATTAGGTACACCTGTTCAAGCACTGCAAATGCAAATATTGTATTGGCGACACATGGTATCAGCTCGGTGCTTTCAGTCGTGTAGACATCATGAAGACAACCTCTGTTAGATGGGATAGACAAAGTTTCCAGCTGTTGTGAAGTTATTGGAGCTTTGATGTTTACATTATGAGTGAAAGCAGTAAGACTTGCTCATTTTAGTATATATATATGTGAAATGTCTTTAATCTTCAATGCTTTGATCATTCTTGTTGGCTGGTTGCATGCACAGCCTTTATAGTCTGCGAAACATAAAAGTGTGCAGAATGTAATTTTCAAAAACAGAATGACATAATGTGAGTAGTGTTTCTAGATCAAAGTGTGTAGAAAGAAAACAAAGGCTTTATATGATGTAGATAAGAGCTAATTATTCTAAGAAATTTAACAGTTTCATGCTGGAAAGATGATTTTTTTTTTTTTTTTGGTGCTTTTTTTGTCTCTCTCTCTCTGTAGGCAGAAGTTACGGAGCAGTGGTGGACTGGATGGACTCGAGTCCTTATGAGGTGGCGCTGTGGGAGCGCATGATGGCTACCCCGAATGAATGGGTGGAAGCCGTACTCCCGCTGAGAATGCTGAACTCTGCAAAAACCGCTTTCAAATAAATATCTCAAACTGTGACGAGATTACAGACGAGTATAAAGTAAAACTGCTTTTACATTTCAAAGTTTAAAAATAAATGAAAGGCAGCGGAGTGAAACACTGGAGTCATCAGTTTGGCAGAAATTTTACAGAAACCTGTGGGCCACCCAGCATAAAGGTGGTATGAACAGTTAGAGAAACCTCTGGAGGGTGAGTTTTGTTTTTAGACTCATATTCTTACACAGCTATGAGAATTAAGAAGAGGATCGACCAATGCCGACATTATTTTTATAATTCCAGCACCTTAAAGTTGTTTGTTCTGTTCTAATGCGACACAGTAACATCACTTTCACCTGGTCTTTTGCCGAACATTAATAAGACACTGGGTATTTTTTATTTGTATTGTTATTTGGAAGAACTTACACTTAGTATATACCACAAGTTATCAATGTTATATCACCTGGAAGTGCCAATATAGCCTTTGTTTACTTAGCTGAGTCTTCAGAAAACATGGCTTCTTGGACTAACAATTATTGACAGTATTTTCAAAAATATAATTCAATCCAAAGACAGATCTCACGTGTGATGAACTGTTAAAGTGCCGTGTTAATTATATTAACCACAAGTGCAATAAAAGACATTTAATACAGATCATTTGAACAAGTCTGTCTTTTTTAATTGTTCAGTAAATTATAAGAAATTTAACATTTAACAGCAGGTTTTTCTTAGTGTTTTTTGTTGAGCTCTGAAATATCTCAACTGTTTTTGTACAACCGTTACAGATGACAACAAGCCAGTGCACTTCTACTGCCGGTCCCAGGCTCAGATAAATGTGGAGGGTTGTCAGTGAAGGTATTTTGTGTAAACTCTATGCTACTGTTGGACAAAACCAAAGGAGGAGGAGTGGGGTGGCGGGTGCTTGGAGGCAGTGAGAGAGAAGGAAAGGTTGGTGTATAGAGGTGGTAGTAGGGATTTTAAAAGTAGCTTTAAATGTAGAGAATTAGCTTATGTGATGTGGAGTCCTACAGAGGTGTAGGTATGCGCTGGAGAAACAAGGAATAAAGGTCAGTTGAAGCGAGAGAGGGTATACGCATCGATAAGAGGGAAGCTGTCATGGTCTGGCAGAGGCAGACTGTATGGAGTGACGCAGAGGACCCAAAATGCAGACAAAATAGAACGTGGAACAAAACTTGAATTAACAAAAAGCGAGCTGTTTAATGAGGCTGGTAAAAAAGGTACAAACAAAGGGCAAGGCAAACTGAAATAAAACTAAGATTAACCTAAACTGGGAGAACTAAACAAACAACATGAACCATGGCATGGCGAACAAGGCGTGAACAACAGACAACCTAACAAAGAATGAACAGAAACACAGACTAAATACACACAAGGGTAATTAGGGGAAGTGGAAACACATGGGGAAACAGCTGACACTAGTCATAACTAGACATAACAAGACAAAGGAAGCAAAGCTGACTACACTGACATAGGACACAGACCTTCAAAATAAAACAGGAAACATGAGACGCGGACAAGACAATATAAACTTGACAACATAAGACTGAAACAGGGAGAGGGAAACTTAAATACAGGGGTAGAAAACACAAAGAGAAACTAATAAACAAATGAACTTAGCTACCCTACAGAACTTAAACATCCAAATAAACTAAAACTCAAAACGCTGGGTCAACAGACCCAGGAACGCGACAGAAGCAGGTGTAACAATGAAGTAGCAGAACTGGGTGAGTGGGTGGAGACGAGCATCAGCAGTGATTTGTGACAGAAGGACAGATATGATGTATGGTTTGGAGACGGTGGCACTGATAAAAAAGACAGGAGGCTGGGATGATGTCAAGATATTCATTTAAAGTGACCGGGAAGGACATGGAAAGGAGTATTTCAGAGGCTCAGCTCAAGTTGAGTGGTTTGGCAACAAAGTTCCATTTTCTCATGCTGAATAAATGTCAGGTTAACTTGTTCATAGATTAACTTTTGTTTTGGATCCACCGTCAATAAACTTTAACTTCTCTTGATGTTTCTGACAAATTACCTGCAAATGTTGAAACGGGTTAATATTCTAAACCTACATACAGGACAGACGCGTACAGAGCAGTATGCACATCAGCAGGTAAACCTTTGTTGTTGTTGTTTTGTCATTTTGTTAACAGCAAGAAAGTTAAAATAATATTCCTTATTTTCCAACCCCAGTTTATAATATGGAACATTTAACATTGAATTCAATGTAATCCAACTGCTAAAAAAGTTGCACTAAATATTTTTTTCCAATGCATAAAATATGAACTATTATCTTCAAACTGCAGTAAATATTGAGCCTAAATAATGGCTGACCAAACTGACATTTCTTTTTTTCAGCATTACATATTTTTAATCAATATTCCTTCATGACTGGGGGACATAATGGAATGACTGTTTTTCAAATGGACAGCAAAACAGTTATGATGACACTGCACACAGTTACAAGCATTACAGGGATCCTTTTGCGCTTCAACAATGGAGAATCTGTATGAGGAAAAACACAAAAAACATCAGGACTTGCATTTTTATACTGAAAAATGTTGCATATTTAAAGGGAAAGAGGCCCATGGGGGGTTTGTTGGCTTTTGTCAAAGCAAAACATTACAGGTACATACAGTTAGAAGAGTGGATTTTCAGAGAAAAGGCTGCGCCCGAGGTGGTAAAGAGTAACTAAGACTATGTAGGCATGACTTCTAGACTTCTCTCGCCTCTTTTCTCAGTTCATACATCTTCAGTTCCTGTAAATCCCTCTCACCATACATGCAAATTGAGGACAAGACATAAGGAGAGAGTTGTCTTTAAAGCTGTGCCAAATAAATAAACTAATAAATAGTTTTTCAAGCCCAACTATATTTTATGATATCAAATGTGATTGGAGTTTAACAGTGTTTCTGAGAACTTGTATGTGGAGCTTCTTTTGATCATATTCACATCAAAATGTCAGGATATCGGATATCAAACCAACTTTTCCTACACCAAATCATCTTTAAAACCTAAAAAAAAAAACTGAGTACTTGTTAGCATGTCTTCTACTTCCTGTCATGGTTTTATGTCTTATCTCGTTTATGCTTCACTGTTTAAAACATAAAGGATGCACCTATACACCCTGCATTAGAGCTCTATTTCAACTGTTCTATTTTATGCAGAGGAAGAATCAAACAATATGTGGATGCGCACGGACCCTGAAGCCGAAAGCTCAGGTTAACAAAGAGACAATGCCACTGTGATGATACCTAACACTGTAGTTTTAGGTTGATCTAGTGCAAAGAAGTCCAACTAGCTTTGTAGTATGCGCCTATGATTGGTTAAGGTGGAGAAGCTGATTGGCCAGCATCTGGTACATTCAGGAAGTAATGATGTATCACCGTTACAAGTTTAGCTGTGAAGCAAACTGGCTGAAGGTGATTTGCAGTTAGATATTTTCTCGAATGCTCCAGATGCAGGAGGTCAGAGTCTAAAGGAGCTGATTTGGTCAGCTAAACCAATGAGCTATTACCACAAAACACATAAAAAATGTTACTGAACTAAGGTGATACATGTGTAAATAGAGACTGTACATACACGTAAATACAGATACACATGTATATACGGTGCAGATATGAACATATGCAAACACAAGCCGGCAACAAATAAAAGACACTAATATAAAGCTTAAAAGACTTTTTAAAAGATGTTTGGTCATACAGCTTTAATACGCAGTGACACTGATTCTTAGGTATAATTCTTTGCAAGCAATTTAACACTTTTCTTTCAAAACGTATTCCTCCCATAGATGTGAAATTGCGTTGGTATTCAGTAACAAAGGACATCGCATGCATTTCCCATCATTTGATATGTGCACTACGAATGGAGGTATTGTCACCATTAGAGGTAACCACTCCCATCAGATGAGCTTTGTTTTATTTGAGGAAAAGGTCACGATTCAGAACAACATGGTACTGATTTACACTAAACGCTTCCATTTAAGACGCCAAGTGGACCAAACAATAGCAGCAAAGTGCCTCCGACAGGGCAGAGCAGAGCAAACAAAGCCCTCACTGTAGGGTTAAGGGTCTAATAGTATTCAAACATAACTTTTTCACATGTGAATAAACATACATGTAATTATTAACATTATAAACGAATGCCTGGATTTTTGTACTATTGTAACAAAAAATTTGTACAATTTTATGACATATTAAAATAAACTTGTGCAATTGGACCTTTCCCTTTCTTTTTGGTTTCAATATACTGGACCAGAGTGATTTAGTGGTTATGTTTTTTCTAAATTTGTGTTAGAAATTTCTGGTTAATTAAATGAAGTGCATCAAATTGTCCAATCAGAGCACTTTCCATGGAACAAGCTCATAACGGTTCAGAAAATATCTTCTGCTCTGTGCTCAGTTTGATGTTTGTCGTGATCTAAAAGTCCTCAACAATGAATTCATCCATTTCAATTAAACCTACATAATAATAATAATGATAATAATGGATACTTTATTGATCCCCATGGGGAAATTACTTGTTTTTCTCTGCATTTGACCCATTCACTCAGTGAAGCAGTGGGCAGCCCACTAAGCAGGCGCCCGGGGAGCAGTGTGTAGGGACGGTACCTTGCTCAGGGGTACCTCAGGGTAGCCGTTAAGTGGATTCGAACCGCCGACCTTCCGATCATGGGGCGACCACTTTACCTACTGAGCTATACATGACCATTTTATGAGTTGTGCAACTTCACACATCACATTCAACACAGATTCTTAGCATCAAAGACTGAGTCAGCTGGCAGATCTACAGAAAAATCTAAAGGAAAGAACACCAGTAATGTTAATTAACTGGTTCGTTTTAAAGCTAATTTTGCTTTTAAAAGAAAAATAAACTTTTGATCTAAAATCAAAAGAGCCAAAAACAAAACTGCAAAAAAAAGAGAAAGAAAATTAGCCTCAAAACATGCTTTGAGCCTAACAATACAGGGCACACAATCTATTATAAATGTGTTAACAATGTTTTTCTTGCATTTATAAAATTATACAACTAAAAATACATTTAAAAAATGCATTACTAAGAAAACAGAACAATTATGAAGTGAAGCAAAAATGTGTATTCAGAGGTTTTGGCCTGTTTTGAAACAGAGTGGCTATAAAGCTTTGAATTCTTGCTGTTATCGCGTAAATTTGTTAGAATTAGTTAGAATCAAAAGGATGCAACTGTGATAAGAAAACATACAGCAGCCTAACGGGTCTAAAAAATGACAATTTTTAAATTTAATTCTGACTGTTTGGAATGGATTCATAATGTGAAGCTTGAATGAATGAATCTGAATGCTCACGACTGAGCCTTCAGAGGGTTAATTTACCCCCAAAATATTGTAAATGTATATATTAACATATATAATACTGTCTATCTTCTACTTTGTTTCCTTTTATGTTTGTGCTGTTATTTACTGCCAAGTACGAAAGCATACCTATGCTACTCAACACAAGTGTCATTGCTTTCCTCCTCTGGCTTCTCACGTGGATGGCAGGTGAAGTTACTATAGTGCTCTCTGACACGTATTTGTTGACCTTTCTCTTGCACAGTCTCTCAGAAGATCCAAATTTCTGTCAAAAACATGAAAAACTGCAAAACAATCTTCAAACAGGTAATGGAAATGTTCACACAACTGAGCAAAAGTTAAAGACATAATATTTTAAAGATCAAAGTCTATGAAGTGAACTTACAGACAGTAACGAGCGACGTTTAGACACCTCACAGAGTCTGGTGACACAAAGCAAATAGAAAGTGGAAACTGTCTCATACTCATTGTCCACCAATCTGAAGGCTTCAAAGGAGAAAAGCGCCTTTTGCGACACCCCATTGATCTCCACCATAGTTTGCGCATCCCGTGTATACCTAGTAAAATAATAAACATGTACTTGAGAAAGCTTGAAATGTGTCAGTGTGTAAATGGGTACATATTACATTTATCTCACTCACCACACAAACAGGCCATAATGGCCGCTTTGCATTGGACTTGGACTTGTTGTTGCAAAGCATCATTCCAGCAGCACATTGAACCTTTGAGAACAAACAGAGAGTTTTTTTTAAAAAAAGACAATTAAAAAAAAAAAGTTATTAATGTAAATTTTAAAACTTGCCTGTCTTTTAGATTGATGGCTTTCACTTCAACATAAATCTTTGTCTTCACTTCAAGTCCTGTTTCTGGGATAGTTAAGATCTCTTGGTACTGTTTGTCCTGTTCCAGGGAAAATTAATAGAGAAAATGAAGTTTTAAAAGTATTTTTTTTAATATTCTAGTTAATTCTAAAAGATTTTAAAGATTACTTTGTAGAGCTGCAGACTCAGCATGTTGAATAATCTACCATCGTTGGATTTTATACTTGAAGTCCCACCAGATCTGCATTCAACCAAATAAACATATTATTTTAGAGTATGACAGATTCAGTTTGCAGGTATTACTCTGTGCGTCACATGGCATACTCACACACTCAGTTTGGTGTTGTTGAACAGATATTTCATCCGGTATGTGCAGGAGAAATTGTACCGGATCTGGGGCCTGTAGGTGATCATGCCCGCAACGCGGTCTATAGAAGTAACAGTGCCAAAGACAGTGACGTACTGGACATATGAGAAGTCTGAAAACTGTCCACTCCTAATATGACTGCTTATCTGTTGATGGAGAAATATGTTTTAGCATGACAGCTTTCAATAAATTTGTTAAAAAATTGAAACTGAAGTAAAAACTATTATATAGGTTACCTCAATATTATTACCGCAGAAAGAGAGAGAATTTGATTTATTGGAAAGCTGAATCTTAATCTTGGTGGGTCAACAGTGAAGTCAGCAGTCCCATAACATTTAGGATTATTTGTCTGATTATTGAGGACCACCCAGGACTCGTTGTAAAAAGCATTGTACATCGGGCAAAGGTAGATGCTCAGGTCTATGTGCTCAGGCCCGCAGGTCACAGATACATCTGAGTTCTCTGGGAGAGGAAAAATAAAAGATTTCAATCAAGTCGGTGGAAGATTGAGAATGGTTTTAAACTAGAGAACTCTCATTATGCTTGCTGCACAAAGCCTACAGTTACCTGATAAACAAACATTTAGCAGCTACAATGCCATATACTTGTTTCTGGAGTTGACAGAAACCCAAAAAGACTGTTAAAACAAAATGAATGGTGGAGTAAGTCTCTACTTTTATTTGTATTTTATGCACAAGACTTGTATCTGCTGTTCTGAGGCATCAAAATATCTGCTGTTGCTGGTCTGTGAATATACGCCGTTTTAAATGACTCTCTCAGAAACATACTCAGTATCCTTCTTCCACACTTAAAATTGTGAATGAAGCGATTTGGGAGATAATAATAATAATAACAATAGTCAGGGATATAGAAAGATGTTTAGATCTATAAGGACGACACAAATATGCAACTTGATAAATGTCAACAAGTATTTATTATTTAACATCAACATATTAGCTCCCTCTGCTGTCTGTTATGCAATAACAGGCAGCAAAAAGAAGAAAAAAACAAACAATGTAGCATGAGCAGCTACTTTTTTCACCATTCTCAACTCAAAAATCATTTAAAAGTTCATTGTCATTGATTTCAAGGTGCCATCATTCCTTATCAATAAGACTCTTGACAACCTGGTTCAAATCATTTATTTGCCATACACAGTTATTTTAAATTATTCTGAGCCCTTATCTCCCCATTAACAAACTATATGATTTATACTGAAGTTGCATGCTTAGATAACCACCGACCACCATGTAATATGTTTGTGAAATGGAAAAGCTACATAGAAATATGAAAAAGACCATGCACTGTTCCTTACTATTGTTCCCCATGACCTGTTTTATTATCTACTGTATAATGACCATGCATTGTAGATGATGAAATACTGCACTAGCAGTTTGGGAGATCGGTAAAAGGACTCCACTCTGAGTCAGAAGATATTAGAACTTTCTCTTTCTGCGCCCGATGTACATCCCAGTGTGAACGGTCAGGGCAGTGCTGAAAATATGGCGAAACACATGATGACAGCCACCAGAGGCCCATTGTAGCTGCCCCCATTATTCACACCTTTGTGAACAGGAAAAGAGAAAAGCATTAAGGTATTAAAACATTGTATATCTAATGAGTCAGCATTGCTTATTACAGACAGAATAAGTAACCCTTTCAGAATAAATTTGTACACACTAACACAGAAATGTCATACGTCAGAATTTTGATCTTCTCCTGTAAAAGTGAATCAAAAGTCATGGTCAGAAATGGATAGATTTCAAGCTTATTGTGCTGTTGAAAAAGAATTGCTTAGTTGCTTTTCTGAAAAAAGTCACACTAGAAAACTGAAAACACACTAGAAATCTCATAAACTGATGCTAGGTGCATTCAGGCTATGCAGGCAGCTTAGCATAAAGCCTGAAAACAGAGGAGAAATAACTTGGTTCAGACTCGACAGGGTAACCAAAATCTACCATCAAAGACTAAGTTTTGATAATTTTTTAAAAAATTGTGTCAGCGTTAATCTCGTTAAAATGACGTTAACGCCATAACCGCATTAACACGGCAAATCTCCGTTAGCGAGTTAGCGCGGACACGGGGCTAACTCGCTAACGGAGATTTGCCGCGTTACCGTCATTTTAACGAGATTAATGCTGACAGCACAATTTTTTTTTACATTGCGCAAAAATATTAATCTATTAATTGTAATTTAATGTAATCCTCTGTTTTCATCCACTAGCTGTATTGTCAGATTTGATCAGGTGAAAAATAATCTTTATTAAGCGGCATAAAAGGATAATAACACAAGAATACATATTTTATTGCAATTTGTTCTAAACACATACCAGTTTTCTGGTTGCCCACGACTATGATGGGAGAGGTGATTGTAGCATTGCTCGACACGGTCTCCACCTCTCTCTTTCTCCTAATTCGGGGGGTGCCACAGTTCTATCGAAAATAAAAAAAGACAAACAAAATACATTTTATTTATCTTAGTAATACAAAAAAAATGAATTCTTTCAAGATGTCTGGTAAAAACAAGTCACTTCCACTCACAGGCAGCAATGAGCTACATGTGGATGTCTCACAGAGTCTGGTGACACAGTGCAGGTAGAAAGCAGAAACTGTCCGATTTTTGTGCTCCACAAATCTGAAGGCCTCAAAGTTGAAGGTCGCAGTATGTGACACTCCGTTTTGTTCCACCACAGTCTGTGCATCCCGTGTACACCTAAAGTGAAACAAAATACATGCACTTGAGAAGGTTTCAGGGGCTCGCTTGAAATGAGTTTCAGTGTATGTCAATGATTAGATGAATTGTGGTTACATTTGTATAACTCACCCCACAAACAGATCATAAGAGGTGCTTTGCGTGGGATATGGACTTGTTGTTGCAAAGCATCTGTCCAGCAGCACATTGAACCTTTGGGGACAGACAGAGATTTTTTTATGGGTCTTTTCTGTTAACGCAGCCAGTCTAATGTAAATAGTTAAAGCTTACTTCTTTGTTAGATTGGTGGCTTTCACTGAAACATAAATCTTCGTCTTCAAGTCAAGTCCTGTTTCTGGGATGGTTAAGATCTGTTGGTACTGTTGATCCTGTTCCACAGAAAAGTAACTGAGTAACTGAGTTTGAAAAGTTTTTTGGTAATCTTCCAAAAGTTTTAAAGGGTCTTACTCTGTAGAGTTGTATACTCAGTGTGCTGAGAAAGGTGCCATTGTTGTCTTTTATGGCCAGAGTCACACCAGATCTGTAGTTGATAAAAAAAGACAATCATATTATGCTTTTATTTCATTTTATTATTATTTTTTATGCTTTTAATATAACAGATACATTTGTGCACATATCTTTTGCATGTGGCATTACATACTCACACAGCCAAGTTTGTGTTGTTGAGCAGATATTGCATGGGGTATTTGCAGGAGAACTTATACAGGATCTGGGGCCTGTAGGTGATCGTGCCCGCAGCGGGGTCTATAGAAGTAACAGTGCCAGAGATGTTGACGAACTGGACATTTGAAAAGTCAGAAAACTGCCCAGTCCCAACTTGAGTGGTTATCTGTTGACAGAGAAGTAGTTTTTAGCTTGACAGCGTACAATAAATGTATTTTAAAAATGTATTATAAATCTGCAGCAAAAAGCTATTGCATAGGTTACCTCAAAATTATTATTGCAGAAAGATAGAGAGGTTGTATTTATGGGAAAGCTGAATCTTAATCTTGGTGGGACGGCAATGAAGTCAGCTGTCCCATAACATCTAGAATTGGTGATCTGATTATTGAGGACCATCAGGGACTCGTTGTAAAAAGCATTGTATATCGGGCAAAGGTAGATGCTCAAGTCCATATTCTCAGTGCCGCAGGTCACGGATATGTCAGAGTTCTCTGGGAGAGGAAAAATAAAAATATTTAGAACAAATTACTGGAAGTTTAAGAGTTTTTTTAAACTGGAGAACATGCTGCAGAAAATGATGATACAAACCTGGAGCTCTGTTTGTAGGACTTAAAGCACAAGCATCTGGTGTCTGAGCATCAGCCCTCAAAATTAGGCCAAGCTGGAATAGAAGAAGGAGCAGCTTCATTGTTCTCAGTGTGGACCTGTGAGAAAACACCAAAACAATGAGAATAAGGCATTCACCATTTTCTTTTAACAAAAAGTGTTTTTGGGAAGAAAAAAAAAACTCTTCAAAAATGGACAGATTTCTTTTCTGTGTCAAAAACAACGGGGTAACCTCCCTCCAGGGCAAAGTTAACAGAGGTATTAGTTTCTTAAGGCTATTGTACAACACACAGTAAGCAGCCACTTGAGAGGAAAAACAGAATAAATTTTCAGTCAAGTTCATTAACATCAAATTGATAGCACATTCATAGTTGAGATGATTAAAAAGTAATTGTATTCTGCATAGACACATTCATCATGCTGTCTCAGTACAAAAACATCTCAAAATACTCACAATACACTCAATATTTCTCAGGTTTAACTTTTACAATTAATATTTTTCTCTGCTAATACATAAAAATATTTTTCCTGATGCAGACACATTAATTTGAATAATTTTCATAAATAGATTTTTTTTTTTTTTTTTTTTAATTGTGAGACTCACCGATAAGCCTTCATCTGGGGTCTTCTTCCTCTCAGCTTCCAGATTCCAGATCCTATTTATACCGTTGTCCCCACAGGGGCGGGTGATGGAAGACAATAGTGTAACCTGAACACTGAGCCTTGAACATGAATATCTTCTTTTTTTCAAATCATTTTGGCTTCTTCTTTTAAAATACATTTTGATCTTGAAGAAAATATCATCAAAGTATTTTTAGGATTGTGTAGAATTGAACATCGAGCTCTGGCTTATTTTGACAACAATAACAAATGGAATACTGCATCTTCAGGCACCATAATGTCAGACTTTTACTTCATTAGCAGTGGCACTATTGCATATTATGCTGCCCTTTAATTTAAGTTCCACATAATAAAGTTAGTCTATTAATTAAAATCATCCGATACACTTTCTTTATTAAAATGTTGACATTTATGCCAAGGAATTATAGTATCACCTATGGTATCACCTTGTGTTCTTGTTATATTAATTTGGTTATTTTATTAATTTCATCTTTTTTTTTATCTGAAGTGAAACATCATATTTAGTTTCATAGCCAAAAAACAAACTGCACTATAGGATTTGGTAGGAGTGTCAACATGTTGTATAAAGACTCATTAAACTGTGCTGTTTAACATAACGTAACATATATGATCTATTTTAAATTAATACATTTATGGATTTGAAAAACACTTAATTGCTGTCTTGGGTATAAGCGGAGTACGTGTTGCCTAGGAAACATATACAAACAAATAACATTCTGTTTTCAAAGGTGTCTGAAAAGCCATGATCAGTGATTTGATCACAAGTTTGTGGAGATCTTATAATGTGATAAAAACAGAAGTAACTGTCGTCAGAGTTTTGTAATGGGTCATTTTTTGTTTTGGCCTCAGGCGCTAAACTGAAAATAGAACGTTCAGCACTGTTGTGTACAGTCTCTAACTTAAAGACACACCTATCTCAGAGGAAAACCAAGGTCTTTTGTGAAGCATCAAGACACGAAAGGGACTCCCGAGTCCCCAAAGAACACCACCATAATACAACATGAAGGGACAACCTGAGAAAGATTACTTTACAGGGATCTTTACAAATGCCGGTTATAATCTCTTCTTTGTTGTGAAAAAAAAAGCATTTGTCTGCAAGCAACACCATCAGTGTTACTCAAGGCATTGCTAGGTGAAAACCTGGACCCCTTGGGAAAAACTATTAACCTGGTTCAGGCCTGTGGCAGATTTGCAATAGGAACTGTCCTCAAAAATAGGTTGTTCTAAAAGAGTGCGATTGTCTGTAAGTCTGTGACACTCAAGTTGTTTCTGTAAAACGGGCTCAGTTTCAGTAATAAAAGTATGATTGCTGTGATACTTGATTATGAAACAAATCTTAATCTGTATCTGATTCTCTAAAAACTAAAAAAAAATACAACAAAGGGACACACTGAAAATGAGCAAACAATATTTTCGGAAGCACAGCCAAGGGATCCCTGGCGATTAGTAACCTGAGGATACATGCTTTATGGGAAAAACAAACAAAGACACATATAGTGCGTTTAGGTGTGACGCATAGATTCTACACCTAGCTTATCATGGACGTATCAGTAGCAGTGCAAGTATGCAGATCATCAGACTTTAAGCGCAGTTTGGATGAAGACCCTTTAGGTGATCACTGATTGTATGTTAGATTAAATTCTGAACAGTATTTTAGGAGTAGTGAGTCAGGTCAGATCAGTAGGATCCATATATGACAGGGTAGTACATACATTTACTAGTATTACCTGGTCAATCAGAGCCTGGGATGTTCACTGATGGTCCGCTTGTTGGTCCACACTTTACCTTTCAGCTTAAACTATGTGTTAGCTGTTGGGAACTTGACAGATTTCTAAAAATCTAAGTCAAAGTTGATTTACTTTCATTTCATATTGTCTTCTTAAATGGGTCAGCCACTATCAGATGGTAAAACTGGGTTTACCGGTGTCACACAATTGCATTTTAAGGCAAATAATACCAATTTAAATGAGCTGGTCTTGATAAAGTTGATCCCAGTGATGAAGTTCACACAGGCTTTGGTTGCAATAATCACATTTAAATTGTTGTAAAATGTGTTTACTTTATATAAGAATGCATTTATACTTCAACTTGGGCTGTAACACATTTCCATTTCCTCTAATACAAAACGCTACATTTGTCATGCTTTTCATGCTTGTTTTTGCTTTAATGGAACAAGCAAGGTATTTTTGTCCACTGGGTCCACACTAATTGTTATTTAACATTCAGATTTATGGTAAAAAAAAATAAATAAATAAATTAAATGTAATGCTTATAATTACTTAGAATGTCTTTTTAACACATGGACTTTGAATTTAAAATATGTCTATGCAGATCACTAAAATATAATCATTTTTCTTTTTGTCAGTGTTATGTGTGAAGTTGTTAACCTTGTCCCAAAGAATTGTATACTGTCCCTAACAGTGCATACCTTGAATTATGTTATAGAAAATATAAGTAAAATATATATGTAACATTACCTTATTTTTGTATAGCTTCTATATCCCATGCTTGTGATACTGATGGAAGCATACGGATACACTTTGTTACAGGCATAAATTTTGTGTAGCTTGTTGCAGGATGTGCCCTAAACAGTCAATGACATACATCCTGGAGGTTATATTGTATAAATATAGAAATGGAAAAAAAAATTATATATTTTATTATGTGTCTGATTTGACATGATTTACATGATTTTCAAAATGCAAATAAATTGATTACTTCTATTTTTAATGACAGTTTCACAGTTTCTATATTTTCTTTATAATTGTAACTTTATAGGGTAAAATTAATCTAAAAGCATTGAATCGTTTAGTACCACACCTACTGACTGCAGTTACTCCCTGCTTTATTGCAAAGCCATGAATATATGCAACACCTGAGCAGTATCATAACATTTTTGTAACACAGGAGGTGTCCTTTTTTTGTTTAAAAGGTCATATCAGAGCACAGCACTACCTCATACTGTACTGGTAAACCAACCCCAGGATTTTTTTACCATTATTTTTTTATAAAGCTTGATTATCTGTGACCCACTTGTGCATTTTTAAGAACTACACCCTGATCTCAGTGTCTGTTCTCACATAAATTTTGGGTGTTGGTTCAGGTTGTGTACTTTAGAGGAAGCCTCCAGCTATGTCCTTAATACTTATTTAGCAATAGCACATAGAGGCGTGGTTAAGCGAATGCTTTCTGGTTCAGTCTGTACTTCACAGACTGCAAAGAGTAACATTCTTTCACTTTCTGATATTTACTTACTAATCGTACTTACTAATTGTACTTACTAATCGTACCACAGCATACTACAATGTTAAAAAACAAACAAAAATAAACTTCTTCCAGAAGAAAAACAAAATGTAATATTAGCATTTAGAGCACCTGGTCTTTATCATTAGTTAATTAGTTAAATACAACCTCAGATTAACATTCAAAATGCCATATTATACTGTCATTATTTTTTTAACAGAAAATAAATCAAAATGCAGAAGCAGTGAGTGGAAAACTACAAGGACACTCTTTCTGCTTCCATTAAGAGAGTCGAATTAAGACAATAAGTAGCAGCTAGATGCCGCGAATCACATGTACTTGATTAATTGAGCATGTGCAAGTACGACCACCTCTATAAAAGCAGGTGTTTTGGCACTTCTTTGGACTAAAGCATTCAGTTGTGTGTTGACTCAATGTCAATGAGGAAAGACATCAGCAATGATCTTAGTTGATAACTGTTGCTTTCCATCAGTATAGGAAGAGTTATAAGGTAATTTTACAGTGAGAGACATTATTCATAAATGAAAAACTTTCAAAACAAATGAAAATTATTCTAGAGTCAAAGGTGAGACCATGTGTCCAACAGCTAAAGCTTGAATGAAATTGAATCACAGACCAAATCTACAACAGAATGTCTGAAAAAGAAAACATCTTCACATTGCTATCAGCTGGGAATTTATCACAATTGTGGTCTTCCTCTCCTTCTTACCCACCACTGTGTCTGGTCGGTTGGAACACCAACAAATCAGAATGTAGTTTGGTTATTATTCTGGCTGATGGTGGTTCTATACACACTACTTGTGCATTTTGGATTAGGGTTTGTTAAATAAATGAATGACATGATGTTATATGTCGTGTTTTGTTTTTACCTCATTTTCAGACATGTCACTGAACCAGAACCTGGCATGTTCAATTCAAAACCTCAGAAATGAATGAGAATGGGTGTGCTTGTTTTTTTTTCTTACCATGACTGTATATACTGTTAAGAGCTGGAAGATAATGTAAAGTCACCATATGTTTTCTATGCAAATGTATAATTTGTAAACTCTACCCACCAGGTGAATATAGTTTTAAAATACTTAGTTTTATGATGATTTTTAATCAAATGATTAAATAGTACTAACTTGATGTCACCTACTTCAAAATTTGTGTGTAAAAATAAATACCTCCCCCTTAACAAACTTAAAAACGGTTACCTTTAATGAGAACTTTAAAAAACTTGAATATGAAATGACACATCACCTCAGAACTTCTTCTAGTTTCTATGTTTTCTGCTGTGTTTTAAGACCATCTGGTCTTGGGTCATAGTATCCACAGGGATTTTCTGCTCAGCTCACAGACTCAGAATAAAAACATTTAAGCCAAAGGTGTCCTGTGTGCACTTTACTGACAGAGTTTCTCATTGTGGTTTATTAGGAAAAGGCTTTTTGGGCAACGGGGGATTTAATAGTGTGAGTGTAAGTCAAGTGGAAAAACTGCCTGTGGAACTGAGTGACAGCTCTTTCGATGAATCCAACATTGCAGTAGGGTGACCAGATCTGAAGACCAGATATGAGTAGTATTATTGTAGTTTATTAGTGCTTTGTATTTTACTTTAATTCAACTTCCTAACTCCCTCTTAAATACATGCAATACTTTGAAGGGTTTGTTATTTTGTTTTTGTTTTTAAGAGCTCATGCAAGACGTTAACTATTCTTAACTATTGCTAATTGCTCTTCTATCAGGTAATCAAGTTCAGGTTTCTGTGACAATCTCATCCATTAACGAGCCACATATTTTTGGCTTATGTAACTGGCTTATATAAACTAGATACAGGACACTGTGTTGTTATGTGGGCAAAGTGGACACATGCCCAGGACCCTGGAGACAATAAGGCCCTCTGATAAGCTGTGCACTCCTCCTGTTCAGATAAGGACTCCAGCACTGAGACCAAACTTATTCTAGTTAAGTAAAACTAAACTAAAACAAGGAGAATGGTCCTCTTGAAATGTTCAAGATGACAGGAAAATAATTAAGGACAACATTTTAAGGGGCACCTGTCACTTATGGACATTGAAACTGAACTATGTGGCAGCTGGACTTTAGGAACTATTATATTTTAATTATTAAAAATTCTTGCTATGCACATGCATACTATTTACATAAAATACCACAACCACAGCCTAGACTCCTAAAACAAATGCTTTCAAAAGCTTGGAAAAAAAGACAGTCAAGGTTGATGTATTTCTGAGGTCACTTGGGAAATCATTCCAGAATCTTGGTGCAAGGTCAGCAAAGATGCCCCTTTTGAAATAAGCTTGGGCTGCAGGTCTAGAATGATTGGGAAGCAGACTTTAATGATCCTGTGGCAGCAGGTGCAAAACCAATTAAAACTTTAAATACAGTGCCAAAAAGACGCCAAAAGATTTTTAAAATGTATTTGACTCCTTCAGGTTTATGTAATGTTCTGATTCTAAATGTATATATATATAATAAACATTATGAGCTGCAAGCATAATCGTATTACTGTATTGTGTAATTGTACTGGTGTATGTATAGGTTGCATTGTGTTGCATGTTCTGTGTCTGTGGTTATGAGAGGGGAAAGAAATGTTGCCCTTGTCATGTAGCATATATACACATTGTACTTTGGGGGAAAATTTGTCCCCCAAAGTTGACATTGAGTGATGATGAGCAGGTATTGATGTTTCTAAACAGCAAAATTAAGAAAAAGAGAATGCAGCAGCAGGGGAAATTCATTGTTTCATCCAGGAGTTGAAGCTGTATCACAGCAGATTTCATACATATATCAGTATGCCAGTGGGGTAGTTTGAACTCTTGGTGGCAGAGTGGGGACCACATCTGAGGAGGCAGAAATAACTTCAGAGCGCCTATTCATCTGGAGCAGTAGAGGTGGATGGATTGATCAATTGTCAATATTGTTGTTATTTAGTGGTCATTAAAATGTCTATAGAATCTAAAAAACTGATGATGATTCATTTCATAAGTCATGACACATTGTTCTCTACATAAGCTACTTTTATAAGTTAGAAGTATCCGTATTGGTATTGGCAATACTGGCCAAGTATTCGCTTAGTATCAGATCGCAGTAGCGCACCACTACAGAGCAGTGCCTAGCTGTGCGTCTGAGGTAAAATGGTAGTATTTCACAATTTGTGTATATAGTACTGGTGTGCTTTTTGAGCAACAAGTGCACTTGTTGCCTAATGTCTAATAAACTATGCTTCCTATGATGTAACTGGAAACTCCTTTTAACCCTTTGCTGTAACCTTCCACACAACCTGAAGAGTACCTCCTCATGAGTCAATGACAGCTTTCCTTGAGAAGTCTAAATCAAGTTTAATGCAATGGTCTGGTCAGATCTGTTTTTTAGGATCTAAAAATTAAGCTTGCTTTGAAAAGTTAAATGCTGCAAAATCAACCAGTGAAATTAAGCAGTTGGTGTGAATGGCTGAATTAGGTATAACTGAATCCAAGAAATATTTGTAACGCCGAAAAGATTTTATAATGACACAAAGACTACAGATAGCAAATTTTCCACAATGAACAAAGAGGGAAAAGCTGCCTACAAGGTCACTTTTGCCCAGGTCGCCATATCAGGTAACTCACTCAATCAAAATAACTCCTTCAGGAGTACCTGAGGCGGGAACCTGTGGAATAATCCAGAAACTGTTTGGCACTGCTGGATCATTCTCCTCAGTGAGTTTGCTAGTAATTGCTAGAAACGAAACTTCAACTTTAGTTTTTTTTTTTCATTCTCTGTATTTTCCTGATAGCAACTGCTTTGGAAATCTGCTGACGGTATTTTTAATTGGACCGCTGGTCGAGGCAGTTGAAACTGACGGGAGAGGATTGGCCAGCATCGCTCCTCCTGTGTTCTAGAGAGTTCGGAGTGGGAATGATATTGAGGAGGTCCGGCCGCTCCCACACACATACACACACACTACTGACTGATACCGGGGATCAGGACCCGTCACACCCAGTCACTCAGGGCAAAGGCAACCTGCGCCACAGTAGGAAAACAACAGAGGTGAGTATAGAGAGGAGAAGCGTGTGGCATGCTGACGTCAAGTGGTTAGCGTCACGTTAACATCATTAACGGCTGCAGTGTTTTAAGGTAACATCTAAGCTAGTTGGTGCTTTTTTTTGCTGTTGTTTTGTTATTAGGTTTATCTTACTGCCACACATCCTTAAGTATGCATGTTAAGTGTAGCTTAACCGATAAGATGCTTGACAGTTAAAATGACAAACAACAGGTAGAAACTGCTACTGCTGCTGCATGTTCCGTCTTACTCAAAACGGTCGGGATGAAGTTTCTAATATGCGTTAAAGTTACATAAAGTGGGAAGAAAGATCCAGAAAGTTCGCAGGCTTCTGAAGAATGAAAGGGCACGCCCACTCGCACTGCTGCTGATAGACTGGCATGTACTTGCTGCTGCACAGTCACTCTTTCCCATCATCACTCCCAAAACAAATGCAATGCAGTGTCCATAAACAGTGTTAGCGAAGCACATCAGTATAAACAAGAGTCAGTGCAATTTGCAAATAAAGTTGCTTTGCATTATCCAAAGCAAGCACCTGTATAAGTTGTCATATTTTGCAAATTAAGAATGCAAGCTAAAACCTACCCGTCATTATCTTTATCAATATAGGAATGTTCATGCGGACTGTAATAAAGCATAGCTAAAATCAACCCACTGTTAACCACAGTCCAAATATATTTATATATCAATCAGCTCTACTTTTTGCTAACCCAAGCCATAAAGCCCTGGCTCTTATCAAACTGCCAGTCTCCACATTTCTGCTGCACCACTACTGGCAGCATGCCCCACAGGAGGAACCCAGCCACCCACTGGCATGAAAAGTTTGTTATAATGACCTCCCATGTGGTTTAAGATTAGGGTATCATTACAGTGTGTTGGTAATCTGCTACTGTAGCAACAGTAAACATGGCTTTTCCTATTTAGCTGTTTTCCCAACATTTTCCACATAGTTTCACTCAGAAATGTATTGATAGAGAATCCCTTTTGTAGTTTATATTTTTGAGATTATAAAACAGAATATAGAATATTAGTGTCTTGTAATGGCCACTAGAGGTGATTTTGGATGGCGCATTCTTGTTAGACCAACAGCAGTCTGCACACTAAAAACACAGAGATAAAAATTTTGATTTTGATTATAGGTGTCCAAATACCTTATTCTTGGAAGAGGCCCATGCTTTCCTGTCGTTCCTTGTTAATGTAATAAAGGCACTTAATACCAAGTTCTCAGAAAGGAGGAGGCCTAGTAACAGGTGTGGTGGACTTAACTTTCACTGAAACCATTTGTTTGAACAGCTCAGACTCTGATAATAGCCTCATTACCCCATACTACAAGAGTGCATCATGGTATCCCCACCCCACCAGTGCTTAGAGCTTAAGTTACTCATCTGCCACATATCCACACTGTCACTTTAGTGCCAGTCTGTGATTAACAACTATAAATAATGATCTTATTCTCAGGAACCATGTCCAAGGGACCAGCAGTTGGTATTGACCTGGGCACTACCTACTCCTGTGTAGGAGTTTTTCAGCATGGCAAAGTGGAAATCATTGCCAATGACCAGGGAAACAGGACTACACCCAGCTATGTTGCATTCACTGACACAGAGAGGCTGATTGGGGATGCAGCCAAGAACCAAGTGGCCTTGAACCCAAACAACACAATATTTGGTATGCTTTTTTCCCCCTAGAAAATTCAAGAATAGAAGATGAGCTTTGATGTTTCTGCGTATTAATCCTTTATTGCTTCCCAGATGCCAAACGTCTCATTGGACGCCGGTTTGATGACAGCGTTGTCCAGTCAGACATGAAACATTGGCCCTTTACAGTGATCAATGATGCTTCACGGCCCAAAGTAAAGGTGGAATACAAGGGTGAGGCCAAGACGTTTTACCCAGAGGAGATCTCCTCCATGGTGCTGCTTAAAATGAAGGAGATTGCAGAAGCATACCTTGGCAAGGTACTTCTGAGCAAAAAGATTTATAATCTTTTATTTTAAGTCTCTCTTTCCCAGCAAGACACAGAAATGTCAACAGCAGACTTCACTGCTTGTGTCATGTTTACTTTTACAGCCTAGATACCTCCTGGTTTAAAATCAACTAAAAAAAACCTGCTCATCACAGTTCTCATTGATATTCTTATTAAAATTTCCAGACGGTAACAAGTGTCGTAGTGACTGTGCCTGCCTACTTCAACGACTCTCAGCGCCAGGCCACCAAAGATGCAGGGACCATTTCTGGGCTTAATGTCCTTCGTATCATCAATGAGCCCACCGCTGCTGCCATTGCCTATGGCCTGGACAAAAAGGTATGCTAGAGTTTTTTGATGTTGTGTAGAAAGCCCTAAAGTTTGTCTGAATAAAAAAAATAAAAATGTAGTAAATCCACAATCTACAAATTACGATTAAATGCTACATTTTTAGGTTGGATCAGAGAGAAATGTTCTCATCTTCGATCTGGGCGGCGGCACATTTGACGTCTCGATCCTGACAATTGAAGACGGCATCTTTGAAGTGAAGTCCACAGCGGGTGACACTCACTTGGGCGGTGAAGACTTTGACAACCGCATGGTGAACCACTTCATCTCCGAGTTCAAACGCAAGTACAAAAAAGACATTAGCGACAACAAGAGGGCGGTGCGTCGTCTGCGCACGGCATGTGAGAGGGCCAAGCGCACCCTGTCATCCAGCACTCAGGCTAGCATTGAAATTGACTCTCTGTACGAGGGCATCGATTTCTACACCTCCATCACCAGAGCCCGGTTTGAGGAGCTGAACGCAGATCTGTTCCGAGGAACCCTGGAGCCTGTGGAAAAGGCTCTCCGTGATGCCAAGATGGATAAGGCCCAAATCCATGACATTGTGCTAGTGGGGGGTTCTACTCGTATTCCTAAGATCCAGAAGCTCTTGCAAGATTTCTTCAATGGGAAGGAACTCAATAAGAGCATTAACCCTGATGAGGCAGTGGCCTACGGTGCAGGTATGGCCCCTGTGTGCTTAGAAATAGAACAACAACTGTCTTGCACTACAGAGCTACTAATGAGCAACATTTTAAAACTTGATTTCACTTTTCTTTTTTCTTTTTTTTTCTGCAGCTGTGCAGGCAGCCATCTTGGCAGGTGACAAATCTGAGAATGTGCAGGATCTCCTGCTGCTGGATGTGACCCCCTTGTCTCTGGGCATCGAGACTGCTGGAGGAGTCATGACTGTGCTGATCAAGAGAAACACCACAATCCCCACAAAGCAGACCCAAACCTTTACCACCTATTCAGACAACCAGCCTGGTGTGCTCATTCAGGTAAAACTACAACCTCAGTCCCCTCTTCCATTTGTTTACTAAAATGTAAGACTGAAACATTGAAAATGCTTTTTTGATGTTTTGTCATCAGGTGTTTGAGGGTGAAAGAGCGATGACAAAAGACAACAACCTCTTGGGGAAATTTGAGCTCACCGGAATCCCGCCAGCCCCACGTGGGGTTCCACAGATTGAGGTGACATTCGATATCGACGCCAACGGCATTATGAATGTGTCTGCAGTCGACAAGAGCACCGGCAAGGAGAACAAGATCACAATCACCAATGACAAAGGTAACTAGGAAGTGAACTGTATCCAGATTGTGAAAATCGAGTTCTTTGCATTTAAGCCATCTTATTGCTCTGCTACTCAGGTCGCTTGAGCAAAGAGGACATCGAGCGCATGGTCCAGGAAGCTGAGAAGTACAAAGCTGAGGACGACGTGCAAAGACAGAAGGTCTCTGCCAAGAACGGTCTGGAGTCTTATGCCTTCAACATGAAGTCCGCTGTGGAGGATGAGAAGCTAAAGGGCAAGATCAGCGACGAAGACAAACAGAAGATTTTGGATAAATGTAACGAGGTCATCAGCTGGCTGGATAGAAACCAGGTATGAGTTTGTGCTGAACTGTGATTAGAAACCTTGAAAACAAATGCTCAGAATAAACTTGCATTTGACTCCCTCTTGTTACTTCTCTACAGACGGCAGAAAAAGATGAGTTTGAACATCAGCAGAAAGAGCTGGAGAAGCTGTGCAACCCCATCATGACCAAGCTGTACCAAAGTGCAGGTGGGGTTCCAGGGGGCATGCCCGGCGGCTTCCCCGGGGGTGGTGCTGCTCCTGGAGGAGGAGGATCCTCCGGCCCCACCATCGAGGAGGTCGACTAAGCCGCAGCTTGAACAGATGTGCATGAGCCTGTTCCCTTTGTTCTTGAAACATTCGTGTGAGAGTAACACCATTCATGTTATCGCAGTATTATGTAAATACTCAAAACCATTAACTTCCATTCTCTGTTGACTGTTTTGACTTTTTTCTTCTTCTTCTTAACTTTGTTTTGTATGCCAAGCTTAAGGCTGTATCTGCACTGTGACTTTATTGATTAACAGTTTCTCTTGGAAGTGAAGTTCCTTTGAGTTTAGTTCACATTTGCATTCCCAGTGTTTTTCTGGGTTGATATATGAAGCTAAAACTGTTGTTTATTGCACAACGATTAGCTAAATTAAACCAAATGAAATATTTTCATGATTTCCGAGTCATTTATTTATTGCCTCAAAGCTTTTCTGTGAAATTGAGCAGCACTATGGAGTGTTTTCTCAGGCATGGCTTTCAGCCTGCACGTTTAAATCTGAAACTGCATCAAAGCCGATGACTAAGCAGACATGCTTGTAGTTTTTCAAGGCTTCCTTTGTGTTTTTGTGGGTAGTTTACCATCAAAGTTTATTTGCTGGTCCTGATAGTGTGCACAATAATAGAGCAGAGACAAGACAGGCAACAACATTTTTCTCATTTATTTTGCTTAGTCGTGACTACTTAAGATGTTGGAAAGTTCATGGGGGTGTATTGGTTCCTCTTGGTCGCAGGTTATGGACCATTGCTGGTACACGTGTGAGAACATATGTTGAAGTGTTCGGCAGGTCAGCGCGAGTTAGAGTTTCTTGGGCATTCGTGCATCCGGTAGGCACACATGTAGAAGATACCTGAAACAGGGTAGGGTAAATAGTTCAGTTAAAAATAAAAAACACATAACACTTAAAGCATCATGAGATCCAAACCTGAGAAGAACGTGAGCACCACTGCCACCCAGCCCATTATATAGGACCAGGAGAATCGCCAGCTGCCATAACGTTTGCCGTAGTAGTTCACCGTCACCCCTGTGTACACAGCCATCGCCAGCAACACAAAGAAGCCTGCACAAAAAGATAGCGTAAGTACCGGAGGTGCTAATTCTCTGCTATACCAGGAAAGCTTTTATATGACTGCATGTGAGGAGCTCACAGGAGATAAAGAAGAGGATGCCAGCTGCAAATGTCTTGTCAAACCCGTCGAAGGAGGAGTAGTGGATGAAGGCCATGACGCCAATCACAATGCCAATGAAACAAGCCAGCAGGGAAAGGATCATGAAGGCCCGGGTAGCATCCCAGTATGCTGTGAGCCAGAGCGAGACAGGCCAGACTTAATAAATGCAGACTTTAGAAGTATGTTTATTCTTTGTTACACATTCAGTTTGTGAAGTTATATGTTGCCTGTATTTGTGCTTGTCCTAATGTAGGAGACAGATCTAGCTTGCCATCTAGAGCATGTCAAAAAATGTGATGAAGTAAGAGAGAAAATGGAAAGCTGTTTTATGTTGTGTTGCTGGTGCAAATAAAAGCATATGAAGAAATCTCACACACAGGCTCCCCACCAAAAATAGATTTCCTAATAACATCTGTGCCACTAGTGTGACTCGCAACCTACTTGAGGTGGAAGCACAATTTCGCAGTCCCCCTGTATGGAGGACTGAAAGTGCCAAAGCCAGAAATAAATGAATAAATAATTCAATGCAAGCCTTTCGCGTCTTTATTATATTATTTTCAATTTTGAAATAGTTCCCTTATTTTTAATGCTCTTTTTACATCACTCCCCGCATTCCTACTTTATTACCAAACATCAAAATATGTTGTGGGTTCAGGGAGTTTTTTTATTTGTCGATCAACACTAGGTTCAGAAATGTTTGCCAACAAATAAAGCAGTTTGTCTGGACTGTGCACGCTTTTATGAGTGCACATAAAGAAGTGTAGATGTGATGTTTTCTCAGGGTGGGTTTCAAAGTCAAATAATTTTATATTTATGCAAACAGAGGTAAAAAGGAAAGGGGAAATGTTTATAAAATGAATGTATCTATATTCATTAATAAATGTTATTAACCACTTAATTTTAGAGATAAATAATTGCTGGTGCTATTTAAAGCATAAATGTTTTGGCATTTTACAATTAGTTAATGGCTATATGTATTATTTTTTCATCTACTGTGATATTTTTTAGTCAGTGAGTCATTTATTCATTTTATTGATTAATTAATTTTTATTTTTACATTTTGGTTTTGTTTTTTTTCAGATTGGGTTTTTAAGTTTCAGTCATCCCTACCCATGAACCTAAAGGGAGTAACCATAGTGAAAATTGGAACTAACAAAATATATTGATTAAATAACAAAGAATTTTATTTTTTTTTCATCATTTTTTGTAACACCAAAGTATATTATTTTATTTTATTTTGGAAGTTTTGGTTCTCCATACTCATAAAGAAGAGAGGGGAAGTATTCCAGTGTTGATCAAGGTTCTGGACTAATTGTGAGCCAACTAAGACGTATTAATGAGGGTAAGCCTGTCTGTAGACATGCAGTGTAAGACAACCAGCAGGTCTTACCAATACTGTCTGTATGTGTCATGCATTTCCCAGGCACACAGTACCGCCACAGGCCCTGGTGCATGTAATTGCTGGAGTGCCGATACTGCATCCAGTAGTCAGTTGCCGTGGAGACAATGAGGAGTATGTTTCCAACTCCGGCACAGAACAACCCACCTCCCATGAAGCTGTACATCCTGCCAAAAAACACTGACTGACACGTAGACAAAAAACAGGTCAAGGCCTCACCACCACATCTGAGCCCCGGCTATACCAATTAGAGCAAGTACTTCCTGTTACAGAGAGGAGTAACAGTGGGCATGAATAAAACAATATCTAAATACATTCAGCGGCATGCCACAAATGCGATGCTGGAGCTATCGACAGATCTGATTGCATATATATGAAAAAGAAAAAAAGAACCGTCTTATAAGACATGAACAAGCAGCAGGCTCAATCTGACAAATCATTAACCTCTAACTCTGCTGCATCAGGAAGTGTCTATATCTTTAAAAGCACATGCAGGGCTGATAAACATTTTTCAAAGCCAGATATATTTATGTTAAATTATACCCAAGTCTGCCAAACATGGTACAGTGAACAGTGTGTAAATGATGCACACGAGCTCGGGAATTTTATTCCATCTAGATTCAGTGGTGCATCCGTAACACATGGCATATTGTTTAAATATTTTATATAAAGTGGGCTTTTCCACTCTGTTTTAAATTTAATTGAAGTGAAATTTAAGAGAAGCAAGGATTCACCCACTGAACTTAATTCAAACAACACTAAAAAGGACTTTCTTATTCCATACAAAATACAGTTAATTGCACTGTGTTTCCATATTGATCACATACCTCTTTTTCCCCTTAGAAAAAGTCAGAGATTCCAATAATTCGGGTTGTCAAAGCACGGAGGAGCCCAATATTGCCCAGGATGGCAGGAAAGTTTTGTTTGTGCATAGGAAACCAAGCGAACAAACGGGCTGACGGAACAATGGAGCATGCTGAGCCACAACCAATCACAGAGGATGAGTTTTGTGTTTTAGGGAATCTGCTGAAAATACAAAACCGTTAAAGCGCTGCGCACATCTCGGCAATACTGATGACACAGGGCTTTTAATTCAAAATGCTCCACAACCATACACAGCAAACCCGTGGCCTGCGCTGCTCAACCATAGTACTGTTGAAAGAGAGATTATTTAACATAGTGCAAAATGTAGAAACAGAATCCTCTGCAGTGTTGAATTATGTAATGTGACTTTGGTAAATCATTTTGCCCATTATTCACATGTTAAAGTTTTGTTTTTAATAAATATTGGGCTCTTTCTCTCTTCAATATAGACTTTCATAAAATTCAAATTGTACAACTCACAAAAACTTTTATAAGGCTCATAACATAGATGATAAATCAACCATCTCATCATCATTTTAGTTCCACTAAAATGTTGAAAGTACAAATTATGATCATCTAAATAAATTTATATACACACACACACACACATATATATATATATATATATATATATATATATACATATATATTTAGCACTAGCGAGCCCAGAGGAATTCATTTAATTATAGATGAAATAAACAAAATAAATTGCTGGACCATATGCATGCAGTTGGCGTGAAAGCGTGATGAGTGTGGCTAATAAAACTGTATAATGTGGGTGAAGAAGCTGCAGCACAAGTGGTTTATCTTTGCTGTAGCACCTGGCAGAAAGAGCGGGCTGTAAAAGAGAGGGTTGCGTGTCAGAAATTAATATTTCATTCGGTTGCTTGATAGTGTAGCATATTCTATACGAAAAGGTGTTACTGTTGAAAGAGTCAGGACAGATGAGTTTCTAATCAGGAGCACAATCAGAGGGTCAATTATGAAGAGTTTGTTTTCCAAGAGTTTGGAATAAATAAGTAAAGCAAAGCAAAGTCATTCCAAGTCTGGCATATTTCTTGTCTTAGCTCTTCCTTTCCTGTATCGTTGATGGTGTGTTTTGATGCCTCAGTATCGAATGAAGGCCAAAAAGCAAAATAGGTCTCAGGCTTTTTCCAGTGGGTTCTCCAGTTAGGCGTAGCCACCCTTAATAACTTGTGATGCACACCGAGTCACTTTGTTCTGGAGGCAGGTCTGAAATATGACAGAAACCACTCAGTTCAGAAAAGACAAACAAGAGTTACACCTAGCAAGTGTCCAATGTGGAAAGAGTGAAGGCAGACGTTAACGTAGCACACAACTAATTATTTATTGGTACGGTTACTTAGAATAGAATAGAATAGAATAGAATTCAACTTTATTGTCATTGCACATGCACAGGTACAGGGCAACGAAATGCAGTTTGCATCCATCCAGAAGTGCTTAGTGATATAGGTATATTACAATATATATTAGCAATAATATAGATATGTAAGTATATTACAGAAATGGGTCTATTATGGTATGTTATAATGTACACGGTATGAAGTATGTTGTGAATATTCTATAACTATAAGTATGTACAGGCTGTAGTGAGCAGTGTTGGTCAAGTTACTTGAAAAAAGTAATCAGTAACTAATTACTGATTACTCCCCCAAAAAAGTAATCCCGTTACTTTACTGATTACTTATTTTCAAAAGTAATTAATTACTTAGTTACTTAGTTACTTAGTTACTTTTTAAAAACACGATTTACAACCTGAAGAGGTGATAAAGCGATAGATCTTTCAGCCCAATTCTACTTTTTCTACATAATCCATCATACAAAATGTAATCAAATGGAAAAGTCTCTTTTTAAAACTTGTTTTATCAGTTTTAATCTTTTAACTTTATGCATCAAGCAAAACATTTAATTATATGCAACATTCTCTGACTGGAAGAAATTAGTTTAACATTTAAACCTATTTTCTACACATTCCAGCTCATAAAATAAAATATTTTTTGTGTTTTCACTCACTCTTTCAAACAGATGCAAGTAAAACACAGCAGAAAATAAATAAAGTCAAAGACTCAGCGGTCCTTTTGCTCTATTTTCACCTGTAAAGCAGGAGCAGGGTAGGCGGAGGGTTACCCTGGTGCAGGTGTGCTGCGGTCAGTTGAAGAATCCGCGCGAGTGTCTCTGTGAGTTTCCCATCACGTCGTAGCTACTCGGTGCTTGCTCGGAAGTTTAGGGGGTTTTTTTCGCTGTAAAAAGAAGTTTTCTTCCCACGCACGATGGACGCTAATGTTTTTGTCACTTTTTATGGAATCAAACTCAAAGTAAGGTCAGTACTTCCACACTTTAAACGCTGCACGCTCATACTCTCTCCCGCACTCGATATATTATCCATTGTTGATCTGCACACAGCTGCTGTCACCAACGTCGCACTTGCTTACGTCACTGTCATGAGACATTCTCGCAAAAAAAATCACGGTTTTGGTAACGCAGTAACGCAGCGTTCCTACGGGAAAGTAACGGTAATCTAATTACCGATTTTGCAATAGTAATCCCTTACTTTACTCGTTACTTGAAAAAAGTAATCAGATTACAGTAACGCGTTACAAGTAACGCGTTACTGCCCATCTCTGGTAGTGAGTACAAGCTATGTACAGGATATGGACAGGATATAAATATGAAAAACTATACAGAATATGAAATAAATAACTTTACAGGAATCTGAGATATACAGCTATACAGAAATGGGAACTATGCAAGTTGTAAACAGTTGTAGGGTTAAAAATTATCGTATGTACAGAATGATTGTTTACACAGGGCTATACAGTAGTGCAGTTAAGGTAAGTGAGGGTGTGGATAATTTCTACAGAGGCTATATAAAGTGCTAGTGGTTGTGAGTGGTGGTTCACTCCATGTTATTATTGTGTGTTTGAGGGTACAGTTGTCCATTGTGTGTGTGTGTGTGTGTATGTTCAGTCCATGAGTTAACGTGAGTTAACGTGGGTCAGATGTCAGGAGGCAGAGTTCTTATCCACAACACAATAAAAAAAAACAACCTTTGAACCTTGAAACTGTCACACTGTGATATGTACATGTAGATTTAGGCCCATGAGGAGACGCCTAAATTCTTAAAAACTCAGCACAATCTCTCTAACAATAAACAAGATAAAATACATAAGATAATAAAAAAGATCTAAACAATTTAACTTCCTCAAACTGAATCATATTTTATATCAATCTCAGCTCTGTCCCATCTGGTGTATCCAAATCGTGTTTAACCCCACATAACAGAGCTATAAAAACATGACAATAGTATAACAGTAGTTAATAGTTTGAGTCATGCTGAACAATGATGGAATTTATTTAAGCATAATGTGTAAGAAAATAAGTGGGTGGAGTTTATGTAAAGGTGGTTATTTAATTTCTTTAGTCAGAGTCACTGGCTATTTCCATAAAGGTCATTTAGAGCACACACAGGTGTACACAATGAAAATGGATTCAGCAGCCTGGTTCAGCATTGTTCATTAGTGAGCTTGGCCTGCACAGGACCACTGGTAGCACAAGAATAGGATAAAATCCATTTATGAAATATTTTGTTTGAGGATTGTTTGCATTTCAATCATTTTATTATGGTTTACGCAAACCCCTTTTAACATATTTATGTTTATTCAGAGCAAATTTAGGTTTTAATGCAATCTATAAAACTCAAAGGTTGAACCCATGTTAAATGTGTTGGTACTAACATGTCTGCTGCTGTGACATCTTCAATCAAGTAGCACAGCAGCAGTTATCTTCATATCCCCCTTGACAATGAGCTTCAAAGGACAACAAGCTAATATGTCTGTACTTTTAGTTGCTATAAATACAAGTGGACCTGCTCTGAATTTAATCCTAATTTCACAAAAAGCATTCACACATTTAAGTTCTCGAGCATTTACTGGGAACCATGTAAAGGAAAAGGTAAATAGTATAATAGTAACTGAGTAATAACTGAGTCAAAGGCCATCACATGCTTGACTCAGTTATTACCACTAGGTGGTGCATTTTATTTAATCTTGCACCAAACACTGACTCATTAGCTGCATTTTGACTTACAGAAATATACCAATGTGCTGTACTCTTAATTTTCTCTTAAATGCACACTAACTTACCTACCTATATTAGGTTTACATTGCAGTTTGGGTATCCAATGCTCCATACAGTAAGTAAGGTTAATGTATTAATGTCATAGTCCCGGGTCTGTGACCCAGTGTTTTGAGTTTAGTGGGTTTTCTAGTTTTGTTTGCTTATGAATCCTACGGTTGTGTAATGTGTATATTGTTTCTTGTAGTTCTCCCCTTGGTATATTTAGTCTTCTTCTGTTATACATTGTGTTAGAATAATTCCTCCCTCATTGTTCCCCATCCTCTTGTGTCTTGTTTCCTGTGTTAGTCATTGATGCCTCCCTGTGAAGTCAGTCTTGTCTCGTTGCTAAGCTGTCTTTTTCGCTCTCATCACTCAGTGTCTCTTCCCAGTCTCCTCTTGTCCTCTGCCAGATCGTTAGTTCTCCCCCAATGTGTCTCATCCATGTTCCACGTTCTCAGCTTCAGGTTTCATGTTTCACATCCTTAGTGTTTAGTTTCTTCCCAGTTTAGTGTTAGTGAAAGTCTTTGCCTTTTGTTTTGTGTTTTGTTTGATTTTGTGCAGCCTTAAAATGTGGTTTGCTTTGGCTAAATTTAGTCCTACTGTCCGCTTTTGGGTCCTTACTTCAAATACATGATGTGCGCCTGCAGATGACAATTAATCCCACATTGATTGGATTTTTACTATTGCCCTTCACATATTAAAAATCCCCTATACAAAAAATAGTGTTCGCTATTGTTAACTAAAGCACTCTGTTGTGTACACATTGATGCATGAACAGGTCTAAACACTTAAACTGTTTTTACCTTACTCTGGGAAAGCTTCTTCAAATTCATCTTCAGTCCCTATTCAAGACGGGTTACTTTTGCTCGTACATCACAGCCACTTTGTGCTCCAATTTCCAGTTGTTCATATTGTAGTTATCATGCATGTGCACTTTTTTATATAGACGAGAAGAGAGAACTACATTTCCAACAAGGGAAAGTATCGTTCTACAGCTAAAAATGACAAATCTACTGTCGACCTAATGTTGTACATTTTTAGATACATGTGAAGTGGTCTCTTTTACAAACTGAGCCTGTGTGCGTGTGGGAGGGGTCAGCAAACCACACAGACCCTAATCCACGCAACAGGGCTAAAAGCATAAATTTGTCGAACCCTTCTAAATTGCATAACCTATTCAAATTGCATCGGATTACCATTATCATCCTAGCCTGGTGGGACCCAGCGTGTATTTGCCGAAGGCAATGGAGTCCAACTCGCTTTCCACGCCATCCACTGTCTCCCTGCCAAAACACTGTAGTGCTTCCACTAATAAGATCTGCACAAAAGAGGCACATGCAGCAGCTGACGGTGCAGACACGAGGAAAAGCCTTTTATATCTCGCTGCTGTCACGTTTCAGGAGACATACAGAAAGATGAAGGCTTCCTCCGCTCATTAAACCGCATTCAAAAACAGGCATTTTCAGAATACTGCAATCCGTAGAAGGCATCAAATCACACACAGTGTAGTATTAGACATTTTACAGGGAGCATGATATAACAATATCCAAGTTCATTCAAACCTCAGGGACATTTCGCCATTTTCCTTTTTCCTCACTCTGCTCTTTAAAACCTTCTCCTGATCACATTGCTTGCATTACAAAATGGTTGTGTTTAAATTATTCAGGGTGTCTTTAATCGTTATCAATCATTATTTAAACATACAAAGTCCAAGATGATTTCTTTCAGTTTGGTTTGAATTTATTTTTATCGTTCACAAGGTCAGCCCAGCAATCTATAGACTTCCAAGGAACCTTGAGAGGACTGTTGTTATGTATTAGGTGTGTATAAACAAGGCTAAATTGAGAACAATTGAATTCAGTCAGCAAGCACTTGGCAGCAGTGGGGAGAAAGAACTGTCCTTTAACAGGAACTGACTGCATGAAGAGGTAAGAGAAGCATAAAGAGACAACATATAGCAAACAGGACAATAATGCACACCACACAACATGTTAATGACATGCAGCAGCCTCATAGGGAAAACAAAGGGAGTTAAGAAATTCTCAGTGCACTGGAGTTCCTCCAGTGGCCTGAGCCTACAGCCATAATTACTGGCCTAGTCACACTAGAGAAAAAGTAGGGCAGTAACCTCCAAGGAACTAGGAAAAGTCGGCAGGTGCTGTTGGTTACTGCATTGAATCTTTCAGCATTTTGCAAATACTTGCAGTGACCAACTGTTTACCCAGAGGCTGAGGGTGTTGCATGCTCATGGGATATCATTTTTGATTGGAGGTTGCACAGGTCGCCTGGTGGGAAGCAACCTCTGTGTAAACAATTACAGTCTAACTTGGACCGACTGCAGTTGCTCTCAGGCAGATTGGAGAAGTTTGCGACTAATTGCCATCTTATTTATAAATGCAGACGGATTGCCAACACATTCACTGAGTCAGACTATACCGATGAACATAACCTATCTGCAACGTGTCTATTGGCAATTGGGGACTTGACTCAGCTGGTCCCTAATTGGTAATATTCATAGACTACATAAAAATAAGTGGTCTGTGTTACTTTGCAGTTACATTGCTTTGCAGAATTCACATTAATGCAAATTTCTGTGCACGTAGACAGCAACAGATGTCAATTGCCATAATACCACAAACAGATTTCATGTAACTGTTAAATGGATCCCATGCAATCTTGTTGCTGTTCTGTCATCATCTTGATGCTCCACAGTTATTTAAAGGCATCAACTAAGAGTAGTCGCACAAACCTGATCCCCATTTTTCAATCAACCATTTCAAAGGCAGTGAGATCAAGTTCATTTCACACCGCTGCAATAATTTTGGTTATTGTGGTTATTGTGCTCCCAAACCTCTTTTTTTTCTACAGTGGCTGTACCAAGAATGGTTGAGAGTCCCACAATCCAGCTCCACCTATAAGTTTGATCAAAAAGGTAATCTTGAAGATAAACATTCACAAACATTCCCATATTAGCGGCTTTAAACTAAATGCAAGCGTATTGTTATTTATTGATTAGTGCATATATTACTGTTTACCACCTCAGTTTACTGTGTTAGTACTGCTGAGATGTACTAATTTAAGTAAAACACAACATACAGGTGAGGAGAAGCTTTGCAGGTGTTAATAATTTATTTTATTTGCACAAAGCCAATTCACAGCAGCAGTCTTCTCGGGATACTATTGTATCACACAGCAAAGCTCCTGCGTCCTGGAGAGAAAGAACAAAAGAAGGCACACATTTCATTCCACTTAAACATTTAGAAAATGTGTGCTGTTTAATTAATAATTTACATGCTTGATTTAGCATAGCTTTTTAACTTCATGGTAAATTTCTTGTCTCATATGAACCCCTCAGACTCGCTTGGATTTAATAAGGTTTTTATTTTGATCTTTCGCTACCAAATACTCATTATGAGTTTGGCCGTTAAACACAGTTTGGTGACTCTTTAATGATGACTGTGGATATCGTTATCGAAAAGCAAAAATACGGCATTAAATCAACGCTCACTCATGTGTGCACATAAAGAGGGCCGAGTGTGCACAGATCACCATCATTCAGTATAACTCAGAGATAGATGGAAACGTTTTTCTAACAAATGCTTTATTGGTCGGTTTAAAAATGAACACACCGGTGATCTACAGGAGTACCACGGTACACAGTCACACAAAGATTACAGAAAAAACAGTAGCACACACAAACACAACACACATGCACGCGCACGCACACCGACATGATGGGTTATTAGCACATTATCTGCCTCGTGACGTCTCCCATCAGTATGGTTTGATGGTTCAGGAGTAAACAGAAGATACATTCAATAATCAGCTGTACAACAATGTAATACTTGGATTCAACCCTACCCACCCCCACAATTTGTTAAAAATACAATATTTTCCCGCAGATCTGCAGATTTTTGTAATATATTTAACCATATCTTTTAAAAAAATTGGAAAGATGTCTATATACACAGAGGAGGAGTAACGGAAATCACAAAAAATAAAGATTAAACCAATAAAATAAGATTAAAAAAAAAAAGAATAGAAATAGTTTGTGAAAAGGCAGATGGCAAGCCTCGACACGTTCCCTTTTGTCTTCAGTTTTTCAGCAGATACCATGGCAACAGATTGATGGTTCGCAAAGACGGGAAATCAGGGAGGAAAAATGGACGGTGTCACATGGCGTAATCGGCGACTGTCTACATGAGATTCTGGAAAGAAAAGACACAACAAAGATTAATGGGACAACAGTGTATGACTGCACAGATCAGCATCATTTAAATACAGTTTACAACAAGCACGAGCCTGAATGATTGAATGATCTTTTTGAAAGCTGAGGCTATATATGATATTTTATCTGCAGTTGTTTAGTGGGTAGTGCATGAAAACTGCTCATTCTTTAAAAAACTGTTTAAAAAAGACAAATTGCTAAAATTAATATACTTTGAGGAATCCCAAAAACAATAACTCAGATGACATTGTGTTTTTTTTAGATGTATTTCTTAAATGTTCCCAACTATATTACATTTTATTCCCAAAGACGCTGAAAAAAAAAAAATACACCAGATATATTGAATCATATCTCAATAACAGGCACCAAATCATGCTCCGAAAATGAGATTTGAAAAGTGATTGTGGACATACCAGGCAGGGGGATGGCTAGAAAGTAAGAGGATTATATTTGGGCACTTCAACTTCACCACACTCCTTACAATTAAGGCCTCACTCACACAGGACTAGAGACCAGTTGGCAAACCTCTTGGTCGTTTGGGAAAAATGTGTGTCCCCTGATTCATTTCTGTTGGCCAGTGATTGCTGGCAGTCACAAAGTGAAATTAGCCGCAACCAAAAACCTTCTTGTAATTTCTTTAGTAGCTAGCAGACAGTCACACGTCTGCACACTGAGTGGCAGTGAAACTGGAAAGAAACTTGTGTTTGACCCAATGAGCAAGCAGTTTCACAGCCAGACTACTCCTCTTTGTCACATCGGTAAAAACGATAATCTCAAGGATGACATCACTGGAGCCACATCCATCTTTTATTCTGTCTATGCAACCACGATGTTTTAAAAAAAAGTGCAACTGTAACTTTGAAGGCAAACATTCTGCATTTTTAGTTTGTGTCATGCTGTTCACAGTTAGTTAGCTATGCAAACTACGGGAGCAATCACAGAGAGGTTTTTTCCCTAGTGACCTGTGGCTGTCAGAGCTCAGTCACGCAGTCTCTAGGGCTGTGACTGAGCAAACAACAAACAGGCTAAACTTTTAAGCCTAAAGATAGCGACTTTAATTAGAAAAAGACAGATTTCAGGGAATGAGTGCGTTGCATACTCATTGGTAAAGCATAGAATTATTTCAACTGTATCTATTCACCTGTCTGTAGGTCTTTTTTAGGTTGTTTAAAAATCACCACATTTATAGATATATACTTCTACTTTGGATTCAGAGATTTTCCTGAGAAACTGCAGTACTTTTTTGAGTTTTAGATAACTATTTGTATCTCTCCTCTAAAACCTGCAGTAAACTTTTGCCATTCACTGTCTCAGCCTGCCCTCAGGTTGCTGTTGAACGGACTGTGCACCACATTATAAAGGCTATGTCTGTTCAGTGGTTTCAGCCCCAGTGTACCTCATTTCTCCTAAGACCAGCACTAGATGGTTGCTGAAACACTCCTCCACCAAGGGACCCGTAGTTTGACGTCTGGACGTTGGGCACGATGCTTGACTGTCCGTACGGGATTACATTCTCATCTGCAGATGACAAACAGATAACTCAAAGTCACAGCTGTATTTATATAGGTTAAACCCAGAGTGATGGAGCACAGTGCAAATAGACCCCCTGCTACTAAAAGCAAGGCTGCTTGACTATGGGATGATAAGTGTGCAAACATTCGGTGGCAGTTGTTTCTTTCTCAGCCCAAAGGGATTTGCATGGAGCATCACAATAACATTAATACATATCAGTTGAGGTCCAGCTGTTGAAGCTAGGCGGCATGCGATGCAAAGACAGATGTTGCTCTTTTATCTTTTTGCTGAATGATGCTCCAGGATGCTGCATTATGTGCTTACCCTGCGATAACCACTTTGTAGATCCTCTCCTTTCGGGTGAGAAATGTTCTCCCCTCTTCTGTAGAGTGGGTGAGTCACTCCCCTCTTTGTCTGCTCGACTGCGGCTCAACACATCAGCCAAGAGCTGCAGGGAGTCATCTGTGCGGAGAGGAGCCGGTGGAGGGGGGAGCTCTGCGCATGATTGATAATTGATGATTAAAAAAATAAATAAACAGAGTATTTTGACTTTAAAGAAATAGTTTGACATTTTGGGGAAAAGACGCTTAATTGCTTTCTTGCCAAGAGTTAGATGAGAGGATACCACTGTCTGTTTATTATATATGAAGCTAAACATAGTAGTGCACACAGTAATCTTTGCACAAAGACTGGAAACAGTAGGGAATGGTTAACTTAGTGCTGCTCTAAAGCAGCAGCAGCAGTGCCTCTAAGGCTAACTGATTATATCTTGTTTGTTAAATTAGTTAACTACAAATGGCGATTTTACATGGTGCTATTAGCCAAATTCACAGAAGAGAATGCATTATTTAAAACTCTCAGGGAGTAAATTAACGATCATATTTGCCAAAAAGTTACTACTTTATAAATAAGCTTTACTAAACATTTACAAATATCAGAAAGAACAGAAATAATCCAAAGTGAATTCTTGCACTTGATTATGAAGTCTGCTGCCATGCTAGCCACTCTGGGGTGCTTTACTGGGATAAGTGCTAACACCAGAATGCTGTTATGCTCACAATAATAATGATGACCTTCCGAGGGGTCGCCAAGTATAATGTTCGAGGTATTGAAAGTCTTAAAGCAGTATATTAGCATAATGATATTTGTTAATTAACTGTAAGGTGTGATAAGTTAGATAACTTATAAAACTGAATAGACTATGGTGCCTTATATTCACCAAAGCAATTAGAATCCAGTCTCTGGGGAAAATGAAGGTCAGGAAAAAATCAAACAAAGTCAATTTGGCAGTCCAGCCAGCAGCTGTTGAGATATTTAAGTCAGTTAACTACAAAACATCACAAATTGATTTGTGAACTTACATTTGAAAGGCTGAAGTTCAGTAGGCAAAGGCATCACGTTGCATTAAAGACTATAAACTCTTTAGAAAGATGTATACAGAGGCCATAAATTAAGTGTACCCTGTTCTTTGGACTTCTATATAGCTCGTCAACCTTCAGCAGCAAAAGAGCCAAAAGAGCCATTTTAGCCCCAAATTAATTTTTTTTTTACATAATTATTTTTCAAAGCTTGTGGGAACAGCAGCTGAAGGGCTAAAGAGCCGCATGAGGCTCGTAAACCACAGGTTACCAACTTCCGTTCTCTAAAATCAGACTTCTTTTTGAACCTGTGAGACTCGCCCCCTGCTGGCCACTAGAAAGAATTCACATTTGAGCCACTTCCTCACTGGCTTCTCTTTTCAGATCTGGAGGCTACAATCATTTTTATACACAGTCTTAATTGGTGACCGAACACTCTAACAGAGCACTCCAGAGAGCCAAGCTGCCAGAGTGGTTAATATGCCTCATTCGTTTTTCCAGCCTAAAACAGAAATTAGAAGCATGCGGTGGAGCACATCATACCTGCTTCACTCTGCAGATCTCTCTTGTTTGGTCCATCCTTGGGCGTTTTCTTCTTACTCTTGGATCTGTGCGCCGGGGCTGTGGGGCTCGACTCTGCAGCTGTAACAGGAAATTGTCCTGACGGGAAAGAACACTGATGTCATCCTCAGGAACACGAACAGGGAAAACTAAGAAACGCTGAGCGCCACTCTGAATAAATGCAACATGATTTTCGTGTACAAATTCTCTCCGTTTAGTTACATCATAAACTAAATTATACATGACACTATGTGGTTGTGTGTGGATGCTGTGAAGCATTAAGCTGAATTCAAACTGACCTTTACCAAGGCTTTCCCCCTTGAAATCATCTACCCACTGGCTAGTGCGGTATACCTCACTGCCATCCTGGGCCTTCATGTTGGTAAACAGATCGGGGTTAGACTGGGAGACCAAGTGGTGACGTGCCAAGAGGTCAAAATGCTGCAGCCGTGGACTGTCATTAGGCTTGGATGCATCTTGCTGGTGGGGAGATGTCAAAGTTGCAGTGTAGGACAGCTCATCTGGTTTAGAAGGCAGGCTGGGGAGTTCCTCCCTGGAAGTGTCCATCAGGTAGGTTCTGGCTGGCAGAGGAGGACACCAGTCATCGTCCTCCTCCTCAGAGCTAAGGGACAAGAGAAGGCAGTGAGTGTGCATCTTTGAGGAAATTACCACATATAAAAACTAGCTTATAAACAACAGTCCAGATGTGAGTGAATGGCTGAACTAACCACCAATCCGTGTCATCAGTTTAAACTAATCATGTTTTACTGAATATTTTAAGTATCATACGGTTTTGTGCAAAAGTCTTGAGCCACCCTTTATCTCTTTATAATTTGCCAGGATGGTATTAGATGGTTGATAAAAGGCTGATGATAATTTTCTGTGTTCATAATTCCATCAATTTTGACAATATCTCCAACACCACTGGCTGGAATGCTCCAACCCATGACAGAGTGTCCACCATGTTTTAAAGATGGCTGTAGACACTCACTGTTGTGCCTCTCTTCTTTGGGTTCATTAGTCCATTCAAGTTCTCGTTTGAGTTGTGGCAAGCACCAAGCAACCAAAAAACGTTGCTTTGAAAGTGGTCAGGTACAAGGAGTAGTCTGAAACACGCCACGGTAAAAAACCAAAAACCTTTGAAAACCCTCCAGAAAGCCAGCACTTTAGAAAGGAAGGGTGACTCAAGACTTTTACAAAGTACCGCACAGTATTAAACAATCAGAGATGTAAAGCTACCTGCTGTGGCGACAGAAAAACAAAAGCAATGTAATGTTTTTTTACTCCCATGAACCTGCATTTTATTCACACAGACAACTAAGTTCAAACATTCGGTATGTTTGAACTTATAAGTAAAATATCAGCTCATTTAGAACTTAATGCCAGCCTTACTTTTGTTGAAGTGGGATCGTTAGAAACTGAACAAATTATGGAAAACAACATTTTTTTTTAAATTCACTGTTTACTTTTTTCCTCATAGCAGAGGCTTCACAGACCAGCATGTTGAGAAAAGAAGCTGAAATGAGCCAAGATTTTAGACTTTAAACATATAATTAGTGTTTTGCGCTTACAGCTACTACAGATGCGTGCGTTTACTTGTTGATTTTTCCGTCTATGAGGATTTTGTGATAATCTGCAAACTAAAACACACAAATGTCAAGCTGCTAGATCACACAAGCTTGTAACATGTCAAAACAAACATCTGGTGTTGAGATACTTCCAATAACTGTGCACAGAAATACCACTAACACCACTATATATATAAAAAATATTCAAATCAATTCAGTTTTATTTATATAGCACCAAATCACAACAACAGTCACCTCAAGGCGCTTTATACTGCAACTTAAAGACCCTTCAATAATAATATATATTAAAAAAATAATAACCTAATTTCAAGTCCTTGTGGGAAAAGGGAACCAGTGTAGCATTCCCGAAGACCAGAGCCACCTCCATAATTTCTGTTGTCACTTCAATGCCGTCAGGGCTAATTTAATGAACGATGTGTCATTGAAAAGGCAAAGTACTAATCCACCCTGTCAGATGGTGGCTAATGTCGTTAGGAAAGACACGGCACAGTCAGACCAGCCCTCCGATATGTCCGCAATCTAATCTGTCAGAACTAGTTAGAGTGGACGCTCCCTTCTGCAGCCCCAAAGCACGATCTACTCACTGCCCGCAGACACAGCTGTTAATGTGAAAACTCCCCAGACTCCAAACTTCACTCAAGTTTTGCTTGGCAGTCACAGCACAGTTCTAGGGCAGTTTTGATATCCATCTGCCTTAACTGCCTCTGTCATATAGGTGAAGGCAGAGGCCTCCATGCTAAAAATAAACTGACTGATCACACAAAAATAAATGCCACTGTTCTTGGAGGGGGGTAAAGAAGTGGCCTTAACAACAACCTGACATTTAACAGTGCAGTGATTTGTCTCACCTGTGCTGCTCATCTTCTTTGTGTGTTTTTGTATGGTGTCCATCTTTATTGGTGGGAAGAGGTAGAGACAAGACATCCACCCAGGTGAGAGGACCTGACTTGGATGATGTCCCAGTAGACCTCTGCTTTACCAGTTTGTCTAAAAAAAACCCCAAACAATGTGTGAGCCATAATCGTTGTGTTACTCGTTTCCACACTAAAGCTCAAACTGCTTGCTAAGTAAAGGTTTTTAAATACATCCTTTCTGTGTCCACAGCTGTTAGCGCCTCAAAGAATTTTCCTTTTACTGACCATTTTATATCTTCAAGGGCACCTTACGCTTCTGTAGAATCACTGGATATCAAAAGGAATGAAGCACTTAACCTCCGCATACCTTTCCATTCACACAGTATGTTTCAAAGTTTCAGAGCATGGCAGGCTTATTCACAAAGCACCTTTCAATAAGCCAATTCAAAGCCCAGGATATTGGATATAAAAGGGCATTTAAGTACAGGGAGTGCAGAATTATTAGGCAAGTTGTATTTTTGAGGAATAATTTTATTATTGAATAACAACCATGTTCTCAATGAACCCAAAAAACTCATTAATATCAAAGCTGAATGTTTTTGGAAGTAGTTTTTAGTTTGTTTTTAGTTTTAGCTACTTTAGGGGGATATCTGTGTGTGCAGGTGACTATTACTGTGCATAATTATTAGGCAACTTAACAAAAAACAAATATATACCCATTTCAATTATTTATTTTTACCAGTGAAACCAATATAACATCTCCACATTCACAAATATACATTTCTGACATTCAAAAACAAAACAAAAACAAATCAGCGACCAATATAGCCACCTTTCTTTGCAAGGACACTCAAAAGCCTGCCATCCATGGATTCTGTCAGTGTTTTGATCTGTTCACCATCAACATTGCGTGCAGCAGCAACCACAGCCTCCCAGACACTGTTCAGAGAGGTGTACTGTTTTCCCTCCTTGTAAATCTCACATTTGATGATGGACCACAGGTTCTCAATGGGGCTCAGATCAGGTGAACAAGGTGGCCATGTCATTAGTTTTTCTTCTTTTATACCCTTTCTTGCCAGCCACGCTGTGGAGTACTTGGACGCGTGTGATGGAGCATTGTCCTGCATGAAAATCATGTTTTTCTTGAAGGATGCAGACTTCTTCCTGTACCACTGCTTGAAGAAGGTGTCTTCCAGAAACTGGCAGTAGGACTGGGAGTTGAGCTTGACTCCATCCTCAACCCGAAAAGGCCCCACAAGCTCATCTTTGATGATACCAGCCCAAACCAGTACTCCACCTCCACCTTGCTGGGGTCTGAGTCGGACTGGAGCTCTCTGCCCTTTACCAATCCAGCCACGGGCCCATCCATCTGGCCCATCAAGACTCACTCTCATTTCATCAGTCCATAAAACCTTAGAAAAATCAGTCTTGAGATATTTCTTGGCCCAGTCTTGACGTTTCAGCTTGTGTGTCTTGTTCAGTGGTGGTCGTCTTTCAGCCTTTCTTACCTTGGCCATGTCTCTGAGTATTGCACACCTTGTGCTTTTGGGCACTCCAGTGATGTTGCAGCTCTGAAATATGGCCAAACTGGTGGCAAGTGGCATCTTGGCAGCTGCACGCTTGACTTTTCTCAGTTCATGGGCAGTTATTTGGCACCTTGGTTTTTCCACACGCTTCTTGCGACCCTGTTGACTATTTTGAATGAAACGCTTGATTGTTCGATGATCACGCTTCAGAAGCTTTGCAATTTTGAGACTGCTGCATCCCTCTGCAAGATATCTCACTATTTTTGACTTTTCTGAGCCTGTCAAGTCCTTCTTTTGACCCATTTTGCCAAAGGAAAGGACGTTGCCTAATAATTATGCACACCTGATATAGGGTGTTGATGTCATTAGACCACACCCCTTCTCATTACAGAGATGCACATCACCTAATATGCTTAATTGGTAGTAGGCTTTCGAGCCTATACAGCTTGGAGTAAGACAACATGCATGAAGAGGATGATGTGGACAAAATACTCATTTGCCTAATAATTCTGCACTCCCTGTATATATCATATGTGAGTTAATGAAGCTGCCCAAGCTTTCACATGTGGGTGGAAGTATACGTGTTGTAGGTGGTTACAACACTTGCATATAAGAAAAGAGATGAAAACATTGCACTATGGCAGCCATATAAACTATCTATAAAACAAAGCACTATTGGCCAATGTCAAGCTACAGAAAAAAAAGGCAGCTCACTAATATTTCCTTTTTAAGGTTGCAGTGCTCTAATAAATGTAATTACACAAGCAACGTCTCAGATTGTTACACGTAATCACAAGTCTACACAGTTTTATGAAGTTAACTTATTACTATGGAACTGCAGTGCGTTCAGAAAATGAAAAAAGATGAATGCAGACCTTCCCGTGTAATCATGTCGTTCTATATCGTCCAAGAAAAGATCTCATTACTGTGCAATCTCGTAATTAAAACATCTTAAAAAGGTTAAGGTGGTTACAAATGATCCATTTTGAATAACAGAACAGGTGTTTTCTTTCCCGCAAAATTAAATGAATGTGTGATTTTCAAATGGTCATTAACCGTCTCAACAGAAGCATAATGATGCCATAACCACAACTACAGAAAATTATTTTTCTCATGACTGCGTATAAAGAGCCAGACAGACATTTCCAGTTAAGCTGTCCAAAGATACATTTTTTGATCTTTTCCGCTTCCACAAAATTCTTACCATTGCTCTTCTTGCTGTACTGAAGCTTGGCGTATTCAGATCCAGAGTGACCAGACTTTATGGTCCAATGATCCAGGTCCTGCTCCAGACCTCCAAACCCACTGTTTGACAGTATTGGGTTGCTGCTGTAAGGGTCTGGACCCTGGTTGTAGGACGTGCTCGAGTAGGTGTCGTAGTACGCCAGGAGGTCGTCTTCAGCCGTTGTGTTGATGGTGCTGTAGATGGGACTGTCGTTGGACGCCGCGCTGTGCTTCTCTGACTGGTTTGGGTAGTTTATGATCCCAACAGCTGCACAGCAAATGACTATGTTACATTAACAAGGACAATCTTTTATTCAGCACTCTAGCATTTCACATCAGAGAGCTCTTACTGTTGTAATATCTCTCTGAATCCAGTTTGCCAGAGCAGCAGTTGACCGAGTCTTTGCTGTTGTGAGTCAGGTTTGGAGTGGGCCAAGAGTCTGCCAGCCAGGGGTAGTTGCCCATATTTGATCCCAACAAGCCAGGCCTGGGAAGAAAGATGAGATTATATCAATACTGCTTCTATGAAACACACAGTGACACTAATCATCTGATGAATCAAATCATAACGTAGAGTTTACCCTCCATTAATGATTCCTGATCCCTCACTGTGAGCGAAGCCAACTGCAAGAGGAAAAAAGAGCAAAGTTATAAATTTGGAAAACAGCAAAGAAGATAAAGCTTTTGCTTTAAGCCCCTTTTTTCCCAAAGAGCCACTGAAAGATAAAGATGTTTTGGACCGAATTATCATGCTCCATAACCAAATAAACAGTTTATCCCACACGGGGGTTTAAGAAAGCAGATTTGAATTGATATTTTATGAGGGTGCACTGTTGACCTACATACACCAAGAGGAACACAGCAGATCTATATAGCGTATGCCTGCAATACATAAAAATGCAGATGTCATTTTTCTGCTGCTGTATCTGGAGTTAGGGATGGTTAAAATCCATTTTTAATTAAATAAAGAAATCCATACCATAAAGTGAAAGACATACATGCAACATTATGAAATATTAATGCGAAAATTAAATTGCATATTTGCTCCTAAGGCCTTGAGCCATTATTGAGCAAATACATCTCAAAGTCAGACAAGAACTGAGAACTGATGTGCTGTGTGCTTCTGAGCCAAAGGGCATCAAGTAAAGTGTGCGCTGAGCTTTTTACATATGCTTCAGAGTGTCTCTTGAGGGTTTTTTTTTCTTTTTTTCCCTTTGCTCCTGCCATGAAGACTACCCAGTGGGAATAAATATATTTTAATTAACTGAATATGCGATTAAAGTGCAGGCATCGCTTTGCAAAGTACAAACTAAAATTGAAAACATTCATCACTGCTCCAGATATCCCCGGAGGTCTATTAAGAACTTTGTCACTGTCATTGGATGAAAACAAAATCTGATGGTTTGCGTCTTTTTTTCTCTTTTATGTCTCCGTTACATAATGAGTCGTCTGTGACAGGGTTCATCAAATCATCTCGAGTCCTGTGACGATAACCTCTCCTGCTTTTTACTTTTTTTTCTCTACCTAAAGCAGGTAAGTAAGTCATAGTTAATCCCTCCTCCCCCCCTCACCTGCTGGGGTGTATGCGAAGGATGTGGTATAGTGTCCCAGCTGCTTCCTCCTTCGGTGGCGACAGTATAGCCACCCGCTGAAGCCCATCAGCACCAACCACGCAGCCACACCCAGCCCAGCGATGAAGGCTGGCTGGAGGATGACGCTTGTGATCTGCTCTGCTATGCTGAGGTCATCGCCCTTAGTCACGGTCGTTGAAGTCTTCTCAAGCGGGGGAGCTGAAAGAGAAGCGATCCAGTTAATGGAGCCACATGATACACAGCCAAAGCAGAGAGCTGTCAGTCACTTCAGAGTAGAAAAAAAACAAGCTTTTTAAATGGTTTTGTTTCCTCACATATCATTCAGGGTGATTAAATAGTAAACTGAGTAAATTCTTCTTTTAATGGGCCAGCACAGTCGAGGGGATTAGGATCAAATTGGGGCATTAAAGCACTTGAAAACTGGTTAAACGTGAAGGAAGTTATATTGATTTTATTTGTGGACATACTTCCTGCCTGCACAGACACGCATTAGGAGATGTGCCGGAGACGCCCCAAAGGAACAACAGGTGGAAAGTTACAACTTACAAGCAGTTTATCTTAGCCATATATAATTAGTCTGCCATCTATAATCCAGTTTTGAGATCCTTTCCCAGATGCCTTAACGCCCACTCACATCCTGGGCCATTTGACCTCAGGAAATAGGGTGGGGCCAGGTTTCACAGTGGATTCACCCGAAACCTTGGCTGTCTGTGACCCACACCTGTTTTAACACCTTGGCTCGTGTGATTAGGTAGAGGATCAATAGGGGGTCCATGACCCTCTTGTCGGACACTCCCATAGGGCTTAAAATCTGTTGCTCTGGTGGAGAGTCCCAAGTTCACTACACATGGTTGCAATTATTTTAGGGTTGTAAATTATCTTTCCCTAGTTTGACTGTATCATAAAACTGTAACTTGTGTTGGTACGGATTAAACAAGACATAGAAGACATGCTAGTTTTTCCACCTTTGGTGTTTTTAGACTTTTTGATAAGCCAAGTTAGATCCAACAGAAGAAGTGAGAAGATCTCACCTAACTTTCATCAATAACTCAAATAGGTAAGTTTCCCATGTTTTCTGTAAAAGGGTTACAAGTAAAAGAAAAACATTTCAGGAAACACTGGAAGCAAAACATGTTCTTTGGAAGCAACACATCTTCTCTGACTATGTGACTAATATAGCCAAGTAAATTAAAAAGCAGAGCCACAGAGACACAAAACTAAACAAAATAAATGGCAAACTTATTATGCAATCACAACTACTGACTCAAATTCGTGACAAACACCTGCAAAAGTTAGTGTTGGTGATGCACCAGCTTTAATCGTATTCATGCAGCGCAGTCAACTCTCCACATACACATTTTACATGTGGTAAAGTCAGCTTGCAGAGTGCGTCTTGGCATATTTCGGCGTGTGTAGTAACTGTAACAGTTTGACTGACTCACTGAGAAGCAGGCTGACAGGCGGACTCTGAGCGCCCACACCCAGGCTGGTGACAGCAGCCACCATCACGGTGTAACGGACTTCAGGCAGCAGGCCCGTCAGCAGGATGGACAGGACTGCTCCATCCACGGTTCGGTTTATTTGGTTCTCCTGCTCAACGCCGCTGCCCAGACACCAGACCTGTGTGACACCAAAGTTTAAGGTCCTCACAATTTAGGCAACTCACACATGAAAGTTGCTCTACAATGGTACAAGACTACTATCCATAGGATATAAGCAACAGGTACAAGGAGTGCTTAGTATGTAAAATCTTCCCTTCCAAGACTTCGCACCACCTCTGCCATAATCCCCACACCTGTCCACATTCATCAACACTGAGTAAACCTTTTATTTATTCTAAATCTCCTATAGAGCATTTGTGATGAAGACACTGGGAGTTACAATGAAAATGTGTCAGGTAATACCGTGCAATATTTTCTTACGTCAGCCTTTGAGGGCTTGAACAAAATATTGGGTGTATTTCTGAGAAATTGAAATATTTAAGGGGATTAAATATGATCCCTGCCTTTGGCTGATGATCCATCACACATTCAGAAGAATATGGATTCTCATGATCAGACTCATAACTGTCTACGTGTAGACACAAGACAGCGAGAGGGAATCAAAACAATAGTACTCCATGTTCTATTTTGATGTTTTTTTCCACGCTCTGCATAAGCAGCCTGATGATTAGTAATCAGTGTTGCGCTCATTCTAAGAGACAGATAATGAGAACTCTGTTTTTTTTCACAGAGCTAACAGATGAGAGGGATGGTGACTGTTCAGCCGAGAATCTGATGACACAAAACCGAGCAGCATCGCAAGTACTGGCAACACATAAAAGGCAATGACTAATTACTAATTGTTCATTAAAATCTGTGTTTTTCACAAGCATCTAAACAACCAAACCTAGGAAACACTGAGTAATGCCTGCACACAGATGCAAATCGAAAGAACAATTTGCTTTACTGTAGAGCTTAACAACAGAAATAAACACCAGAGAAGAAGACAAACAGTAAAATGCGGCCTCACCTTGTACTCTCTAATTATGCCGCTCTGAATATTATGAGGCGGCGGCTCCCAGGACACGCTGATACTGGTGCTGTTGGTGAGCTGCACCACTGATACAGCCTGTGGAGGGGCACACAAAACTGCAAACAGAGATAAGAAAAAATGAGATGTTACTATAGTTATTAATACATACCAGAGCTGTGATAAGACTGTGTTTACAGGTCCATAATTCCTGCACAATTTCCTGCAAATAACAGATATAATTTATAGAAACTAGAAAAACCTGAAAGAAAATAATCCTTAATTACTTATTTATAAGCATTCTATATAAGAAAATTAAACAGTGTCTTTATTTTTCAAAATTAGGAGGTTATTTCAGATTTTTTGCTAAATTAATTAGAACTCATTCATTCCTTTGTTGTCTGATAATCTAACTCCACTGGAAAAATACTGTTTTTAAAGGATTTCTTTGCCTCATCTAAAGCACTTTAAACTGTGTAACTAATAAATCCCTCCACATTGATAAATGTGACTAAATATTATAAATAAAAAATAGTTCATAATAAATGAAAGAGCTTTAATCAGTTTTGGAAGGAAACATGTTATTTTACTTTCTTGGCAGCAGTCCTTCACCTTGCTCAACAAAAGCTGGACACAAGCGGCTTGATCTAGAGATTATGGTTAAAATCATACCTCTAAAGCTCCTAAACTAACATAATACTAACCACTTTTTATTAAACCTCTATCTATGAGTTTTTGAGTCCAGGCTAACTATTGTTATTTCCAGTTTCTATGCAAAGCTAAGCTGCTGGCTGTTGCTTCACATCGACTACAAAGAAACAAAACAGGATTTAACTGGTATCTCAAATTTGTTTAAACACATATGCTACTGTCCGGAAGCCATGAGCCATTCCTAATTTTTTCAACATTTTTGCTGGGAAAATGAAAAACAGGTGCAGCAACTGAGTAAAATATAAGACAGAAACAGAGTTTGTAAAATTGTATCAAGCCTGAAAGTCAACATTTGGAATGAAGACCTTTATTCTTCAACACAGCCTGAACTCTGTTAGGCAAGATTTCTTTTAATTTCATTAAGTAGTCTTCTGATTTAATTTCCACACGATATTGATATGTAGATCAAAATCTGATGGTACTTCCATCCATGTTCATAATTCCATCAATTTTGACAAGATTCCCAACACCACTGGCTGAAATGCAGCCCCAAGTAATGACAGAGCCTCTACAGATTTCTGTCCACATTAACCTCTTTCCTGACATCCTCTGTATAAACCGATGATTTGAACAAAAAAAAAAAAAGTAAATTTGGATTCTTTGCTCCATAAGACGTCTCCGCTGGTTTTCAGTTCTTGTGTAATTTGGCACAGCTCAGCCTTTTCTCATTTTTTCTCTTCCTTAAAAATGCCATTTTGACAGCCAACCTTCCACTGAGACCATTTGGGACGAGGCTTCAGCGATCAACTGAAGGTTGAGATGCATTTTCTGGGTCCTATGTCAGGTCTGGATATTTTTTTCAGTCTCATAAGGACATAGCTTTCAGATACTCTCCCTCTGATGTAGATCTGTATAGGTTTTTGCAACAGGCCGCTAATAACCAAGTGCATGAAAATACAGTAAAAAATTGGTTCTTTCCAAAGTTATGGCTCATTCTTTGAGTTCAGTGCCTTTTTTATGCTTGAATGAGTCAATGAATAAGTGGCTTAATAAGCTCTGAACATGCTCAGGTACAAGGACTGGACTGAGTTAGAAAGCAGCTAATGTCCAAAGAAAAACTGTGAAAGACCTTGAGAAAGGATTATTAGTCAAGACCACTTAGAAAAAGTACAATAGAGTTTGGCTGCTGTGCAAACATAAAGAACTGTGGGGTGTCTTAAGACTTTTGCACAGTACTGTACTTGCTTACTACTAGTTAGCATTACTTGCTACTGATTAGGTTATTAATACACATTCCTTACCCTCCTCCGAGGTACGCAGGAGAACCATGAGGCTGTCATGCCCTTGTAACTCATTGAAGTAAGGCCGGATCTTGACCTCGTACTCGGTACCACTGTGCAGATCTGCTAAGATGGTACTGTAGTCAGATGTGGCCTCCACATCTTGGACCAGCCAGGAGCTGCCAATCGTTCGATAAAATATACGGTAACCCTGAACGTACCGTGACTGACGGGCAACCTAAAGAAGGTGGAAGACAAAAAGCACAAAAACATGGTCTCACATTTAAATCAGTTATCAAAAGCAGGGAAGCGTAACCAGCTGTTTCTCTACACGTTGATCTATTGGCGTCATATAATGCTGAGCAGAGTTTCTGAAGCTAATGTTTGGAGATTAGCCTGTCCTCCACACATTACAAGCTGACTTTGAAACCCATCAGTATTAATCTCACACTCCAAGAAATCTTGGCGCTCGTAGGAGACAGAACCATCGGCTTCTGCAGGTAGACAGACACCTCTCCCAGCTCTCTCTGCACCTGTCTGTGGTCCACTCCCTGTTCAGTCGGACTCCCATCTAAGACAGCAAAGAAATCTAATCAGTCCAGCCTGGCAACATGAAAACAAAACAGCTGAATAGCAGAAATTCAGCAAAAGCAGGGAACAACTTTTTGATGAAATTCAACATTGCTCCCGGCAGAAGAGCATCACACTGAGAAAGCAATTAGTTTTGAGACTGCACATGCAAAGCAAGTTTTATTTTTCCAAAGCATGTAGCACATTATCTCTGCCTCAGCTCTACATCCAGTATCTAAAATATACTGCCTCATGGAAACTGAAACCAAGACTGAACTGTGAAGAATCTAATGAAAACCATTACATCAAAAAAGGATTTTTTTGTCTTTCATCTTATGTAACTCACCCTGTGTCCTGACAGGCTCGGAGATCGGACTGGGGTCGCTGAGGCCGTACGAGTTGACTGCTCTGACGATAAAGAGATAAACGGTGTTGGGGAAGAGTCCGACAACAGTGTGCCTCTCCTGCTTCACATGGTCCGCTACGGTCTGCCAGGTACTGCCCACTGATTGGCTGCAAGACGGATAACGTCAAAGAAAACGACTATCTTAAAATTGAATTTCTTGTGATGAAGATCTGACTGTCAGAGTGAACGACTGAGATCAAAACAAGAGTGTGTGAACATGACTTAAAGGGTAGGTCAAGTCTTTATCGGGAGCGTGTTTGCTGCCTGAAAGAGTTCGGATAACTGCATGTAAAGTTGGCGCGAGGACTACAATAAACAGCTTCAAGAGATGCTTCTTTTCTCTCTCGTTATCTGTCGTGTTACCATGAGATAACAAGGTAATAGGCTTGATCACAGCTCTTCTGCTCATGCCCTAATTGCACAGACAGATGAAAGTAGAGCAGCCAGGAGAGATGTCAGGAGAGATCTGAATTTTGCATACTTAGGAAATATGGCAACTGCAGTTACGGTAGTCACCCTCATTAAGGGGTAAATACATTTTTTAATCTTGCGAGCATAAGAAAATGAAGTGTGATATCTCAAAGCAAGAATAGAAATAACCCGGAGAAAGAAAGCTATAAATATGAGCCATAGCTGTTTTTTTCTCTTCTTAATTAAATGGTAAATTATTTTGTCAGAAGAAAGAAAATAACAAAAATGCAAAAAAAAAAAGTTAAATCTCTTTTAAGCAGTTTCATATCTATTTTTTTTAGATATACTTTAGATACACTTATTTTATTAAGTACACCTATTCTTAAAAATATCCAATTAGCCAATCACAAAGCAGTAAGTAAAAGCTGTTCTGCATGGAGATAAGGTCGAGATGATGTGCTAAGGTTCAAGCCAAACAAGAGAATGAGGAAGAAAGGTGATATAAGTGACCTTAAATATCGTATGCTTGTTGGTGCCAGACGAGCTGGGATTACTATTGTTTTTCAGGGAATGGTCTGAAGAAGATAAAATATCTAGTAAGCGGCAGTTCTCTACGCGAAAATATCTTGCTGATGTCAGAGATCACAGGATAACAGCCAGGGTGCCAACACTAACTCAAATAAACACTTGTTACAACCATGCAGAAGTGCCTCTCTGAACATCGAAGCAGATTAGCTGCAGCAGCAGAAGACCACAGCAGGTTCCACTACTGCTAAAAAACAGGAAATTAAAGTGGACAAAATGAGTAGATAAGTGTTGTCTGGGGCTCAGTTTCTCCTGCAACATTTGGATGGTAGAGACAGAATTTTACATAAACATCATGACAGGACTGATCATCCTGCCTTGTACTGTATCAATGGTTCAGGCTGCTGCTGGTGGCCCCTTAGTACCAACTGAACATTGTTTAAACACCACAGCCTGCCTGAGTACTGTCACTACCCAACAGGAGATTTATTCCGCAGTGACTGTGTGACGCTATCATGTCAATAAGGACCAAAATCTCAGAGGAATGTTCCCAGCACCGTGTTCAATCTCTGCCATGAAGAATTAAGGCAGTTCTGAAGGCAACATGGGATCTTAAGTGCATTTCTTTACAGTGCTGCAGTGGTTAGCACTGATGGCTCACAGCAAAGCGGTTCTGTGTTTGAATCTGTGTGGTTTTCATGTGCTTGCCTACTCCAGCTTCCTCCCACAGTAAAATAACACATGTGTTAGGTTAATCGGTGAATAAAACTTGGCTGCAAGTATGGCTGTGAAGGGTTGTCTGTGTCTGTATTTTAATCCTATGATAGACTACCCAGGGAGTACCCCGACTATCACCCAATGACAGCTGGGATAGGCTCCAACCCCCCTCCCTCTGTGATATTTAAAATGGAAAACAGTGAATAATTTCTTCTAATCTCCTAAAAAGAAAACTAAAATAGAAAACTGACACCACAGTCTTAATGCAAATCAGTGCTAATCTTCTTCTGGCTGCAGCCCCATATTAAATGAACAGATATCAATCTTCTCGCTTGACGCTCAGCAGGCACGTGAACAAGAAATGTTTCAGCAGCCTCTGTTGAATGAGCAAACAAATTAAAGAAATCACCAGTCGCTTCTTGGATTCACGAGTTTCTGTTCATTGGAAGAAAAAAAAACCCTCATAGCTGCTTCTCTCAGCTTGCTAACAAAGTTTTATTCCGTCTTTAATTGCAGCAGGTTATAATGATGACTACTGAATGAGCCCGGCGAGGATACAACAGCTTTATGCTGTGCAGGTACGGGCACTATCAAGCAGCATGAGTGCAGTTTAACATTTTCCTCAACTCCATGGAGGAGGAAATGGCGAGGCAATTACATCAAGCAGGTCACAGCTTTTTCTCCTTTCTTCTGTGGCTTTTTTCTCAACAAATGTTCTCCAGAGAAACAGTTTTGCCATTTAAGACTCGCATTTCTTTTTTTTTTAAACCATTTTTGTGGTTTTGTTTTCAGTGAAAAAGGAAAATGTAACTGCTACATTTATGTAGTAAATACTCCATCTAGACTGCCTCCCTTTTAAAATCAAAAACATAACTCTTGCTATGTTTGGTATAAAAAGGCATACTGCAATCATAAAAGTGTTTCTTTCTTTGTTCCTTCTGATCCACAAAAACAAACAACTCATTGGAGTTGGAGCGTGTAGCACTGAATGGATTTTTATCAGCTCTGTGTGCAAGTGTGCCAGACTGAGCTTTCTGCCTGCACAGAAAGAAATATATGCGTGCTCGTGTGCGTGCATGTTTGTGTCTATACACTTTTTCTGTACCCCCCGTCCTGTTTCTACAATGAGTGAACTTCCAGCTCGGCTCACATCCCCTCCTGCCATTGCCCCAGGACAGGACAGAGCTGCCAAGCTGACCACTGCAGTAATTGTCTCCTCTTTCACTCTCCCTGTCTCGCTCAGGACTCTAGTTGGTTGTTAGGGCTGCTATGGCTCTCCTCGGAAAAGCCGCGGCTAAACACTGATGTGGTGGGTTTCACTTTGCAACGTGTGGTAACAGAAGTGTCTCTCCCTCAGGCAGAGATGAGTCATTTCCAAAGTCTAATGAGTCTAAATGAAGAAGACTTCATTATCTGGGAAGAGTCAGTCAGACAGTGAGACCTTTATCAAGGGTGGAAAGTTAAGTCGAGGCTGCCTGTTTAACTTTAAGTCAGGAAGACAGTATATTACGGTAATAAATAAATTAAGTAGATAAAATTCAAAACCCAAAATAATATGTGTTCTACTGCAGCTCCTTTCAGTTTGTCCTTGTTTGTGGGTCTCTCTGCCATTGAAGAGTTTTCCATTTCTCCATTTGAATTTGCCTGAATCTGAGCACAGAGTATAGCCCTGTGTCCATCACCTGTATTCATCCTGCTACTTTGGTCAGCAGTCACATCATCAATAAACATCAGTGATCCAGTTTCACTGTTAGCCATACACGCCCATGACATTGCCTCCACTATGTTTGACAGGTGATGTCACGTCGGATCGTGACCTGTTCTCTCTTTTGCAATTTTTTTCTTTTCCCCTCATTCTGGTTCATTTGAATTTCTTAGAAAGGTTTGTAGTCTTTTTAAATATTCAGTCTAACCTCTGGCTTGAACCTTGTTGTAAACTTTGTATTTCCATTCATGAGGGCGTCTTTTGGTTGTCAGCAATGATAAAGCTACCACATCGAAAGTGTTTGTAATTTGTTTTTGTTTTTTCTTAACCATGGAAATAATTCTGTCATCACTCATTTTAGCTGTCTTTAGTGATTTGTGACAGATGGATAGCAGCAAGTGTAAAAGGGAAGGTTAACAAGATGGTAATAAGACCGTCTATGATGTATGATTTGGAGACAGGAGGCCAAGCTGGAGGTGGCATAGTTGATTTTTCTTAGGCGTGACTGGGATGACAAGTGAGTACATCAGAGGGACAGCTCGGCTCACCTCAGCGGTTGGAAGACAAAGTTAGAGGGGCAATGCTCAGATGGTTTGGACATGTGCAGAGGGGAATAATGGATATATTTGACAAAGGATGTTGCATATGGAGCTATCATGCAGGAGGAAGAGGAAGACCACAAAGAAGATTTATGCATGCAGTAAAACGGACATGCAGAGCGCTGTTGGGGACAGGGAGGGAGATTATCTGCTGTGACAACCTCGAAAGGAAGCAGCCGTAAGAAAAAGAAGTGGATTTGGGCACTCCAAAAGTTTTTGCTGTCTCTAATTGGTTTATTTTGGGTGGGTGGGGGTGGGGTTCCATCCAGTAATAGCCTTAACTTGCACTAAAATCTCTTCAGGCCTCATAATCAAAATTACAGCCAAATGTAGAAAATACAAATATAATTACACTTTTAATGAACTTCACATGACTTCATTTGCCACGAAGTAACAAGGGAACAGGCCTCACTTTGCCACGAAACTGCTCGTCAGTGCAGTTAATCGTGTGCCTCTGAAAATTGGGGACTCTATATATGAAAATGTCTGTAACTACTAAACAGTTTTTGTGAAACCTTTTGAATTAAAGCTGAAAGTCTGTATTTCTACCACTATAATCTGTTATAGTGGAGTGCAGAGGCAAAGCTACCAGTATAAGGATTTAGAGCTTTAAAACACATTTCACCAGTTACACTTGTTAAAGCGTCTGGTAGCACCAGTAGTTTTTCATGGTCTTTCTTCATCTTCTATTAATGACATTCTGACTCAATATAGACCTGACCTCAGCAAGTCAACATGTGACCATTACTGGACAAAAAACCCCAACATCATCAAAAAGCATAAAAACCTTTCAGCAGTTTTTTTTTTTTCAAAGAGGACTGAGTGTGAAAAAGATTTCTGCCTTTCCTCTGATTTGAGGTTTTAGAAAATCTAACCCATGATGAGAGACTTTGGTCAGTCATGTTTCTTTTCAGACCAGATTTAGTGAAGGGTACAAATAGAGACAATGTCTGCGAGACAAGAAGAAGAAGATCTGAGAGTGGAAATGGTTAAGCAGAGGAAATTCACCATTATTAAGGGTTTAAATCTATGTACAGCAAAGCAAAAAGTTATTAATAAGCTTTACTACTATAACACATTTTTAAAAAGCTTTGTCGTGTTTTACATTTGACCAGAGCTTTGTTTTTGCATTTAGTTTAATGTGGAGGGATTGATGGATGGATGGATGGATGGATAGTTAGCCTGTATTTGCTGTGATCTAGAAATTTCAGATAAACTGAGACAAGTCCACAAAAGACTGAAAAACTAAAGTATGCTCCTGTTTTGAAAACTCACCTGAAGGCTTCGATAATGTAGGAGGTGACAGCGGCCCCGCCTTCATGGGGATTGGACTGCCAGGTGAGGGTGACTGTGTTTTTGGTCACCTCTGTTATGACAGGCTTCTGTGGAGGTCCTGGAAGCTGGATGAACTCAGAAGCTCTGGACACTGAAGAACCTCCATCTTTCATTACAGAAACACACACACACAAAAATAACATAATTACATCATATCAGTGGGCTAAGTTTGATTAACATTTTATCTCAAACTGTACTTTGTCTTGTGGAAGCTACAGATTGTGCTCCTATGAAGAACACTGGCAGACTAAGTAGTTTCTTGGGAAAGGAGGTGTAGTTGAGGAGTGACAGAGTGTGAAGTGTAACAGACAGAGAGACTGTGGCGAGTTTCAGTCTAAGTACCTCTGACAGTCAACATCCCACTCCAGCTCGACTCTCCTGTGGTGCTGGAAACCACGCACGTGTACATACCCGAGTCCGTGTCCTGTTAAACAGCAGTCAGCATTTGAGACAGACTTGAAAAAAAATAACACAATAAATGCCACAAACACTTTCACTTTTTCAGCAATTTCTGCTAATTTTCATTTTATGCTTCTACTCCACTAGACTTTTACGACATGTCAAAAAGCAGTTTCATACATAGAAGAAGTTATATAAGGCATGAGCTAGCCATAGCATCCACCACAGCAGTAGTGAAGTAAATCAAAAATAAAGAAGCTAAGCCTGCAAGCTAGTTCAGGCAGCTTGAGTTGCACAGCTTTTCATACATCACACACCAAACTCATCCTCCCTTATTGGTTTGTTTAAGCTGTAAATGTAGCGTGTCACTGCTGCTACCCCGCATCATTACCTGCTCTTTCAACCCCTTCACCACCCCAACATCCACCTGTAAGCTCCAAGGGTGATTCATACTCATCTCTGCCCTGTTGCTACATGTAAATACTGCAGGGAGCGAGGAGCTTGCAGACAGCACGCTCTAACTGTTGCTACGGGCCTGCTGTGATTTTGACCTTGGCGCTGTGTCTTGTTCTTTCTTCAGTAGTAGATGCCACCCACTTTCGTGCAACTGACTCTACTCAGCTATTGAGCCAAAGTACTTAAGACCAGAGAGAAGAGAGCTCCAGTGCTAGAGAGGCTTTTTTGGTTTTGAAGCTCGTGAGCCGTTTGTGTTGTTGGTCATTAACCTTTTTAATTTGTGCTTTTGTTTAGTGACTCCTGGGCTTTGCTATGTTTCTCTTCTTTTGAGTTGGATAGCAGCTCGTCCATCTCTGTCTGTTTAATTATTAATCAAAAGCTTTACTTTCATATTTTGCCTTCATCTCTCTTTCATCAACACTTTTTTTGTAACTTTACCTTTTTAGGGGAATGTAACATTATAATGAAGCTTATGTGTGAGTAATATCAGTAATCACTCATCTGCCTGCTTTCCTGGGTCTATTACATCACTTCCTCTTTCCCACAGTGTCAAATTCAATGCCAGCATCGCTATAGTCCATCTAGTCCAATCATTTTCTTGCATGTCTCTTAAGAGCCAATCATGTCTCTGTCAGCGTACTTTAAATCTCAGCGATCTTCTGTCACTCTGCCTTTCAGGCCCTTGCAGCCCACCTCCTCCTCCCCCATCTCTACCTCACCCTGGTCACTCAGCGCCCCATCCACGCCTCCATCTTCATCTTCACCCTCAGCTATACTCTAGTGGAGTCCTATCATAATTCCTATCATTGTTCGGATAAACCATCCTGCTGTGATGGTTTATCAGAGTCTAATCGCCACACAGCTTGTTAATCAAATTCTGTATCTTAATAAATCATGTTCATTTTTTTCCAAGTGACCTCTCTTTATCTAACTCATCACAGCTTAAAAGGAAAGACTTAAACAGTTTTAACTTTGATGCGATTTCGAATCTAATTTACCAAATTTGAGCCAACAAAGTCAAAAATTAATCAAAAGTAACATTCAGCCACTATAAATATAGTTTTTCTTTTCATGAATAAAATGAATAAATGTAATTTTGCATTTTAATCAATAAATAGCAATGTGCTTTCCTATAATTTTCTCCTTTTTGAAAAAACCCCCCAAATAATTAGATTATTATGGTAATTATATTTTAGCAAAATGTCATTTTGTATGTTCTGGCAGACTAACTATTACAGAAACATAAAAAGAATGATTTTGATGGCATAAACCTTACACTGAATTTGCTAAACATTTTATGTCAGTAACAATCTCTCACTTGAGAAAGCATTAGTTCTTAATAGCTAATAAATCGAGAGTTTAAACAACTTTAGTTAATGTGTTGCTGTGTCTCTCTTTGGGGCCGCATCAAGACGAGCATCTGGCGGGAAAATCTGCCAAATCAAACATGCAGAATTACCCGCTGTGGCGACCCCTTACAAATGAGGGAGCAGCTGAAAGTAGCTTTAGCTTTAATTAGAACAACTTTAGCAATTAATAGTTTTGCATCACAACAAAATGATCATAAATAATGGCTACAGTGATCGTTATTGGTGTAATAGTGTTTATTTGCTTATGTGATGAAAATAGCAGTGATTAATTATATATTGCTTGTGCATTGGCTCAGTGCAGTAGCGCTTTATGCATCTGCCAACCAAGTTAAAGATCTGTGATCTGATTTTGGGCGGAGACACAAATCCTTGTGGGGAAGGGCATCTGTCATTAGAATCCGCCAAATCAAACATGCTGAGCTACCTGCTGTGATGACCCCTTGTGAATAAGGGAGCAGCCAAAAGAAGCATTATATGCTGTGTTGTGTCCGACATCAACTATTACAAGACTGTGATTAAATTCTGATGACATCAGAATAACAAGATATCTTATGTAGGATGTATTTATTTAGGATTAATAGATGTTAGCAAGAGTTTTTACTGAGCAGTGTGATCACTGTAACTCCTACGATGTTAAATGCTGCCACATAGTCAAAACCGCTGCAGTCTTTTTTCTTCTTTGGCTTCAGTCCTGCGATACAAGCAGAGAGCTTTTAACACAAACAGTTCCTAAGTCTGATCAAGAGGATGGTGCCTAAATCTGACCAAACAGCGAACAAAAACCAAAGTGATTGAAAGCTAAACTAAAGAATGAGCGAAAACCGCAGAAACCACGGTCTCCGGGACTTCCTGGGTGACCCCAACTGCCCACTTATATGCTCTTTCAGTTGATGCAATAATTTATTGCAAATGATAGTTGCCTGACTGAAATTTCATAATGATGTCCATTCGATGCTCTGTGAAGAGCAGTTTTATAATTATACACAGAATATTAATGTCCTTGAGAGGGCTGCTTCATTTAAACCCAGATAATTATTCTTTCATTGTTAATGCTGTATTTCTCACATAATGTGCTGTTTTTCTGCGAGGTGAGCTGACCCTCCGCTGGAAATCATTACAGCAATTGTGCTAGAGTCTAATTAGTACCAAAATATAAATGCAGATCTTTCTATCAGTTGTTTTGGACATTTTTGTGAGGAAACTATTAAGTGTCTCACTTCAGCCTGCAAAAGCATTTAAATAAGAAGCGAGCAGTAAACAACTCATACGTGTCGTTATATTAGCGATGACATTATAAACGCATACAACACGCTTCTCTGTGATGTCTGCAACCATCGGTTACGTAGCACATCAACGCTTATTTGGAGGTGTCTGCCATTTGGTGCATTTTCACTGACAACGAGTGCGAGATGCTGATGAGAGCAGTGAGACGCAACCAGCACAGTTAACACAGTGAAAGACACCCAAAAAAAGATTATCTTCAGAGTTGAGTGCAGCTGCAGAATAAGGTGATAATTTTAATAAATTTCAGCTCCGTCACAAGAGCCAGCCTTTCTCACAGCACGCACAGACATTTGAATTATTGTTAAGATAAAAATACGATAATGCCGCTGACAAATTTAAAATGCTAGACCTGCTTGCAACTGTTGTTCAGCTTTACGCTCCTACGCTTCAATAAATTACTCAAAAGGCATATTTAAAGGTTTGCTACAAAAAAGCAAAAACACGTTTTAAAAAATATTTAAAAAAATGTAAAAATTGGCACTTATACCTTTAAGCTCCAGGTGAAACTGGACCCAATTAAGCAGCCATGTTTGTGCAATTAAATGCAAGCCACGCACACTCCATCCACATTAAGCAACTGTCACCGAGCGACACTACGCCCCACCCGACCTTCTTTTTATGTTATGAAGTGTACAGTATGTGCCTGCATGCTTCACTGATACGCTTGCTGTTCGCTCTGGCCGTGTCCTGGCTGAGAGCCAGTCTGCTGGAACTATCCTCAGACCGTATGAGATCATCCACCGCAGTGTTGACCTCTGGCTGACAGACCGCACAGCTTGTGGGCAGGTGAACTTCTTCAGATGACTCCAACTACAGCTAAAATATTGATGGTGGGTTGGGCAGCAGCAGGGTAAATATATTTAGTCCCTCACTCATCATCTCCGTGTCCCCATTTTTCCCCCCTTTGTCAACCCCTTGATGCCACACTAATGCCTCTCTTCTGTTCCATTGAGCACATTGGCATGGCAGATTTCCCCTGCCTCAGCGGTGCACCGGACCAAACCTTAATGCTCCAAGTTAGCTGAGCACCACTGCTGAGAAAAAGGATGAAGGAGGACGTGAATAAGCACATTCCAGCCAGGAGATTTAATTAAAAGCCGGTTAGATGATGAATCATCTATCGCCAGTCAATTAATGTAAATGATGCTGCCTTTGCTCTGTCCTGCACAGGCTCGCTGACCTCCAGGTGGGGTTATAGCACAAAGGGGTTTCTGACTGCTCTTCCATCAAAGCAGAACACATTAGCATTTACAAACAAGCACCTTCATTAACATTACAATTACACACCGCATGAGCACATAATTACACTGGAGAGATACGCACCGCCTTAGAGAGATTGGTCTTTTTAACTCAGACTCACTTTAATTTTACAAACAGAAATGGAATTGCTGATGGAAATGAGGAAGAAATGGGTTACTATGAGGGCTGCGGGGAAGGTGACAGACGGTCAGAGATCACACAGGTATTTTATTCTCCACAGTTTTTTTTTTATATATAATTTCCATCTTTCCGTGCACACTCCGTCTTTCCTTCCGCTCCTTCCATTTAAGAGCAACTGCCTTTCAGAAGTCACTTGTTACGTGCCCTTTCCAACAAATGCCTCATCCGCACACACCCAAACACATACACACCTTTACGTCTGCAATTTGCAACGTGCCATTTTCCATCAAGGTCAGTCGAGGTGTATTTCCCTGAAGTCTCTCTCCGTCCTTCTCCCATGAAATCTCGACTGATGTACCTCCATTTACACGGCAATAGAGCTGTGCCGTTGCACCCCGAGATACGGTCTGATTGGCTGGGCCTTGGCGAATGATTGGCGGGATACGACCTGAAGGACCTGCCAGTTTGAGTGAAGAAGAGGCGGAGTATTATGTTAGGGGTGATATCCTTGTTCCAATTAGATCACAGTGCAGAAAAGTCAAGACGGACAGATAACATTAGGAAGGCATATAAAAGGTCTGCAGGAAGGACGGCTTTATAAAGTCGCCAGCAGCTGGAGAGCAAAGGGTAAAAATACTTAAGATGCTTAGTAAGCAGAAAACAATAGGCTGTATAAGGAGTAAAAGAAAGCTTAAATCTGGTGCTTACAAGCTGCCTGTGGGAAAACATTAAGCCTTCAATTCATTGCTCATCCAGCATGGGGTCTCTAACTGCGCACCGTCTCTGTCTGCATGAGCCTCATTGTTGTGCACCTACTAAGTAATTAATATGTTTTCCCCTCATTAGCTGATGGTGCAGAACAAAGAATCAACCCCTCAGGTTTAAAAGTAACTGTACCTATTGAGGTCTTACCTCCCTCCACCTCCAGCAGTGCCTTGGTCAGAACACTTCCTGCTACACTGATGGCCTGGCAGATATAAAAGCCCGAGTCCTCAGGGTGGACATCTGTGATGGTCAGCTCTCCATTCATGGAAACAGAGTAACGACCAGACTGGGAAGGCGGCTGGCCGGGGAACAACAACATCTAAACAGAAAAATGCATGCAGCAAAAAGTAAATCAATGTTTTTATTGTCAAATCATTTACCTCAGCTATTTGAGTAAGTTTATAGAAAAGGAAATAGGACTAGAACAATTTTAGTCGCAATTTCCTGCAGCTCAAATTGGCTATTTGAAATGGCTGGTTGTGTCTAAGGAAAACTTTAATGTGGACGCAAATAAAACTGAAAAATAAAGCCAAAGCATCATATTTAAAAGGCTATGTTCAGCCGCAATCACAAATTCCCAGAAATCCACTCATCAAAAGCATATGTTTTATTTTTAGATCAGTCTGTGGAAGCTTCATTCTTTCTCTTTGAGTCATGCACAAAAGCATGTACTGCAGTTCAGATTTTTCTTTTGCCAATGTTCTTCTCATACACTCCAGGACAACCTCACTAACATTGCCAAAAAAGTTTAAAAAAAAACACACACACACTGATATCCCACTCCTCACCCTGTGCACCACATTCAGGCTTGGACACATCAGGACTTATATCGCTCCACGTTTTAGATTTTGGAGAACTCTAAAAATAGCAGCACATTTGAAAGTGTCCCAGAGGTGCTGATGGAGGTGACCTTGAAGTGGAGCACTGGCCACATTTAAGTCAGGTAAGATTCAAGAGCTTCACCTTCCCATGGTCACCAAGTGTTTGCTCATAGGGGGGGTCATCGGATTGTTGGTGTTTTCTCTGTATTATTATAAGTCCTTTTTTTTTTACAATATAAAGTGCCTCGAAGCCACTGTTGTTGTGAATTAACGGAATCAAATTGAATTCAAAATGAATTTATGATCCCACCTTAAACGAATAACTCATGGACTCAAGTCCCTGAAAAATATTACAGATATTCATGTGCAGCTCCAGATTAGTTATTATTATTTGGTGATCCTGTAACTTCTCATGCAACACCACCATAAGATCAAAATGAAATTTGTCGCCGTGCCTAATGAATAAAAACCTGCAAAGCTAATGACATTCCCATCAGACTCAGCTCTGCTTGTACTTTTACTGCTAATTAGTACATCTTCCATTAATTACATCCTCCCAGAGATGAGCTGTGGATCCTTACTTTTAGTTGATGAATTGTGTAAAGAATTAATAAATCATTAAAGTAAAACTGTTGTCAAATTAGTTTTGACACATTATTTTACATGTTTTCACCTGAATCCGGGGCTCAAACTATTAACTTCTAATGATAATCTCACATTTGAAAAAAGAAAAAACCCTGAAAGACTGGTTGTTGTGTTGTTTTTTTGGGGGGGATGATGCCTGTGAAACTGACATTTTATAGCTATCCCATCTTGTTTTCCTGTAAGTGAGATGGATGGGAACAAGGGGGAGGGATGCATCAATCCATTCAGCCATCCATTTCATTTCCTCTAAGAGGCTTAGACTCCAGTGGAGGGACCGAGGTTATAAGGCTACAGATAATCCCACATATACAGCAAAAAGCCCTACAAACAGCCAAGCAAGGCATCAACCTATCCTGCCGACTGAAGCTTATTCACAAAATCAGTAGCTCAACTTCCTGTTTGCTCTGTGGAACCTTTCCGAAAACACCTGAAGCTTCTCCTCCACTCCTGAGTCAGTGAACCCAGCTGCCATTAAGCAACATGGCATTTGTGGTCAGGAATAATGTGGAAGGAGGGCAGCATTCGTCTGCAATCCTGGCCTGAAGAAGCAATTTCCACACCTGGTGTGCTTCCTGGAAGCCCTCTTTCAGTCTCTTCTACTTTCTCTTCCCTCTCCTGTCGACTCCCCCAAAACCAGAGTGGCACGCAAACAGGAGAAAGATTTCTCGCCAACGCAATGTCTTCCAACACTTTGTCTCTGCGCATATCTCTGAGCCAAATGCAAATGTGCTGCATTATCTCGCTCGCCTCTCGCTTATTTCGCCTGGAAAAATGTGTCTTGATCAATGTGGGCAACTCTAAAAAAGAGGTGTCAGAAAAAGTAAGATTAAATCAGACAAAAAAACCTGCTCACATTGTGGTGAGTCGTTCTCGCCTTTTAAACAAAGAAGGTGTGAAACTCTTGACTATTGATGTGATAAAGAATACTTGAAGTAAAGTTTACAAAGAATGCGCCAAGTGCTCATGAAGAGCAAGCCCGGGCTTGTTAGGGGAGCAAATGTATTTATATTCACTCATTTGGTGTCCTGGATGTCTCTGCTGCTGCAGTATTTAGCATTAGAGAGCGCCTTGTGCTTTGCTCCAGCCTCTTACCTGGCTGCCCTCTTTCTGCCAGAAGATGGCAGGTGGAGGGTTTCCCGTGGTGCCGCATTGGAAGGTGATGCTCCTCCCCTGGGTGGCAATCTGGTCTCGGGGCTTTGTAGCAATCTGAGGTGGTACTGGAAGAGAAGGAGGAGTGTGACCACCCATTAAAAGTCATACTTGTGCATGAAATGGCCTGCTTTATGAACGCTCCCTTTCTGCTGAAAAGCCAACCCAATTTTCTCCTCTATAATTTATCAGTGGGAAAGTGTTCATTTAATTTGAATGGGAAGGAACCATTCTGAATCCAATATGGCAAACCATTTTAAAGACGCCAACACTATAGCAACAATATTTCTTTACTTCCCCCTTTTCCTTAGGAATGCAAACACAGCAAAATGGTAGTTTCTTACTCTTTGTGCCATCCATAAGGGCGCATACTTGCTGATTCGCTGTATTCGGCACATTATTTTCACAGCAGCAAACAAACTGCTTCTAAGCAGTTGTAGCTGCTTGAACCAGTTTTAAATATATATTCGATTTGGAAGCCAGGATGAGAAACTGCCAAAGAGGAACTCTCTGAAGACCTAAGTTGCTTAATGAAGCAGGAAGGAAGCAAACAGTTGCCAAGTAAATGTAGTGAAGTAAAATAAAGTAATATAATAAAGTGGATCTATAAAACGTAATGATATTGAAATACTGAACGTCTCTCGGTTTAGTTATTTTCCAAAACCGCTGTTAACCCCGAGCTGGATCGATAAAGCGCTCGTTAGCTGTTAACGAGTGAGATTTAAGAGTCTTTTCTTTGACCTTCTGAGTTTTTTGATCTGTTGCTACATACTCATCATTATCACCCTCTCGTCCTTAATGAGAAAAATCACCTCCATGTCCTCTTAAAGAGAAAAATGGGGGGCGGGGGGGATGAAAGAAAATCATGGCAGCAAAAGCCAGCGTCATTCTGATGACATTTACTGAGTTATTTTGGGAAAGGTCTGAGAAGAGCTGCCAATTTCCAGCTTGGGTCAGATCACCATGTTATCCACATCATCACATCCTCTGTAGATTTACACTGACCACTGCATTCTGCCCCCGCCTGAATAATTGGCTCTCACTTCCCACCAAATGGGAAGCTTCTCTAGCCTGGATGCATCCTCTCTACAAATCTCTGCATAGTGCATATGGTGCATATGTAGCTGCACACACAAACACACACACACACACTTGTATTAGGGCGCACAAATGCATATTTGGCTCAATACACAAGACAACTGAGTCATCTGTGTCGTGTCTTAATATTCTCACCGAGAGCATTTTCCCAGCCGCAGAACATCTTTTATCATTATAGTGTTGTGATGATCTTTCTGTGAAGTTTTTTTTCTCTTTCTTCAGATGTTATAATGTCTTTCAGCAGATCTGATGTGTTAGTCACATATAGCACAAGATTGCTCTCATTTATTTCATATTCACTTTGGCGCTACTTGTGGCTGTTTTTTATCATGGAGTCTTAAAGTGACTCTAAACCATTTTAAAGATTTTATGTAGATTTTGAATAAGATTTGCAATGTATATCAGTTTAATTCTGTAAGTCCTGTTTTAGTTAGAAGTCTAGCAGCTGGTGCAAAGTAGTCCGTCTGGGAGAAAGGATATTGGGAATATGAGCTCTTGCCTTTATGTCCCAATTAGAGATTTAACTGTGTGTTACTGTTGTCTAGCTGAAACATGATAGTTCAACTGGTTTAAATCTATTTTTAAATCTCCAGCACTGTGTTGCCAGCCAGCTTGTTGTTGCAAAAATTCTATTTTATGCCTGTCAGTCTTTGCTATCTTTGCCATTTTTCCTAAATTCACATAAAGACATGACAAGACGTAATGTGTTTTTGCAGCAGGTTGCAAGCAGCAAAGTGCCTAAAGATACTATTTAAAATCGGTTCTTCAAAATCTCTGTGCAGACATGTTGTTGGTTTCCTTGAGTTTGATGTCTTTTTCTGCACTTAAATGATTCATAGGTCAGTGTTAAGGTGCTTCTTTCTTGGTCAGTTCCAAGGACTGGGCTGAAAATGATTGAAAAATCAACCAGTGTCCAAAGAAAACCCTTGAATGACCTTCAGAAAGCCTGGAGAACTGATGCACAAGACCACTTTCAAAATATTACAGGAAAATCTGGCTCTTTCAAAGCTAAATATAAAGACATGAAGGGTACCTTTTGCAAGTACTGTGTGTCCTTTACTGGGGTTTTATAAAGCAGAAATAAGAAGGTGAGTTTGATCTGGACCTGATTTATTGAGAAAATAAGCCTAATGATGTCATATTGATGCCATCAGTCTTATCTTGACTAAAGGCCAAAATTAGAAGCTTACACAAAAAAACAAATTCATAAAAAAGTTGGAGTTTGAGGAGTATTGTGGGAAATGTAGGCAACACTGTTTTTGAAACTTGACCCAAATTAGGCGCTTGACAAAAGCACAATAAATATCAAGGTAATTGTGATCTTGATGGTCAAAAGCTTGATGCATCTCCACCAAACATATTGCTAGTACTAAGTCTAATGATAGAATATTAGTTTAAGTGCTCTGTAATAATGGATGAGGTCAAATACGTTGTTATTTCAGCCTCAGTTTAGTTGTAATTAAAAGCCTTTCAGCTGCATTTTGAACTCCTCCAGCTGCAAAAGAGAGAAGGATTTAGAAACTATGGTGCTACACTCTTCTCAACACAGCAGATGTGTGTTTGATAGGAGTCCTTAATCTGCTGTACATTAAGTCACTGTGTCTGGGGCTTACTTAATGCCTGACTGCAGCAACAGGCATGTTGTCAACATGTCAGTACCTAATGGAGGAACTCATTTACACCATTAGGCATTTATAGTTGCTTTTAAAAACCATTAAGAACGTCATACAGAAAATATTTTTTTCTAGACAAATGAGCAACATAAATGCCCTTCTGTGGAGAAGAATTAGATGGAAAGTGAACTCACAGAGCCGGCCGACCGGAATGATGATAGAGTTTGAAACGGAGAGAGATGGAGAATTAATGAGATGGATGAAACGCTGAGCGACTAAACGGAAAGTATAGCATGTAAAAGCACAAAGAAACAAAACAGAAAAGTGTGAACAGAAAACCGCTTGGTTCGGATTTCATTTACACTGAAAAAGGCATTAGCGGATGAAGTCGTCTGAGACTATTTAAACCAAGAAATAACCGAGTGAGTGAAAAGGACGAGGAGGGAGGAGGGAGATAAAGAGACAGGAAGAGAGGAGGTGGGGGAGTCATGTCTTATTAATATTGAGACTGCTCTCTGGCAGTGAGTTAACCCACACATCTACCAAACATCTGTCAAATGGCGTAATCCATACGGTTTAGCATAAGCTCCTGGCAGCACCGCTGGACAGGGACTGATATAACACAGTGAGCGTTGGACATCAAGTGGGAACAGGCTTTGCATGATGCAGCTGCCATGTGACTCTACCTTATACGTGAAAATGGCCCTGAATTGAGAGCTTTTTTATGCATGTCTAAGTGTGTGAGTGTGTATATGTGTGTGTGTGAGTTTGTATACAATATGCATGATGTGCTTCTCACCGTGCACCTGCAGCATGGCTGAAGCCTCCGTCTTGCCCACACTGTTCTCTGATGTGCAGGTATACGTCCCTTCATCCTGCTCTTTCACGCGGAACAAACGGAGGTTGTTGCCGTTGCGGATTTCAAACCTGTGAATAAAAAGCGAGTTAATGAAAGATCTGGCGGATGCATAGCAAAATAAATAAATAAGTAACCATAATAATCTCCACAAAGTGAAAAATTCTGCCAGTGGTTTGGGGTAATGGAATTTCTTGTCCTTAGAAGGATTTCTTTGCTATCAGGTGGCATTATCTTGAAACCGGTGGAACAATGTGTCTTATCTGCTTTAGATATTGTCACAGGCTCCAGGAAAATGACTGAAACTGATGAAAATCAATTAGAAAGAAATGAGATTACCTCAACACATCGAAGGATTTTTCACTTGGTTTTGTACGGGCAGTAGATTAAATATAAAGACAGAGCAGAATTATTTATATTATGTACAGTGTAACTCTCTTTGTCTACGCAAGGCGTACAATTACTGAAACACAAAGAGTAAAATCTGCTTAAATTCCATTTATTTCATGGATCAGTGAGCAACCAAAGGAAGACATGAAATGGAAAAAGATGAAAGACAGAAAGGCTCTTTGCAAACATGAAACAACAATCTTCATCATCCTGTTGCCAAGTGGACAAATAAACTCTTACACCGCAGTCACCGTGACTTTGCTTTTTGTGCAGGTTTTGCCAAAATTGTTCAGGACATACATTTAAGCATTTGGTCTCCCATTAATGGATAATACAGTATATGGACACGTTTAATGAGACGTATATGAGTAGCATTTTAAAATGTCTCTATAAAGACTCTTACACCAGGCTTATGCAGGGATCACCAAGTTTAAAGTAAGACTTCCCAATTCACAGAAAAATCACAGACCTGTCATACTTAATATGAATATTTATTCATTTATGAAATATTACCGACTATCACATTTTGCTACAATCCCCAGTGTGTGCAGGTCATGTTCAATATAAGAATATAATAATTAATAAATCAAGGGCCATATGTTTGACACAGTTTTGTGAAACTGTTGGAAAATAGTCAAAGCCAGTTAGCTTTCCCCCATTTCCAGTAACACATCCCTTTAGTGGCTGCTATCACAAGCTTCAAATTAAGCTGTAATCTGTAAAAGACTCTAACAGCAGCAGCCATTGTGGAGCAGGACTGCATTAACTCACTAAATTGAAAATAAGTAAGTAAAATTATATCTACATAAAATGTGAAAATTCTTTATGTGAAGTTCATATCTCTGCTGTTTAAGTCATTAAGCTGTTAAGTTTCAAAATAATAGAATTATTTATCAGTTTTGGCTAAAAATGATTATTATAGCGCCATTACCATAAGAAAGCATGAAACTTCTCTCCATTAAATTCTTGCAGTCTTTTCATTTTTTATGAAGTTTTGAAACAAGATGTGACTAAAGTACAGACTTTCATCACTAATTCAAGGCGTTTAACACAAACTGATCAAGAATTAAAACTGGTTTTTACACAAAATCCACTTTTTTCAGAGGCTCAGAATTAATGTGACAAACTAAAGTCTAGATTTCATGGTCACCGCCAAACGCTGTGTTTCCTCCCTTAAGATGCTCTGCCAGGCCTTTCCTGCAGCCGCCTACACTCGCTGCTTGTTTGTGGGTCTTTCTGCCTTTGTTTCTGTCTTCAGTAACTGAAAAGCACGCTGTGTTGGATTGGGATCAAATGGCTGACTTAGCCATTGAACATTATCCCATTTCTTTGGCTTGAGAACCTCTTGGGCTGTTTTTGCAGTATGCTTTAGACTAGTATTCATTTGTACTGTGAAGTGCGGCCCAACCAGTTTTGCAGCATTTGGCTGAATCTGAGCAGAAAGTATATCTCTGTACACGTAAGAATTCATCCTGCTACTTCTAGCAGCGCTCACATCATCAGTAAACATTAGTGATGTTTCCACTGGCAGGTATACGGGCCTATGCCTTAACACTGCCTCCACCATGTTTGACAGATGATGTGGTACGCTGGATCAGACCGCCAAAGTATGCTTCTTCATACTTTTCTCGTCCGGTCATTCTGATACATCTCGGCTTCATCTGTCCAAATAATTTTTTCAGAGTCTAATCTGGCCTTGCTGCTCTTCCTGTTGAGTGTAACCAGTGGTTTATTGTTCTCTGTATTTCCATTCACAAAGGCATCTCATTGCAAACTTGACATGGACAGTCTACCTTTTGATTTAGTTGGATTTTCAGGGAAGTAATTTTTCAGTTCCATCTGTGGTCTTTCAGTCCATTTAGTATTTCTAAGGTGGCCAGTTTTTTTTAAAGAATGTAGCAGAATGTTGATCTGGCCACTGCTAAAGTTTTTGCTGTCTCTCTTATTCTGATTTATTTTGTTTTTTTAAACTTTGCCTTCCTTCACTTGGATACACATCTCTTTGGCTCTCATGTTGATAGTTCCAGTGAAAAGATACCAAATGCAATATCATTACTTGGAATCAATTCCAGGACTTTTAACTGCTTAATTTTTGATGGTATAACAACAGAGCCGGCCTCATGTGGCCATGGAAATGCTTGTCAGTAAATGATCCAGCCTCTGAAAACTGGAGAAGTTTTAATTCCTAAACACTTAATTCAGTACTTTTGTCAATCCTGTTGAATCAAAGCTGAAAACCTGCAGTTCAATCACAGCTTGATAGTTTGATTTAAAAGCCACTGTGGTGGTGTGCAGATATAGTTACAAAAATTGCAATTGTCCAAATAGTCATGTATTTAGTCTAGATAGATAGATAGATAGATAGATAGATAGATAGATAGATAGATAGATAGATAGATAGATAGATAGATAGATAGATAGATAGATAGATAGATAGATAGATAGATAGATAGATAGATAGATAGATAGATAGATAGATAGATAGATAGATAGATAGATAGATAGATAGATAGATAGATAGATAGATTAAAAAAAGAGTGATTAAAAACAAAATTGCTAAAGAGAGATTGCTAAAGAGAGTAAAAGTAGGAATGACTTGTAAGAGAGAGGTGTTCATAAATAATATGAACACTATAAATCTGAGAAAACAGCTGCATGAAGACATAATACAAAAATCTGTTTGGGATCTTATGCCTGACTGGTGTGATCACCTGTCACAAAATGAACGGTGTTATACGGTTTTATAGAGAACGGTAGGAATGATTTCTCGATGTGTTCATTATGGCTGCGAGGTGGAATCAGTCTGAGGGAGAAGGCGCGCTGCTGCCTCAGAAGTGCGATGTGATGCGGGTGTGATATGTGACAGAAAGACATGAGTTAATAAACAGCTCCTGCACATATTTACGTTTTCTGGGGCACGTGTGTTAACACAAGAGTGCTCTCAGGCTGTGTGTGCATCAACAGTCTGTCTCTCTATTTGTCTGCGGTCATGCCCATCAGCTCACCTCCCGCGGGGAAGCTCTCCTTCTTCTCGCCGCCATCGCACAGTAGGAGCGGGATCCCCGTGGACCTCACATAGAAAGTCAACAGTCTCTTCCTCCATGACCACCTGGTTAACAGGCCTTCGCACCAACACGGGGCGCTCTGCTAGACAACAGATGCCTTTAAACATGACCACTTTATGCTCTTCGAAGGACTGACTACGTAACTGTTTGAACCTCACCATACACCACCAGCTCTGCAGGATCACTGTCCCTCTCTCCAACCATGTTACTGCCCACGCAGACGTACATGCCTGCATCGCTCTTCCTGGTGTGAGAGATCATCAGTTTGCCACCACGCATCTGAAAAACACAATGGCACGTTTAGTTATGTTTGCACTGATGCAAAGATCATTAATCGCTCATATTCAAAACACTGTATGAGTCACTGTAGGTGTACGTGTATACGTTGCTGTGATGTTTATTTTCTACCTACATTCTTATGCTTGAGGTTCTCAGCACAGATTTACTTGAAATTAAGTTCAGTTTAAAGCTCCTGCTTGAGCTACTGACGTAAACAATATCTTTCATCCGCCTGTGACTTCTCACAGTTCCAAATCTATTTTTCAACAACCAGAGATCGTGTCCAGCTGTTGTTTTTACACATGAGAGGACAGAAGAAAAGCGACAGCAGAATCAGAGACACTTTACGCTCTGCAGCGTACGAAGGTGTCCGCATTAAATGATAGTCAACAGAAACTGTTGTCAGTCTGAATTGATATCTCTCCCACCTGTACAACAGAGTTTTTCTAGACCATTTGAGGGAATATTTATCAGTCCTGAGGAAAGAAAGACAAACCAGAATCTATCCACACAGGTCTTTGCTCACAGTTGTACACGTTAAAGTTTAAATTAATTTTGTTTGGTCATTTTCCTTTTTGAACACCTCTTTAACCTTAAAATTTCAACTTATTCCTACCCCAGGTACTCAAAGTCTACCTTTGCAGTCTGTAGTGACTCTGTAATAAATCACAGATGTTTATTGCTTTTTTAATTTTTTAAGTAAAATAATGAAAGACAGATTTTAATTAAGTGTGACTCAGTCAGAAGTGAAACTGTACCTTTGTGAACTATTTTCAGAGATGGATTCATACGCATTTGGAGCACTGCAAAGTACTCACATCACTAGAGAGTATGTGGGATTAACTCAAAATAAACTTCAGGGATCGTGTTCATTTCAAATGTAGGTCTCTATTGTATTTTTAATAGTTTTTGGCAACAATTGAGCCTCACAGCACAGACCAATAATATTTATCACACTTCATGTATAAAGGCTATGGCCATTATTAAGCACAGTTCGATGTTGGTTTTCATTGGATTTATATCCAGAATTATTGATCATGGATGTTAGGAATTGGAAACTACAGCAGGTCTATAATAAACGAATCAGTAAGAAAGTAACAAGGATCCAATCACTGTGCCTCTGGCTGCCACCTGATCCACAAAGCACCAAACTCCTATGACTCCTCCTTCAGCTGGTGGCCCACAGGACAGCCCACAGGTACGTCTTTCTTTCTCGTGGGTATACCAATCCCTCCTCCCCAATATTTAGGAGCTCTGTCATTTGGGAGAGGCTCAGGGTAGAGCCGCTACTCCTCCAAAAAGAGCCAGTTAAAGTGGTTTAGGCATCTGATTAGATGAGGTGGTTGAAGCGTGTCCTAAAGGGAGGAGACCCCGAGACAGGCTCAGGACATGCAGGAAAGATTGGATCTATTAGCTTTGAAGGCCACCTGAAATCCACCGCCTGGGGCACATGTTCAATCATCATAATTTTGAGATGTCCGCGCAGCCCCTCGTGATCACTGTCTGATGACAAAATCCAAAAAACAGACATCCATCTTCCTCTACCTCTTCTGCCAGGGAGGTTGGTATGATGTTTTTGGTTGTTTGTTTAGCAGGACAACTGAAAACATTCTGGAGTGAGATTTTTACCAGAGGTGAGACTGCATCCAACTTAAAACTGGTTAACCGTTTGAGGTCTGAGTCATCATTGGTGATGGGCAGAACTCTAACCCTAGGCACACAAGCTTAAAATTTTGTTTTCTTTAGTCACTCCCCAAAGTCTTTGCAATCAGAGAACAAAGAAAATCATCATTCTTACTTACACAGATCAAAAAATATTTACAAAAGAAAGTAAATTTTGGCTTTCTCCCAAATATATGGTTAGGTTTAGGTTACCAGCTATGACTACTTTGACCTCTGAGGTCTTGATTTTTGAGATGATCCAGAGATGTAAAGATTAATGCAGTGGAGTTTATCGGGTTTACAAATCGCTGTATTTTTCGCAAAAAATGAACGTTTTTTCTAATGATTGTTGAACTTACAGTGACGCGCTCATCTTTGGTGCTGACTCGGACGTTGTTGCGTTTCCAGGACACGGTGGGCTCGGGGTGACCTCGTGGAGGTACACACTCCAACACAGCAGGCTCACCGGCAGCTACCACCACGTCACTCGGGGCCTGCCGGAAATCATCTCTCAGGACTAAAAAGAAAACACAAAGAAATCTAATTAGCTTCAGAAGGCCCTGTATGAGTAATGTATTTAAAACAAAGACTGGAAATCAGACTCACAGATAAGCAAACAGGCACACAGCCATATAACCAGTATCAACAAATGAAGCACCAATTTGTCTTGGAAGTAATTAAGGCTGCTTTCTCCCAGGTGAACCATTTTTCTGCTGAGAGTTTTCTGAACACGTTTTTTTTTTTATAGAGAAAGTCAATTATTGTGTCTGCATGTGCCTGACTGCTTACATCCCCAGCATTGTCCTTGTTAGTCTGTGCTTGGTTTTAAAGCCTGCATCCTACTCTGATGTCTCTCCTGTCAGAACAGATGAATAATGCACATCTCTCATTCCAACATGGAGTAAACAAATAACAGCACATTCATAATTTAGCCTGTGTGCAGGGGAGAGAAAGAAGAAATAGTGCCTCTGAATCAACGAGAGGATTGTGTCTCTGATTCAAGAGCTATCTTACAAATCTTCAGCACATCTCTGAGTCAAGAGAAATCAGCACCGACCGAGCAAAGCCTTTCCGCTCGTGTCATTTCTAAAGTTTGAGCTCCCGCCACCCTGTGGATGACGACAGAACTTTGACACGGCGACCTCTGATATCTTCTAATCTTGTGCTGTGATTGACAGATGAAAGCCTCAGTGAGAGCTGCGAACTGAACACTCTCAAGAGACCTGCTGTACAATTGAACTGAATTGACAGGCTCGCATTTTCAATAGACACACTCCTACAGGATCCTTTCTGAACCAAAGTGTATTATTCCAGTATAATCAATCGGTCTGCTTTTACACGGTAATGAATATTTCATCGATCTTTCTGAGATGCAAAGATAAAAGATCTTGGGCTTTTCTGCCAATCTTCACTCAATGACTGCCTTTGTAACAGACCAAACACAAATCATTTAACACCTCTCTGCTGGCCAAGCGAGACATTTGGAAAGGTTTTTTTTTTAAGTCTTTACAAGGCAAAACAAGTGTAAAAAAAAGAAATGTGAGTTCACTTGCTCCAATCAAGTGCTAAGAACTGAAGTTCTCTGAATGTCTGCTGTGGCTGATTCATCAATGATAAGAGCCTTCTTCTGAATATCGGGCTATTTCTGGCTCTGCCCTGCACTTAGGGTTAGGGTTATTGATTTTGGCAAGTTTAGCCAACACTCCAGCAATGAAAGCCCAAATTTACCTTAGAGTAGGGGTGGCCAATTTTCCCAAATCATTTTCTCAAGGGGCCACATGAGAAACTGGCACTGCTGTGGAGGGCTGCACTAATAAGCTGAATTCAATGCTGCTCAATATTATTTGGTTCTATTTATAAACTGCTAGTCGATGTTACAATTAGGCCCCTTGGGAAAATTAATTACTCACCTCTGCCTTTGAGTCACAATTGATAAAAACTTGCTTATAGCTTTTTCAAAATAAGTGTCAACATCAGTGTTGGGCAAGTTACTTTGAAAAGGTAATTATAGTTACTAGTTACGTCTTCAAAAAAATAACTGAGTTAGTAACTGAGTTACAATATTCTAAAAGTAATTAATTACTTGAAAAATAACTATTGCGTTACTTTAAAAAAAAAACGTTTAACCCTCTGGGGTCCAGGGTATACTTGGCCATTTTTCACTACTTTTGATTTTCCCTTCACATTTTACCTTTAAAAACTATTTACTTTGCCCTGTTTGGTATCATTCTTTTCAGCACAACCTCACGTGTCTGAATTTACAGTTTTCATTTTGACACACTGTACTAACACAACTGATCTAAAATCAGACAAAAAACATAAAATCCGAGTAGAAAAGGTTATATTTTTACTGTAACAACCACAAACATGTTTAATGAATCATATTTCATAACTTTAAATACAAATATAAATTGTCAATTTTAAAATCATATGCATGTTTTGCAAACAAAGTTATTTGCATCCATTAACTTTTTACCCTTTTTAAAATAACCATTTCAAACTATTTACAGAACAATCAGCTGTTCTGCATTCAATAAGATGCCACACAAATTATTTGTGCCACTCCAAAAAATAATTTCTGTCCACTGTAAAGGAGAACATCACAGCCTGCAGGTCTGACAGCAGCAAAGTGTATCACTCCTCCTGTTTCTACCTGGAGACAGCAGTTGCCTCATTGTTCTGACACACAACACAAAACTATCTACAACACTACACACTAACTACACAAGACAACACATTAACTACACACTCCAAACACGCTAAACGTCACAAATCTCTCACATCTCAAAACACAATTTAAAAACTGGTATATATCACCTTGTTGCTTTGTCTTTAAGTGGTCATGTGACTGGCCGACTACTTTATTCTTCCTCAGTCAAACAGCAGCACTCACGCGACTGTTTTGCCCCCTTAGCTCCAGGTGTTGTGCTAGACAGTGATCGTGATTACCGTCCGCGGGAGCGCGCGCAGCAGCTTAAAGCTGTAGCGCCCAGATTACTTACAGCTACTTCCGTGCAACTGATATAAGATGCGGTTGAAAAACAGTAACGGACAGCATTTTCTTGTTACTAACTGTAACAATAGGAATAGTAATTAGTTAGATTACTCGTTACTGGAAAAAAGTAACGGCGTTACTGGTCAACCATCACTGGTCAACATACAGTTAAAGTTGAGTGTCGAGCACTGGTAGCATCATTGGTTATATTCATTAGGTTTAAAGTCTCCATTCATTAGGTGGTTGACATCCACGAGTAAACCACTGGTGGTTGTCAGGGGGGTCATACATCCTTAACTCTGATGCAATGGTAGAGGAAACACTAAGTAATAAGTTTGCCTGCTGCAAGTCAAGAGAACATAATATCCCAGTGGCCATCACTTGCATATCAGAGCTAATCTCTTGCTTTTTTAGAGGTTATTTCAAAAACCTTTGGTCATTTGTAAGTATTTGCAATCCCACTATTAGAATACTAAAACCCTCTTATCTCGGTTGAAAATATTTTGCCTCTTGGATTGTTAAATTAATACTTTTCAAGGTGTTTTTTTTTTTTTTTTTCATTTGTTCAGAATTATAGCATAACACTTTTGCAATCTTTTTCTACTCCTGTTATTTTTTGCATGAGTGGCTCCATAGTAGTAGTAGTTCACACATTCACTTAACAAGCAAAAAGTCATTCAAGAATTCAAGAAGAAAAGACACAAATCCCTTTGGGGTTGTGTCATGAAGGGCAGCTAGTGTAAGGATCTGCCAAAACAAACTTGCAGAGCTAAAAGTTGCTTTTCTCTGTGTTTTTATAGATTGCTTCTGGTTTATTAACTTGCAGAATAAATATGTTTCAGTCTGGACCTAAAATAAGCATACCTTGCTATTCAACAGCTTCTTAACGAAATATCATTATGTGTGTTTTTAAAAAAGAAATTATATTAAAATATTAATTTCTTTAATCTGAAATGACTTGCAGCTTTTTTCACTTGTGTGAAAATTAAGATTGGCAGAACTTTAAATTTCCAATAAAACTGGTTTTCACTGTAAACTGTTGAGCTGCAGAAAGTGGCATATGGAAGCTAGTGGCGTCTTTAGTCACTGAGAATTGTGACATTTCTGTAAGCCACCTTAAATCGACTTGCACTTAGTTTATTCTCAGCCAATTACTCTGAGTACCTGACTAAATCTATGCAACATTAATTATCCACCAGCATGCCTGACAGGTCCGTGTTGACATGGTAGCCCTGGCCTTTTAATACAGCATCAATATTCAGATCCACTGGGCTTGAATAAAATCTCATTTGAAATCACTTTATCGCAGCTGTTTAAAGACGGAAAATCATTTCTCACTCTTGTTCAACAGGCACGATTGTCTTGGGGTAATCAGCAATAAATATTCAATACTTAGTCAAGTGCCAGACAGTCAATTCATTTACCTTCTCTGCCCATCTCTCTTTAACTCAGGCTGTATTGTAACTAAATTGCATTGAAAACAAAGAGGAAGTTTACCCTCTTTACCGACTGAAATCATTTTTTTCCCCCAATTTCTTTTTGTTTCATGCTACGAGATTTGAAGTGAGAAGTCTTTTGGAAATTAAGACTTCTGACCCCTTTGAAATCATCAAATTTCTCATTTACCATCAGTGATATACTAATTATTATTCACAGTCAATCAATGCGGTACAGAAGCTCTTTATGTATCCACGGACCAAAGATCTGCTACAAAGAAAAATACCCTCCACAAAATTCCCAACACAACATTTGGGAACTTCAGCAAAACCAAACACAAAGAAAGAAACACAATATTATATATAGACCAAAACTATCATATGTGTAGATACAATATATACATGGTGTTTAATATGAGGTATGTACAAGAAGAAGAAGAAAGTGTGTACATTATTGTACTTTTATTGAGCCCCGTGGGGAAATTGCTCTCTGCATTTAACCCATTCACTCAGTGAAGCAGTGGGCAGCCATTGGGCGCTCGGGGAGCAGTGTGTAGGGACGGTACCTTGCTCAGGGGTACCTCAGGGTAGCTGTTAAGGGGAATCGAACCCCCGACCTTCCGATCATGGGGCAACCACTCTACCTACTGAGCTATCCCTGCCCTACAAGTTGGCTCTGTTGTCGCTCTTCATTCCTGGATGAGTGCAGCTTACGGCTGTGGATCATTGGTTGTGTCTGCCTCTTATTAGTGCACCAACCCAGCATCTTGGATAGGAAGCATATAGGGACTAGCTTTGCTCTTGATCCAGAAAGGTCTGCAGCACTCTGCCAGTGTGGCCTGGGCACAATATCCTGCTGCAGGGCATGGTCTGTGGCAGGTCGCGATCTAGTCATGATCATTATGTTTTTTAATTGTGCTGTTTGAATTTTGTTTTCGTGTTCCTCAACATGAATTTCCCAATTATTTTGTGTCCCCTGAACATCAGTATAGTTTCATATGTACTCATTAAAAGGCAAAAAAAAGAGTCCACATTTAGTGGTTGGATGTTTGGTGGAGGAGTAAGCTCTGTTGGCTTTCATGCCTGTTACATAAGTTCAAGTCATACTTTTTTTTTTAACAAATGTGCAGTTCGGTTAAGTTTAGCTGTTAAACGATTTGGTTAGATTTAGAAAAATACAATACGTTTTCACTTCGTTTAAAACTTTTTTTTCCCTTGCTGCCATGCAATCATCTCTCGGCTGCTTCTGGAAACCTGCTTCTGACACAAAACATGTTTCCTATTGAAATGCATTACTTATAAATTTGTGTTCAATTACATAAAAAGTTATTATTCATGTCCATGAAGCTGAAAAAAGGCACAACTTCAGGTTGGAGCACCTCACCTTGGTACCTCTGGTATTGCTAAGAGCAATCAGATCAAAGATGGTATTCTTTTTTCCCACTCCTATGTGGTATTGACAATGGTATCAAGTATTTTCTTTGGTATCAGCAACGACTTTGAAATACTGGCATCATGACAACCTTTGGTCTGAGTCTACTGCTTAAAAATGCAGTAAACTGAACAAATTCTGAGGCGTACGAGTGAGCTCATTTGTGTTCAATAAACAAATTACCAATCCCACCACTGACTAAAAGCAATCAGCGTGAATTGAAAACTACTCACAGAATATGTCTGGGTTTTCTAAGATATTAAAATGGATGGAGTACAACCAAAAACGATATTTCTTACAACAGTCTGTTCATCAAATAACCCTGAAGCTGCTCACTTGGCTGCATATTTGAAATGCTTTGCAGAGCTGAAGGGCTAATTGAAAGTGCTGCATTATTTTTAGACTTCAGTCTGCAAGGCCTGGTGAGATAGGAGCACTGAGGCCTTTGTTTCACTGCCACAGTGACTGAAGTGAAAAAGTTATGGGCAAGGAGCTAATCCCTGAACTGTACATATGCACACACACACACACACAGACATGAGTTCGCACAGAAAGCCCATGCACGTACACACCTTTAGCATTTAAGTCCTAGAGTCCCCAGGCACAGTCTCACAGAAAGTGGGACATTTGAGGGTCGAAACGAACGCCAGAGAGCAGAATTTCTGCCATCATTACCCCCAAACACTACAACACAAGCTCCAAAATGTTCTTTGAAGTTCAAGTTAATGTGATCCTTCCTTGCTCTGACTTTAAAGGCTGCCATGCCAAACAGTTTCCCATGGATGTTTGTATGCAATGACGGTCCCACCACAAAATCGACAAACTTCTTCAGAAACACAGATGAACCGCATCTCCTGAGGGGCTGCTGTCCCTAATATAACTTCTCAGACATAATGCGACTGGGTCTAGCAAGCAATCTTCCAAACCAGGCCCCACACTCTCTCCTCTATCCATTCACACTGGGCTCAGACAAGCAGTGTGGTTACTGCAGGGCAGTTAAGAGTTGACCCTGCCTCTGCTCAGACAAATCCTCATATTCCCCAAGGCACTTTCTGTCAGCTTAGACAATACAAAAGCAGACCTAAATGACTTTTGGTGGTATATTCTTTTATGTGCTGAGTATTCCAGGAGCGCCCGTTCATTTCAACTACTTTAATATTTCAGGGATATACAGATTAAGAGACTTAATCTCCCCGAAAATATTCATCACTTGATTTTTAAGTGATATTATAGACTTGAGCAGATGAGAGCTAAACACTGCAGAAAGGCCATCTGTTAATGTTTTTTTGGAAACATGAACAATAGCGATTAATCATATGAAAATGCCTTTGTATTGCATATTGTATATGGATGACTAGCAGTCCATGGATTCTTTATACGCAGCGGCTGAAAAAAAGCAACACATGACGCGTGAGTGTGAGAGACAGGAGAGTGGGGGGGGAATCTGCAGAGGTTTTGTGCAAAACATGAGGTGACAGCGAGTGTGGGAAGGAGACACAGTAGACAGCATTGGCCTTGACAGATGTGTGAACGCACAACTAGCTCTGTGTTTTCATGGCTGACAGGTAGGGAGGGTGGACAGAAGGGTAAAAGGTCAGCAGCAAGCGCACATTTCGGAGAGTTGCAGACGACCCGCTGCTTGACTTCGATTGTTCTTTTATTCCGGAGAGCAGAAAAGCCGTTAGGGAGGTGGTCTAATCCCATTGCTGTGATACTGCCCTGTCATAGCTAATGGAGACTTTGCCTACAGCGAAGAGAGATTGCTTTAATCCACCCATTGTCTGATGGTGTTGATGGGTGATGAGAAGGCACTCCAGGGCAAACAGCCATTATGACAAAGACTTGGTCATGAATCCTTCCATTTTCCAAAAATGCAATGCTGTTTCAATTACAAATCGGCACTGAGTGAAGACATTTTTGCAATATTAGTAATCCCTGACAGGATTCATATAAATCATGCCAGTGGTTCATATTTGCACAACTGCATATTAAAATTTAGCCTGACTGATTTCATGCACCAAAAAACAAATATTCTATAAACTGTATTCATCAGAGATAATACCTGCACATTCTTTATGCTGAAAGGAAAACAGAAAGCAGGAGAAGCCAAGAAGCAAGATGCAAGCAGAACTTTGATTCCTTCATAATCCCTCATCAGGAGTAAGAGGAACATCTGGCTCTAAAGCCTTTTAAGCAAGTTTTATTTTTTTATTTGTCCTACTTTATTCTAATCCTGGCACACCATGTGACTTTCTCCTTGCCGAGACAGCCAGACATTCACATTCATGATTTCTAAATAGGCACAACTACTACTCCCCCCCCCCCCCCCCCCCCCTTGTTTTTCTTTCTTTCTTTTTTAAGCAAAAAAAGCTGCTTTGGAAGAATAAGGGAATGGATTTCAGTCCACTCCTACCGTCTCATTATTCTGGTTTTTCAACAGGCAGGCAAGGCAGCCGGTTACTGGCAGCACTACGGTGAAAAGAGACGGAAAAAAGGCAGAATTATGACTGCTGTTGGCATTTCGCAGCTGTGCACGTTCCTTACTACAAGGTACTCTGGAAGAGAGCAACAGCAGCTACACAAAAACCATAACTTCTGGACCACAGGTGCAAAAAATGCATAGTATAATATAAAAATAATTACTTAAACAGCAAATTTGCATCAAATAGGAATAGTCCTGAAGACAGAACTCTAAATTTTTAGATAATTTTAATGAATTATGGATAGATCTCATGGTTCAGTGAAGCCAGCAGTCATTTCTGCTACACTTTACATATTCATCTCTTTTGTGTGAATCAAGGCCACAACTTCTTCTTTTTTTTCCTTTTTTTTTTTGCCTATCCCATTTGGTTCTTCAGCTGTCAGAATTGTTGTCTGAAGACCAACAAGGATACCCAATGGATTTACTTTGCCAAATGGATCATCACGGCCTTGCCGTATTGGTCCATTTGATCAACCTTTGTTGTTATTGTTTATTTTATTTTATTTTCAGTTGTTACAGACAGGACAGACATGACTGAGGGATAGGAAAGGGAGATTGAAAGATGAAGGAAAAGAAAAACAGAAGGGAAGAGGGACAGTGAGAAAGGGCACTTAAAAAGGGAAAGAGAAAAAAAAATCTCCTGGATCACCTGTTGAGAGAAAAAGAAGAGAAAACAAGCAAAAAAACCAAAAAACAGAGAAACATACTAAACACAACACCATCACGTTAATCTAGCTAAGTGTAAATAGCAGTAAATACTAAATATTGAATGTTGTTGTGTAGCAAGCAGGACCGACAGCACATAATGTGCTTGGAAATAGCAGCCAATAAAGGTGTAGTTTATGTCTATGAACAGTGAACACCCGTGTGCACACCTGTGTGGATCAGAGCGCTTGTATTCAAAAGGTTTCCCCATGTAATGATCTGCTAGAGGATGTAGGGAGCTATAGCCCTGTCCCCCAGGGCATAAAGCACACTGTTCCAAAAAATAGTACCGTAATGTCAAAGTATCTTACTGTATATTTTACAGTTTTGTACTGTCTTTCTAGAATATCATTAAATTTACATAAGTAGACTGTGATTTTACATGTCAAAGGTAAAATAACATAACATCAACATAACATAACATAACATTTTGTAAATATATTTTTTGTACATATGCATATTTAGATTGTTAAAATACATTCAGAAATGTATCATGATTTCACAAATATTTGTCCGTTATTTGAAAGATCGAACTGTTGAATTCAAATGTAATGCTATGGAAAAGTATATAACATGATTCCTATAAGCTTGTGTTACATCACATAAGTATTATTATCATTGCTATTTAGGGCGATTGTGGCTCAAGAGTTGGCAGTTCGAGCCCCGGCTCGGACACTCTCGGTATTGTGTCCGTGGTCAAGACTCTTCACCTACTGGTGATGGCCAGAAGGGCTGATGGTGCAATATGGCAGAAAAGGCAGAATCCCATGTAAAATTAGCGCAACAAACTCTATTTTCATTACTGAAAATAACCATATTTTCATGGGAAAGTTATTTTCTGTTATTTTACGGTAGTATTTTGGCGCCCCAGCTGCTGGAATATTACCGTTTTTTTAACAGTGCAGGCATTGAGGAGATCCAGCCTCCAGACATCCAGAGGCCCCAGAGCGTGAGAGCCCAAGGAGGACCACCGGAGGGGCATCCATGCCACCCTCCTGGAAAGAGCCCCAGATGAGGGGTCACCCAGTAGCCATGGAGCAGAAGCCAGAGGGGGCTGCAGTGGCGTGCCCGCCAGCTCTGCCAGCAGCCAGCTGTGCCAGAGTGAACCGAGCCGCAGGCCCAGAGGCCAGAGGCCCGAGGGCCACAACTTCAAGTGTTCTACTATAGAAACCTCTTTCTTAGAGTTTCTGTGGAAACATGAGCTCTGCAAAGAAAACCTGTTACATCTTAAAATGGCTAGTAGCTAATGTGATCAGGCCTTTTTCTTCTACTGGAAAGTACTGCAACAACAACAATGGGGTAATGACCCCGAACAGTTTTCAAAAGGTGTCAAATTGAAAAGCTAAGTCTTTAATTGTATATCCAAACTTCGGTTTTAGTAGTTCTAGCAGGGAAATTATTTTAACATTTTAAGAGCACACCACTTATAGCTGATTCTCCAAATCATGTTGGAGTACATGCCTTCATTTCTGAGCCATCATTCACACGCTGCTTCTAAAATTAGAGGCTGAATAAGGACCAGAACACACGTCAGTGATGTACTAGGCTCAAAATCCATTATAATTCACAAGTTACTGCAACTAAATGTTACCTTGACCTTGAGCAATATTTTGGTGAATACCTATTAAGTGATCACTATGTGCAAGTTTGATTAGATTCTGACCAATGCTACAGGAGCAGTAGCAATTCTTATTAACTGTGGGTGGATGGAGCCTCGACCGGATGAGCTAAATATGGAGAAAAATCTTTTTACTGATCAACTGATCAAAATAGGATCGAGATTAAAATCCATTATCCTGTTGCATTTCCAGTTTACTCATTAGCAAAACAATGTTTAAACATTAAAACATACAACACTAGCATGCTTTAACTAAGTATTAACAGCTTAGTTATAGAAAGGTTTTTTAACAAATGAAAAACTGGAACAACGACACATTTATAAGGAGATTTCAGCCTCGGTTTCAGAACTGCTGCTGTTACACAATTGTTCGATAGATATTTGCTAGCATTAGTTTCTAACTGCTAGCATAGCCTGCTAAGATAGCTTCTTAGCACAGCTCACACAGAAACGTTTGTATCTCAGTGCAAATAGATTTCACTAATGTTGTTATGTTTTCCCCTCTAGTGGACATGTTTCAGTGCACTCTGTCTCTGTCCCATCAGTTGCAACCAGCTGCAGAATACTCATTTAGTCACGTGGTCACATGTCTGCAAAATCTCAATATGAAAGTAAAGCCTACATCATTTTTCAGTTAAATTGCCATCCTGTAGCAACTACTCAGTATTTGTTGAGGAATTTATGAATTTCTATTTCAAATTTGTACTCATAGTAGGGAATGTGAATAGATTATGTGCACCTTGGCATAAGCTACTTCCAGTGGGGAAACTCCTGTAGAGCGCTTCGTTTCAGGTGTGATATTCGCTCCTTGTTTACGGTCGGTTTTTCCAAAACAAATCAACCAAATGGATGAATCAAGCGGCGATTTACATTTCTCAAGATGTCTTGGGCATTTACCGAATATATCTGTAGATGATGTTCGTCGATGTGTCGATATTTTCCCCCGCCCCTCAGAACAAAAGAGAAAAAGGATTCAAATTTTATATTTCTCAGCGTTTGTATACAGTGGTCCCTCGTTTATCGCGGGTGTTATGTTCTAAAAATAACCAGCGATAGGTGAAATCCGCAAAGTAGCCAACTTTATTTTTTACAATTAGATGTTTTAAGACCGTAAAGTCCCTCACTACACACTTAATACACTTTTCTCAGACAGGCATGAACATTTTCACACTTTTCTCTCTTGTTTAAAACTCTAAAGTTCAAAACTTTGTAGAAAAATAAGTCCAGTATTATAGAATGAAACCAAAGATCAAACCCTGTTTTCAGTTCCAGAACACGGAATAGAGCAGCTGCGAGAGAATTCAACGTCAATGAATCATTAATGAATCAATGAATCAGCGATCGATGTAGCGATTCTGTACTGTACAGGAGAGACGGCACAGAGGAGATGGACAGTGGTCTGCAGCTGATCAGGACGCAGAACACAATGAGCTGTTAAAAAAAAATGCTGTGTTAAGTGTGTTCTTGGCTAGCTGATATCGACATAACGGGAGAAACATTTGACTATTGTTCACCTGTAGTTTGAATGCTGAACATTTGCCTGTTTAAATCATAAGAACTGTCACTATACAGAGATGTGCTTCTGAATCTGGACAATGTGTCTTCTCATTTTGTAACGCAATTCTGCTTATGTTGAGTGATGTAAACAACCAATCGATGTACACGCTTCAATCGTCAAAATTGATCATTTGATTTTTTTATGACACAGCAGTGGTGAGTGTTCCCACCTCTGCTCTTCGTACCTTAACGCGATCTTTCAGTTTTCGTGTTTTGGACATGATTTTGGAGTCCATCTTCGCAGTAGTGATTGACCGCAAAATAAAGCTACCGGAAATGTACAACCCTACATCCAGTCTTAAAATGGGAAGTTAGCATTTTTTCGTGCACAGGGTCTATTTCTGTGCATGTAGACAACAACGGATTTGCAATTTTCATTGGATTTTCACAGTTTATGCCAACTTTAACCCATTCATTTGCAAATTGATGGCACACTGACTTGATCACAAAGTTGTTCTGAAGACAGCACCTGACTCCATGTAATTGCACACCTGGTTCCAAACTTCAAAGCCATCATTTTAAAAGTAACAATATCACAAGTTCATTGGCCACAACCACAGGCTCCAACCACAGTCTTCCCTAATTTGACTGCAGAACAGATGGGCAAAATATCAGTCCCTGAACCATTTCAAACCAACCTTCAAACTAAACTATCTAAAGAGCGTTATGCTAAGAAATAATTAAATTCAGTTATTCAATTTGTGACACTCTGGAAAGAAATGTCGCCCACATAAAATGCAAATTGGTGAGTGACAGCAAATTATTAGCTGTCTTTTTTATTATTTTACATGTTTTTGGCAGCCTTTAGTCTTTATTTGACCGTGCACAGCAGAGACTGACAGACAAGAGAGCAGGGAAATGACATGCAGTTAGAAGCCGCTAGGCCCTGAACCAGCAATTCTGTTCCTAAGGGCTTTTTAGCCCATGTGATATGTACCCTGCCACTGGGTCGCGCCCATAGTCAGCTCTCTTAACACATCCATGGTTTCCCCTGGGAAGAAGCATTGCATGAATGAAACCAACCACAGCGGAAAAAATGTGGAAAAATAATAAAATGGAAATGTGCTTCACCCCAGTGTCAGCAAACAAATACTTCTGTGAAAGAATTTAAACGTATCAGTGTGAATGAACAGAAAGATGAAACAATGGGCACAATGTTAAGCATCTCTAATTTAGTTTTCTGTGATCAGCTAGAATTTAATTTGTAGCAGTGGTGCTCTGAAAAAATGTGGCTTACGTTCCAAAAATGTTTCCAAATATGATTCACGTGGGCTTCTACAAGTCTTCGAGCCCTACAGTTATCCATGACACCCTGCAGTTCAGAGGAATAAGAACAATTTGCCCAAGTAGTTCAAGCAAAAGTACGGCATGTGGCTAGTGCACTACAGATAAAAGTCTTAGTCATGCAGCCAAATGCATTATGCATCATTCACCGGCAATAAATGAGTAATTAATGTGGTGAAAACCAGGTTAGTGTCAGCACTCCTGCTCCCTGTTCTGAGCTGCAGCATTCACACAGATGCATCAGTATTCATTTCTGCTCAGTGGGAGGTTTAAGCTCTTCCTCCTCCCACCTGTTGTCTCTCAGACTCCTGCCACCGAGCCACAACCGACACACATTTCTGCAAGGCCACCAGCTTAAAACTGGCCTCTCATTAACACTGCAGACTCCCCCCGCCCCCGATGCCAGTGCTAATTGGGTCACTATTTACCCCACAGTCAGCACAACCTCACACAGACGGGAGGGGGAATCCAAGACCACCATCATGCTGTCCTAGCATATGCCCTGGTAGGCTGCAGGCACTGAGATTAGAGCAAAACAGGCACTTATTAATACTGTTAGTCACTCGGTGCCTGCAGGTGAATCATCCCTTCACCAGTATGACTGCACTGTAATCAGCAGCACACAAAGCTACATTTATTATCAGCAACTCAAAAGAGGCAATATGACAGCCTTATATCTCCTCCCAGCTTGGATATCTGCATTACTTGCAGACACTTATGGTTGTCAATATGCAGGATATCTGAGGAGGCTGTCCCTATTTTTGGACCCAAGCCACAGATGAGGTCAGCCAGCCGTGAGCGCTCACACACACACACTGCTGGAAAAGAAGCCTCAGTATGGAGGCAGATAAGGCCTTGCTCAAATTGCTGTTTTGTGTTTTTTAACGAGGACAATTCAACCTTGCTAATCTGTTAGGCTCCTTCCCCTAATCAACCCACTGACTAATCCATATTCTCGTGCCAAAGAGAGCCGCAGTTCAGCCCAGGGCCGAGCCACGCCGGCGCAACGAGGAGAGGGGGAAGACAATGGCACGTGTCCTGGACGGGGGAGAAAAAATAACAGACACGGCTCCATGAGGGAGTCTTTTTTTCTACTTCAGTGCACTTCCACCAACAGATGAGGAAGCTCACACTCTGTACTGCTCAGCAGCAAGCTAACAAATAACAAAGCTTTAAAGGCATACTCTCCTGATCTTGTTTGTACACACTGACTCTGAGGTGAGGAGATGGCAATCTAACTGCCACAGAGAAGTCCAGTACAGCCGACATAAACATTTATCAGTGCAGCCCCAACAGAAAAGATGAGTAATGCCTTATCTTCTGTATCGGCTGTAAAAATCCTCATATTTCACCACTTCCGATTGCTCAAATATGAGGAGTTTGACGAAATGACATTTGAAGACGTGAACTTAGATTTAGGAAATTGTAATGGGGAATTTTCTGGCATTTCCTTCACTAAATGTTAAATCCATTAAGACAGAAAAGGGAGGGAGAGTAATTAGCAAATAATGATTATCTACATTTTTTTATTTTTTTTGGCTCAGGTTTTCCTTAAGTAGTTTGTAGACTTGAACTATAGCAACATAATGATCTTATTTTATCAAAGCATAATTTATGTCAGCCTGGCATTATTTCCTAAAATTTGGCTCCATGGGTCATGCTGGGTGTATGCTTGCTTGCAATTACCAAAATGGCCAATCAGTGCTGCTAATTTCAGTCACAATTGTTTGAGAAGCTGCGGGGACCTTGCACTTTGAAAACCAACAGAAGCACAATTCAAAGCCACGTTACAGGAACCATGCCAGGCTGAAATCAGCTACAAACACCCTTTATAATAGTATTTATCAACCCAGAAATGCTTTATTAGGAGACTGACTTTAGTACGTACCAATTTCTCTAATTCTATCACATACAATTATAATGTTTGTACACATAATCATACGTATTGTAATTTTTTTTTTTTTTTTTTTGGATTAATTCCTCTAAATGGTGAGGTCTCACAAAAAAAAGGAGTGAGAAACGTGATGACCTCCTTGATGGTTCTGGGCGCTTCGGCTCTCAGACAAAAGTCTCATTCACAGTGATCTGTAGACACAATAGTGTCAGAGTATAAGAAGCATGGCAAACATACAACCATGCATCTCCTGAACAGTTACATTCATCTCCGTAAGTGAGCAGATAATTGCACTTTTTTGTAATGTTGGCCTCCGTACACAACTACACTGTTCTAAATTAAGCAATCAAGATCTGATTGAAGCGCAAACTTTCAACTTTGATTCAAGTGATTAAAAAAAAATCTTTTGTTTTTCAGAGACTCAAAAGTAACTGAAGAAACTCAAAAAAATGTAAAATATAATAGTTGTTCTTAATCTCGGATGAAGGTCATTTGGCTGAATCTGAGCAGAGAGTATATCCCTGTACACTACAGAATTCATCCTGCTGCTTCTATCAGCAGTCACAGCATCCATAAACACCGGTGACTCGGTTCCACTGGGAGCCATACATACCCGTGCAGTCACGTCTCCCCCATCATGTTTGACAGATGATGCGATATGCTTCGCATAATGAGCCGTTTGCCTCCTTCATGCTTTTCTCTTCCCATCATTCAGGTACAAGTTTATCTTGGCTTCAGGTGTCCAAAGATTTGTTGCAGAAATGTGCAGGCTCTTATAAATGTTTAGATGTTTGCCTTGTGGTGTGGGTCAACTGAGCATTTTTCAAAAGAATATGTCTTAAAGAGTGTTTGAGGTGTGGAGCTGGAAATTCACAGTGCTTATTATAAATGTTTAATCTTTGGAGAATAGAATTTTTTGCGCAACTTGGAGAAAATTCTAAAAATTTGCTGATTTGCGATGGAATGATACAGCTTTTAGAACAACAGATGCACTCATCAAGACAACGTCTTTTCCAGGGAAATCTTTTCAAAAACTTTTAAGGACAATGCTGAAATTCACATCACAACAGCGTGGCTTCGTAAAGATGAATTTACCTGCCCGCAGCCCAGGCAGAAAACATTTTACACATCATGAAATGAAAAATACAATAAAGAAAAACCGTACTACTGCTACTATCAAATATAACATTTGCTAATATTTTTTGAAGGCACATTTTTCACTGATAACAGCACTAATAAAACACATTTTATGCAGTTATGCAGAAACAGTGCAAGCTGCAGCCAAAGAACGAGCTGTCAAAGATGGGTGTTGTTCTGCAGATGAGTACGGAGTTGGGGGACTGAAGCTTCATCAGCCGCAATGGGTGACTGAGTTTGCCTTCTTTTTAGCAAATGTGTAATAAACAGTTTTGCATCTGTGGAGATTTTGGTCGACACAATAGTGCAGAATGGAGCCACAGATGCATCATTCAATAAATCCAGATGTTTGATTAAAGATGAAATGTCACAAACTCCACTAACTATGGTCAGCATCCACACTCAGCTGCACCCATTACATTATATACCACAGTTTCACTTCCAAAAACTGAAATTATTTTCATGTGTTGTGTATTGTTATATCTTAATATTTATGGATAGTAGCTAAGCTGCCTAATGTGGCACAAAATGATTGCATGCCTGCCTCTTCTAAAAGTGCTATTAAACAACTAACACACACAGACTTCAAGACAAATTGCATCACTGTTGCCAAAGTAGCCAAAAAATAAGGACGAATCCACAGGCCATTACTTATCACTGATTTTAGCTACACCTCAATATTTTTAGAAGTCGCTTCCTACTGTCTGTGTATTTCATGTCATTATTTTTAAGCACCACTTCTCCAGTGAACCTCCACAAAGTTGGCAGGCAGCTGCAAAAAGATCTGGGACACAACTGTGAGGCATCTGTGTACACATAACATACATATCAAGATATAATGCAAAAGGAACCACAAACACTGTTAGCACGATGATCAATAACACAAGGCCTTACCGGCAACTTCCAGTGAAGCGTTGCGACTAATGGCCTCTCCCAGGTAGTTGCGGGCCACACAGGTGTAAACGCCCTCGTCTGGTTTGCTCCGTCGGCCGTGCACGATGCGCAAGAAGAAAAGGGAGCCGCTGGGCAGGAGCATGCGGTGAGAACGGGGGTCATCTTTGTCTGTCTCCACACGTTCACCATCTTTGTACCATTCAATGCTGGGGATGGGGCGGCCCTCTGCCTTGCAGTTGAGGGTGGCAGGCTCCCCCTTGGAGACAATCAAATCCGAGGGGTCCTCCGCAATCCGCGGCGGGCTGTCTTCAAAACGCGGCCGAGACCCTGTGAAGCCGAGATGAAGGTGAGATGTTATCTATCGGGATGACCTGCTGTCATTCATGGAAACAGTTTCTTTGTGAGAGGACAGACAAAAGCAAAACCTTTTTGAAAGGAGAGAAAAAGCTTCTTTCGGAGATGCTTGATAAATTTGTGTGGTGAAGGGGAAAATCATCAGTAATCTCTGTTTGAAGTTCAAAGTAAGATGCTACATTTTCCCACAACAACAACAACCTGTGCGTTTCAGATAAATAAATCAATTTGACATCTATCTGCTCTTTCTATATTCTCTAAACAGCAGGACACAGTGTATATACGCTGCAGAGAAAGCCACCAGCAAAGCCACCGGCAGCACAGAGGATTCAATCAGCCATATGATATGGTAATAGCCAATCTCTGTGTCAGGCATGATAGTGGTAGAGATGATAGCTGGCTGAACGTTGAGTATAAGACAAGGTCTTTGCATTTGAAGGAAAAAGACTAAAGTTAAAGGAAGAAGCTACGCAGACTGACATAACTCCCATGTCCCCTTCTCTCTGGGGGATCCATTACTATCTTCGCTCGGTTGTGAGAGAAAGTCACACTTCTTCAGGACCCAAGGTAAGCTTTTAGACCACGACCAAATGTCTCTAACAATGTGCTTCGTTTTAAAAAATGAATAATTCAAAAGACTGCCGCTTTTAGTTCGGTTCTGAGGAGCAGATGGTCTGCCGCTCAAGTTCCCCCAACCACAAAAAAAGGCAGAAAGAAAGAGAGAAAATGAAATGGTCACTGTGCCACTGATTATTGTGCTGCTCTTTCTGAGGCATTATTCTTAGCACATAATCTAGACTGCATGGAAATCCTACATTATCATTGGAGAGGAACAGACAGGACCTAACCTAATGACACACATGCTGCTGCTACATTACACTTAAATCAGGAGGCTTCAGGATAAATCCTCACTTTTAGCTATAAGCAGATTTATGGTTGTTGTGTTTTTTTCATGGGCTGAAGTCGCTGCTATGGCACAAACCTGAAGTAAACATCTAAAGCGCGATCCGAGCACTCGCAGCGCCAGGGTCACAAACCAGGACAGCTCAAAACACTAATGCGGATGTGGATGAATGCTAGCAGAGCCATTAAAATAAGATATGGCACCTTTACTGAGTACTGATGCGAAAACACACTTTGTTTACATATATTATATTGTTATATTATACACAGGATAATATATATTATATTGAAACTGAGACATTGGAACAATATTTGATAAAGGGAGGATCTGCAGCCCAGCGATGTCCTGGTGTTGAACCTTGTTTGCAAGCACATAAAGGATTTCTAATCCCAGATCATGTAATACAGTTACATCACTCTGTGCTCACTTCCTCTTGAGTGATAACTGCATTTTATTTTATTTTTAAAAAGCACTATGTATACATGTACTTGAGAGAGACCAGACTTCTTAAAAGAGGTCCCAGGAGCTCAGTGCTGCATTTCAACTGAGGTGGAAATATAAATCATAAAGTAAAGGTCAAAGCAGTAAAAGGCCAAGCTCTACTGCTGAGGCACTTTTAATGAGTAACTCTTGTTTAAAAAAAAAAAAAAAAAAGCAAAACAAAACCCTTAAACCGGCACCGCGTAGTGCAAGCATATTTGAATAGATTCCACCTTTCCACATCCACGGGTTCAGGTGCATGTTGCATTGATGACAAGATGGTGCCCCAGTTATTTGAACACGAGTTGCTCAGTGGTGCATATATCAAAAAATAAATTCCAAGCTTCCTCCGTGTTCCTCACGCTTCCGTAATTTTGGGCCCATAGAGCACAGCATCTCTCCAAGTCAAGCTGGTAGAGTGTACGTGCGACTGAAACGACCGGCCAGATTTCCATCATTATGGAAACAATGGATTCTGATTAGATTAAGAGCCATTTCAAAGGAGATATATATATATATATATATATATGGCCACAAATCATAGTATAGCCTCTTGTTTGTGTTTCCTGGAAGCCTGGTTTCTTTCATATTCAATGTCTCCATGACTTCGCCATGACATCATTAGGACATCAGCATGACTTTTTTTTAAAGACTTGACAACCTCATGTGTGCTGCAACTGAGTCATCAAGCTCATCATCCACAAATTTAGTGAAACGAACTGTTGAGCTAGTTAATAGGTATGCCCTCGTTGTCATCTGTTGTGATTTTATTTTGAAAGGATGCTTCCTGTTATGCTGCAGAGTGCACGCGAGAGTTCAATAATAAAAACTAAGTGTTGTTCCGGTGAAAAGCCGATGCCCCACGTGTGATTATTCCTCCGTCTAGACAATATAAGTATCTTCAATATTCATGCAGATTCCGCTGGAAGACCCGTCTCTGCTAACAGGTTATGGGCCCAGGAAAACATTGAAGCTACGCCAGGGGAAAGTTTACCACCAGAAAAGTCGCAAAGTACAGCGTGTTCGGTGAGGGCTAGCGTGCTAAGTTAGCACCATGAATAAGCGTGCTGGTGAACCCAGTGGCCGATGGGCAAGGTTGGTTTTTGACGGAGATGAGAAGAATTATGAACTGTGGGAGACAAAATTTTTGGGACATCTTAGATTACAAGGTCTAAAAGACACAATATTGAAAAGTGATGACGACGATGAGGACGACGAAGATAAGAATGCCCAGGCCTATGCAGAGTTAATACAGTTCCTGGATGATAAGAGTTTATCGCTCGTGATGAGAGAAGCTGCCGATGATGGACGCGAGGCACTGAAAATTTTAAGAGACTATTATGCAGGAAAAGGTAAACCAAGAATTATCAGCCTTTATACCGAACTGACTTCTCTGAAGAAAGCAAGCACGAGCGTCACGGAGTACATCATACGCGCAGAGACATTTATTACAGCCCTGAGAAATGCTGGAGAGACACTTAGTGATGGTCTGCTTGTAGCGATGGTGTTAAAAGGTTTACCAGAAACATTTAAACCTTTTTCCGTTCACATTACGCAAAGTGAATCAGAAATCAAGTTTGCGGAATTTAAAACGAAACTCCGCAGCTATGAGGACACTGAGAAAATGCGCTTAATGGAACAAGAGGATAACATCATGAAGGTGAGAGTGCAACCCAGCGTGAGACCCGCAGCAGCTGCTAATGACCACAGGAGAGACATGTCAGACATAGTCTGTTTTAAGTGTGGCCAGAGCATGCCGCTACAGACAGTGGTGCGGTCACTGTAGGAGCAACACCCATCGAGAGTCGACTTGCAGGAGACGACAATGGAATGATGAAGCACGCATAGCCTCGGAGGAGGGCGACAACGCAGAGAGCGACGACACTTATGTCTTCCGGATGAGCGATGACTACGCGGCACCTCAACAGCCACAAGACATCAGGACCAAAGGCCTAATGGTGGATACTGGCGCAACATCACACATCCTGAATGATAAAACAGCGTTCAAGAAATTTAATGACGACTTCCAGCCGGGAACGCACTGTGTGGAATTAGCTGATGGCACCAGGTGTAAAGGAGTGGCTGAAGGCAGAGGAGATGCAGAGGTGTGCTTGATTGACAGCAGAGGGAGACAGTGTAAAACAACACTGAAAGACGCCCTATGCATTCCCTCATTTCCACAGAATATCTTCTCTGTGAGAGCGGCCACCACGAACGGAGCCACTATCATCTTTAAGAAAGGAAGGAACGTCCTTCAACACAGAGACGGTACAAAGTTTCACATCCATGAGCACAACAGACTTTATTACCTTGAGACTGTAAGTGAGTATGATGATAAGTGTAATAATTGTTTTGATGTGCAGACATGGCATGAAATTTTGGGACATTGCAATCATAGTGACATTCTGAAGCTACAAAATGTGGTTGAAGGTATGAAAATCAAAGGGAAAACTGACAAAGAAAGTTTGAACTGTGAGGTGTGTATTCAGGGAAAATTTGTCCAGACTAGGAATAGAAACCCTGACAGGAGAGCTGAGAAACCTCTCGAGCTGGTACATACGGATCTAGCAGGGCCGATAGATCCAGAATCACGAGATGGACACAGATATGCATTATTGTTTACCGATGACTTTTCCGGTGCAGTATTTGTATATTTTCTCAAAAACAAAAGTGAAACAATGCAAGCAACTGAAATCTTTTTGGCCGATACAGCCCCACTCGGGAAGGTAAAGTGTATCAGGTCAGACAACGGCACAGAGTTCATGGCAAAGAGTTACCAGGTATTGTTAAACAAACATGGAATAAGACATGAAACTTCAGCCCCATATTCCCCTCACCAGAATGGTACAGCGGAACGTGGCTGGAGAACACTTTTTGATATGGGGAGGTGCATGCTTATTGAGAGTGCCATACCAAAGGAATTATGGACGTATGCAGTTCAAACAGCGGCTATCGTGAGAAACAGATGCTTTAACAACCGGACAGGGCAGACACCTTACTTTTTGCTGACTGGGCGGAAGCCCAATCTATCCAGAATGCGAAAGTTTGGGTGTGAGTGTTATGCTTACAAGCAAAACAAGGGTAAGCTGGATTCTAAGTGTACAAAAGGGATTTTTGTAGGCTACGACAAAAACAGTCCAGCATACAAGGTTTATTTCCCAGACAGCGCCAAAGTGCAAAAGTTTAGGCTGGTTAAGTTTGTAACCAAACACAATGAGGAAAAGCAAACACAAACTGATACGACATCTGAGGATGAAGACATACAGGTGAGGGAGAGACCAAACGTGAACAGGGAAAGCCCCAGTACCAGTTCACAGGAACCAGATACTGACAACCAACCAGAAGTGAACAGTCAGATGCCACTTAGTGATGAGACTGAAAACTCCAGAAGGTATCCTTCTAGAACAAGAAAGAAACCAGATTATCTAAATGAATATGAGTCAGGAGAAGACATTGATGATCAAGTGCTGACTAACATAGACTACTGTTACAGACTGATAAGTAACTCACCCGTGACATTCAGTGAAGCTGCAAGGTCACCCAACTCTAGAGAGTGGAAAGCAGCTATGGATGAAGAAATGCAATCCTTAAAAGAGAACAACACCTTTACCCTAACAATCTTACCTGAGGGAAAGAAAGCAGTGGGGGGTAGATGGGTATATGTGAAGAAAAACAGTGGTGATGGATCAGAAAAATATAAAGCACGGTACGTAGCTAAAGGTTACAACCAGTGTTTTGGGATAGACTATGATGAAACTTTTTCTCCGACTGCTAACCTGACAAGCATAAGAGTATTGATGCAGTGTGCAATACAAGAAAACCTGATTTTGCATCAGATGGATGTAAAAACCGCATACTTGCATGCACCAATAGATTTTGAAGTGTATGTTGAGCAGCCAGAAGGCTATGAAGTAAAAGGAAAAACAGATGAGAAACTGGTCTACAAGCTGGAAAAGTCACTTTATGGGCTTAAACAGTCAGGCCGAAACTGGAACAGGACATTACATGACTATTTTATAGAGAACGGTTTCATGCAGAGTCCTGTAGATCATTGTGTTTACACAAGGAAAACAGGAAAAGAAAAAGTGATCATGATCATATGGGTTGATGATATTATTATTGCAGCCAGTGATGAAAGGGTTTTGAAAACTGTGAAGGAAATGCTAACTGCAAGATTCAAAATGAAAGATATGGGGAAACTCAAACATTTTCTTGGTATTGATTTTGAGCAAACCCAAGATTGTGTAAAAATGTTACAAGAGAGATATGTAGAAAACATACTGGAAAGATTTCAAATGCAAGACTGTAAACCAAGATCAACTCCTTGTGAACAAAGGTTGAACTACAATGATGATGCTGAGAAAATGAACAATGTCAGAATGTCAGAGAGGCAGTAGGTAGCCTTATTTACTTGACCTCTTGCACACGACCAGATTTGAGTTTTGTTGTAAGTAAGCTGTCACAGCACTTCAAAGAACCAGCTGTGGAACATTGGACTACTGTGAAACATGTTCTAAGGTACCTGAAACAATCAAAAGACAAGACATTGTGCTACAGGAAAAGTGACAAAGATTTGAGAGTACAAGGTCACAGTGACTCAGACTGGGCTGCGGATGTGACTGACAGGAGGAGTACTACAGGTTACTGCGTAAGCCTGAATGAAGGAGGTACTTTGGTGTCATGGCGAACAAAGAAGCAGCCAACTGTTGCCTTGTCAACTTGTGAAGCAGAGTACATAGCTTTGGCAGCAACAACACAAGAATGTTTGTACTTGACACAACTGTTGCAAAGCATGTATGAGCATCAAAAGAGACCGCCAAAGATTTTTGAGGACAATCAAGGGACTATTGCATTGGCAAAGAATCCTGTTAACAGACAGAGGTGTAAGCATATCGATATCAAATATCATTTTGTGAGATCAACAGTTAATGCTGGAAATTTGATATTGGAGTATTGTCCGACAGGTCTGATGGTGGCCGATGTTATGACAAAGCCAGCAACAAAGGGGAAGTTATTGAAGTTTGAGAAATATATGTTTGGAGTGTAAACAAATAGTAAAGAAAAACTGTTTCTTTTGGAATGCATGTAAAGCTGACAACGTGAGTGCAAGTGGGGGTGTTGAGCTAGTTAATAGGTATGCCCTCGTTGTCATCTGTTGTGATTTTATTTTGAAAGGATGCTTCCTGTTATGCTGCAGAGTGCACGCGAGAGTTCAATAATAAAAACTAAGTGTTGTTCCGGTGAAAAGCCGATGCCCCACGTGTGATTATTCCTCCGTCTAGACAATATAAGTATCTTCAATATTCATGCAGATTCCGCTGGAAGACCCGTCTCTGCTAACACGAACTATTAAATTCTACTGTTTACTGTTCAATTATTGTTGAAGGCAAATCTTTAATAAAAGACAGACCTTCAATTTAATCAAACATGGACGGATGAACTCTGTGCACTTTCAAAGCAAACTCAAACTGTATTGGAAAATTAGAGAGAGCAAGGAAAATGACATCTAATGTTGGTATATGCAACTTTAACATGTGACAAGTAACTCTTAATAAATCCTGAAGTTATAGAACAAAGCTCACTTGACAGACAAGTCAAAACATCCTTTATGCTCCGTTTTTGTTCACCACCTCTGGAGTGAAATCGCGCACTGGCTCATCAGCTACAAGATGCCCCGTTTTGTTCTGCAGCTAGTTGCTAGCAGCATCAATCACTCAGTACGGTACATGGCAGGTTTATGAAAAAGAGCATTTTTGGTAAAAACTGTTGGCTGATATGAACTGTACAACACTGTGGACAGGAGAGCTAAACAATGAGCTGAACATGTTGAGAGGAAGTGTGCTGTTGGCTGGTGATTCTCAGTGGGTTTCTCACTAAGAGTGACCCTTTTGCACATCCACTCTTCACATCAATAATATATCGGTGCAGCTTTAATGCTTTCTTTAATGCAGTTTGAGTGGAACACGTTTTTTCCTCTGTGGGACACGCTTATGTGTATAATATTTGTCATTTTGATGGATCGTGGCATGGGAACAGATGCACACGGGACCTCTCTTGCAGAGGACATTTTGATGTTGAATGAGTGCCCTATGTATTTCTAATTTTGTGTTCAAGACAAAGCTCCTTCAGGGTGATGAAGTCTCATCTAATATTATCTAAACTAAATAAAGCTTTGCTAATAACAAAAACTCTTGGAGCCGTTTATTTCTGTGAATATCTACAATTATGTCTCCAAGAAGAACAGATAAGAAGTCAGATTAATACAGACAAATGACATTATGTATATTTACAGTAATACCAGCTAATCTCAGCGATTACCTCATCATTTCGCCTACTGCATAAAGCCATCCGTCTGCCATTAATAATGCTATCAACTGTTAACAGGGGTCATTTTAATCCCTTTATTGTGAGTGTATAATACCGTAGTTAAAGCTCTCTATTCTGCAATTTTGAGCTGTCCTTGTACTCACTGTGCCCTCGCCCCATTCAGTTGATTTGAATAGCCAAATGTCACTGTGACAAATCTTTGTCTTCGTTTTCTCATATTTGAATAGGATACTTTTCAAAATCCTGAAATCAAATTCAGTGCTTTCATTTTGGGAAACTCAGCCCAGCTGTGTCTTAAAGTGCATTAGAGGCAACGTTTTCCAACCAAAGCCAGCTTTGGTATTATTAATAAGAGTCAACGGGCACTTACTACAGATAACAGAATCAGCGTGGCACCATGCTGATGTGTTACAGACAAAATTGTCTCGTCAAAGCAGAAAAATAACAGCAAAACAGCTTCAGGTGGCCAAAGTGACAAGCAGCAACCTGCTCCCGCGACAAGTGTGCAATCAGTGAAAAGTCTACGCCGCTATGAGCATGACAGCAGCACATTTTCTTTGTGAGAAACAATACTTTCACAGCAACGTTTGCCTCGTGACAAGAAGATTGCGGTGCGGCGGTTGAAAGCACCTTTCGGCAAAAAAAAAGAAACTCTGTCAACCTGTTTGTGTCGTGGAAAAATAAATGTCACCGCTGATAATGGGGACCTCAGAGAAGGTATGTTTTTAGTCGGATCATAAACACGGCACATTAGAGCCAGCAGGTCCTCGGAGATCTCCGAGTGCATAGGGGAATTTAGAGTGTGACTTGATTTGTGTGAAAATTTTTAATTTGGCGCATCCTGGTGTGAAATGACTTAATTTACAAGAGATGAACAAGTTAGAAAGTGCACTGGCTAAGCACGCTGTATGGCAGACTTTTAAAATAAGCACAGAAAATGCAAAGCTTTGACATGAGTCTGTTGCAGCATTTAGTGCACAGACTCCCATTTATGAGAGCAGCTATTTTAAAGAACCGAGGGTTAAAGCTCTCAGCAGAAAGTACAGCTAAAATCAACAGGACACCGGCAGATATCAGCTCCACACTGGTGAAATATCCAATTTAACGTGCATGTTGATCCAGCAACCCTCAATTGTAAGTTAAAGCAGAAAACAAAACCTTGTTAGGCCCCCTGTAGCCACTAAACGCGTTTCATCGCTGCGCTGCGGCGTCAGAGCGGACGAATCAATGAGAAGCTTTTAAACATGTTAACTTCTGCAAGCATGAGGGGCAATGCGGAGGTAAGTTGAGCCATAAGCGTGAATGGCAGTCAACCTTGAGCTGACGTCCAATATGACGGGAGCTTTATTTAAACGAGAGTGTGCCGCCCCCCTGCAAGGTTATCACACTCTGTAATACTCTCAAGGCTAACCGGTAAACACACAAATGTATCAGAGCAAGAGGTGCTTTACAGAGAGAAATGCAGTAAATTCCATCTGATACATGTTTACACTTCAACATGAAAAAAGATATTTTCGCTCTTAAATGAAACGCTTCAATAAATATCGGCCGTATCAGTATCCTTATGGTCATTTATTTATAATCAGCTCTTAAAAATATTGAAAAGTGTGCCTATTTACACTTAGGGTCCAATATTCAGTCTCAGTTTTGTTATTTATTTATTTTTTAAAAAGAACATTGCGGTTTTGCATAAAAGTTATCTACTGCCTGTAGAGAGTAATTTGTTTCACTACTTGTGACATTATCTTGCACTGCCACGGAAGTCTCAGACACTTTGATGTTATATATGGCCACGGATCAGCATAAATCCATTCAAAATTGATCCTTCTTTAAAGTCACCACAAACCAACAGCAAAGTCAGCAAAAACAAGCCCACAAACCACCACCACTCATGTTAAACCAGGTGTGGTGCTGTAAGCCGGTTCATCGTAGCTTTTGTTACCCTTTCAAAAACCAAGCTTCGGGTTATGGCACTGGCACGCTCAAATGTGGAGCATCACTTTGCATCGGGGGTTTTCTGTCAGTAGCTTGGTGTTTGGGAAGCTTTGATGCAGTTTTTGCAGAAGTGGATGGTGGATTACAGCCTGGCTTTTTTGCCCACACATGAACAGCAGCTTTTGAAAAAGCTCCGTAAGATGAAGTTCTCTGTGTTTGCTTGCGGATGACGGCAACAAAGATTTTGTCTCGCAATGTCAGAGGTGCGCACATTTATCTCACTGTGCGTCGTGTTATTGCTTGGATGAGAAGATTTTCTTTAGTGATGGAGAAAATCTTGAGACATTGCAGACTGGACTTTTGTTGACCTTATGACTTCCCCCACCCCAGGCTTCTGGCCTATAAAAACAACTTGTATATGTGGAAAAAGTCAGAGTACAGTTTGTAATGTTTGTACCTATGCACAGAAAATTAAAGGTTATGTGCATGTGTGTGTACACATAAAGGCACATTAGGTTTTTATCATGCTGGAGAGATTATGTCCCTCTGGTGCGGGGGTCTGAGCATCTCTGCTGAAACTGCTTTTCTGGTAACCAGGCAAAAAAATGGATGGAGTAACTGTAATATGATTACTTAATTTAGGAGCAGTGTTGCCTGACATTAGTGCATTAAACAGAAATGTAATGCCATTACTGACGTATTACAAAGTAACACTGCTGACAGTGGAGCTTAAAGCTTTGTTTTCCTGAAAAAGACAGCCCAGTGCAGCTGCGAAACATTTACGACACATGTACGCACTGACCTGAAACCTGAACCCTTCGGGGTGTCAAAGTGTCATTTCTCAGAATATTAATTAAGTTCTACCTTAAGTAAATATGATAAAACAGGCTAATTTTAGCAATAACCACAATAGCACCATACATTCAAGTAACCTGGTTTTACTTGAGCTGTTGGAAGTTCTTGGGGTTAGCAATATAGCCCACATGCTTCAAGGGTTGTCATGTTGTGCGTTCGGAGACGCTCCTCGTCTGCCTTGGTTGTAACGAGTGGTTATTTGACTTGCTGTTGTCTTCCCAGCAGCTCAAAGCAGTCTGGCCATTCGCTTCTGACCTCTAACATCAATAAGGCATTTTCACCCAGAGAACTGCCGCTCGCTGGATATTTTCTCTTTTTCTGACCATCCTCTGTAAACCCTCGAGACGGTTGTTTCTGAAATACTCAGGCCAGCATGTCTGGCACCTAGAAACATGCCACCTTCAAAGTCACTTAAATCACATTTCTTCCCCATTCTGATCATTTGATAGTTGGGATTTTCTCTTTACCTTACAATATAAAGTGCCTTGAGGTGACTGTTGTTGTTACTTGATGCCATATAAACAGAACTATACTGCAGGACATCTTAAGCTGTGCCTAAATGCACAGTTTCTGCCATGTGATTGGCTGATTGGATATTTATATTACTGAGCAGTTAAACAGGCGTACCTAAAAAAGTGGTTTGTGAGTGTTATCATGTCCAGTATCTGCAACACACAACATAAATTCATGCAGGATTTTTTCTTTTCTTTTCAGTGGTATTAAAAAAAATCTAAGCAGATTTAGAGCTGATACAGATTTAACTCGTTATGAACTGATGATCCGTGATGAATCATCCATGATGATTAGATGGAATAATTGTAATAACTGCAACTGATGTCTTTTATACACAAAGAAAAGGAAAAAACAAAAAACCGAGAAAGAAATCCAGAGAAAGCGTGCAACCACAGTTTAATGAAAGCTCATTAATGCCACAGGCAGATCTGATAGACAAGTTATTGCATTGGTCCTAATTCTCTCTCTCTGACACACGCCCACATGTTTGCTCAAGGCGTCTCCTACATCTCTGCCTCATCTAACACGCAAAGTAAGCCGGGTAGGAGCTGAGAGGGAGATCACGATTGCATTTTACAAGCTGGTTATTCGGGCTATATCTGGCGTTTCTTGGCTCCTAGCTGTGGTGTTTCATAAGGCTGGGAGCTGCTTTCATTAATTAGTATTTACAAATATTAACCCCGCATCCTCCCCAGGGGCAGAAGTGTACTGCAGTCATGCTAATGTGTGAAAACAACAGAGACACCGAGGGGACGTCCTGTTTTGCTTCATATCTCAGAGCCTTTTATCAACACCCAGGCTCGGAGTTAAACACACACACACGAAAACACCTGGACCTGTCTCAGCTCACAGCTTTATATCTGGTGGGAAAAACAAAAACAGAAACACAACCTGCAGAAAGCTCAGAGGCGAACTTTACACGAAAGTTAAAGTGAGACAGCAGCAGAAGGCTGGCAGCTTGTAGTTGGGGCTCGTGGCTGTCTGCTGAAATTCACTCATGTCTTTTTCTTTTCTTTTTTTTCTCATTTCAATTCATTTACATACTTAAAAGGGCCAAAACATTCAAGGAGTTCTTGTGACATTGCCAAGTAATCTCTGCGGGAGGGTGATAACATGTCACAGCAGACTACATTTCAAAGCCGATGAGTCGGGTTTGATTTTCTTCTGGCATCAGACTGAGAACTGAAGCCTTTGTTTAGCAACCGTCCTCCTCTTCCATCATCTAAACTCTAAATGATGTCATCAGCCACTGTACCAGAAGTGGGACATCATCAGCATCCGGCAACATGACTCGAGGCTGTGGCACATTAGACGACTACCTCCCCTCTGCAGTGGTTTCATCATCTGTGTTCTTTTTATCAAGAAGTACTATAGGAAGCTTTAGTCAGCCCTGAGCCACATTTGTCGCTAAGTAATGACCGCAGGGATCGGAGCGGACACAAATCACCAGCTAAGGATTGTTTAGCATCGATTAGTTCTGCAGCAAGCACCACAACAGCTGAGTCTGAATACAGCTCGAGATAACAGAAATTTCAATGAGACGTATTGAAGTCTATTAATTGAGGTTCGGTTTGCATGTCTGCGTGAGAGGCGAGCTGCTGGGCTGAATTACATGCACATTGTGAGGCAGGCCATTGTTGTTCGCAATCACACGGAGGCTTTGTGAAAAACTGCTAGGCTGTGTGTACCGGTGGTGTTTTTGTCTGAGCGCGGTTCAAGCAGGAGTCATGAAGCCTGTTCGAATCCTTTTCACGAATGCTTTTATGAAAATACATATGGGAACACGCTGTATCGTAGAGGCGGGACAAGAGGAAATACCCACTCCAGATCAATAGATGTGGGCAGATGGTGTGGGTGTTGAGAAGTACCTTTAATGTTCAGAGGTGGTTCCAGTTTACAATAATGAAGCAATGTGGGTTGCAAGCAAAGTTACTGGGGTTAAAGAGCTCAGGGTTTGAAGCAATTTTTTTTGTTTATGACTGAAGACATTGTAAAATAGAGCTGCGCTTGGTTTTATGGCCCAAAACTTTAACATTTACCAGCAATGCGAGTAAAACCCCTGGGTGCTATAACTTGCCAGCATAAACAAGCGTGCAAGCACAGTTTAGCAGCAGAAGACAAATCCTTTACCCCCCAGAGTTGGTCAGAACTAAACAAAACAACAGGTGATTAGTTAAAAATGTATAGACAGGTGAGTGGTTGCTATAAATGGCGAGGTGAAATTGGTTGCAAAGAGGAATTTTGTGCTTGCAGGGAAGATGACGACTTGTTTGCAAACAGTCACCAACCAAGAGACGGAAAACATTTGCCTTCAAAGCAAGTCTTTGCAAATAAGTTAGCTTCTTCCATGCTAACTAATGAATGTGGCAGTTTGCTAGTAACCAAAGCAATTGTTTGGAGGATTTTGATGCAGCACGCCCTTTTGCTACAGTCAGCAACCTTCAGCAACCAATCACTAAATAAGAACACGTATTTTTTCTTCTTCTTCTTTGTAACTGGAGGTTGCCAACCAGTCTCTAGGCCTGTGACGTCATAATGATTCAAACAGATGTTGTAAACCAAACTGAATGTGTTACTTTAAAGGCTTAATAATCATTTTTGTCAAAAAAGCAACAAAAAGTTTCCTGTGAAGCATTTTCTCTGCACGTAATTTTGGGGATATGTGTAGACATTGTTGCAACTGTACACAAGGGTTTTAAATGTTTCCATCATTAACTCTAAAAGTTTTCTGAGGACTGTTTTCAGGATTAACCATCTTTGAGTCCAGTTATTAAATCTAATATAATCCTGAATAACATCAGTGTCACAAACTGTCAGTGAAGCCATCCAAGTAAACTATACAACAAAAAGTTCTACAGCAGCACCACTGGATCCCTTTGGAGGTCTAGTTTAAATAATTCCAGAACTGTCTGTGTATTTTTTTTAATCTTTCTTTGAACTCTAAAATATCAGTGTTTCCACTGGCTGTGCAAATCCAGTATTAATGAGGCTTTGGTCTAAAATGTAAATACATCATTTAATCAAGAGAGATTTATTTCCTTTCATGTCCACTGAGTCGAAATTTAATTTCCTTAACATTAAATTTTTTTAGCCCCATTGAGAATGAAAAAACAAAACAAAACATCTGCACTCTCATGAATTGTTTTTTTTTTCTGAGCCCTGCTTTTATTTATGCTTTGGATTAAGGCTTGGAAATTTAAGCTGTTACTAGAGCAACGATTAAAATATAATCGTTTTGTCAAAGGTAATCAAAAATGATCTTTTAAAAGCATCTTTGGTAATGTGTGTGCGCCTCTATAAGCACGCCTGGAGGGTGGTGGCTTGTCAGGTTATTGCACTACCCCTCACAATTTCTGCGCTCACAGCTGGATTAAAAGTGAGAGTTTAATGGTTTCGCTTTTGCTTGAGTGGAGCTTCTTTTGACCTCTGCTGTGGTCTAATGGTTTCGCTGTGTGGCCACTTCAGGGACCAAGGGGACACTGAGAACATGAGAGTCTTGCTGGCATTCATCGGTGGTATTAAAATAATGAAATAAAAATGAATGCACATGTGACATTTCCAGTTTAAAATCCATCTGTTGTTGGGGAGGATGTGTTCAGTTCCCACAGCTGTAGGGGTGTTTGAAATGAAGCTAAACACAACATCTACACCCATCTGGAGGGACAGAAAACACGATAAGAAAAGCCAAGCACAACTAGGAGGCAGTCACGCCATATGGGCTGTTAGTGCGCGTGCACGTGTGCGTGTGAGAAAGAGCCAGTTATACGAGACTTTTGTAGAATTAACATCGTTTTACCTGAAGAAACGCTGACGAAGGAGACAGTCACTAGTAGTAAATTGGCAACGTTCATCTCCTCACTCTCCCGGTGCCAAATCCGCCGGAGTCTGCAGCTCTCTTGAGGGACTCAGCGTCAAAATGATCAGTTAAACCAAAACTCCAGTCATGGAAAAAAGAAAAGAAAAGAAAAGAAAAGAAAAAACGGATTTTACTAAAGAAAACTGGCCGAGCTGATGGCTTTGAAAACGAAGTCTCAGCTGGAATATTCAAACGTTTGAGATCAGCCCGAAAAAAAACTTTGATGTCACTCCCAGGAACCCATGACAGCAGCAGGATCAGCATCAGCATCAGCACCGCCCGGGAGGAGAAACCTAATAACAAAACTCAGCAGCATCACTTCTTAGTGTCCGCATGGTCGCTCACACGCACAGCGACTTCTTCCTAAGATGCTCCCTCTGCTGCTGCCGAAAACAAAACAAAAAAAACAAAAAAAATAAAATAAAAAAGAGGGGGTGGGGGGGCTTAACTATATTTAGCCCGGTCATAAATAAAACAATTCCTCTCCTCTTCCTCTGCTCAGAGTCGGGCACTTGCGGGTTGCAGCGTCAGTTTGAGCGAATATGAAGCGCTGAACATGCCGAGCCGAGCTGCGCACTCCCAGATCCGCAACAATCCTCGCCAACCTCCAGGAGTCTGTGTTTTAAAGAGACAGACACGACATCTGCGCTCTCAAAGTGTACTCACAGGACGGGAGCGTGAAATAAAACTTGCAGAAGGGGCACAGCTGCTGGTCTTATTATGAACTGTGGTAGTATAAGCGTCAGTGTGGAAGTCACTTTTATTAGAAATGATACTTGTGTTTCAGGTAAAGGGTGTGCTTTTAATGTCTATATTGGCTAATGACAAAAATACTGAAAACTAATTATGGCTAATAATGTGAAGATCTTAAAGGTGGTTTTATGTCTAATATTAATGTAAGCCAATAGAAATGCTCTTGGGTTGTAATGTAGGGCAGCATTACAATTTCAGGGTCACACAAAAAGGTTGAGAACCAGAACGAGTGGGTTAGAGGGTAAATCCTAGACTTAATGTTCAGATTCCAAGATCTAAACTCTCAGTAGAATAAGTTACATGGCAAATATGGGGATTTTTAATGCCTTGGCATCAGCATAGCTTGGCCAGAACTGCATTGCATTTTTGACTTGTGAGTCCATCCATCTCTTTAACGCCTGAATAAAAATGTCCTCAAATTTGTAACAAACAAATACTTGGACCTGGAAGATATAACTTCCTTTAATTTTGGTGATTCAGGTCAAAAGTTCCTTTAGTAATAAAAATTAATTTTGGCTGCAGCTCAATAATCTATGAAAAACTACAGACATTTTTAGATCAACATCCCAGGATAAAGTGCTGAAGTGTTGACGCTTTTCTGGTCATTTAATCCGTGCGGTAACTTGGTAACAGCAGGACAAGTTAAATTCAGTTTTATTTATTTAGTTTTAGTTCACAGCCACAGTCATCGAGCAGCACTTTATATTGAAAGATAAAGACATATATAGACCAATGTTACAGAAGAAACACCGCCAATCAGACCATCTCTACTGAGCTAGCACTTGAGGACAGTGGGAAGGAAGAAGTCCTTTTTCACAGAAAGAAATCTCCAAGAAAATCAAGCCCAAACGGTACAGTGGGTGCAGGAGCAGTCTGAGATTAAGAGAAAAGATTTCGCTGATGACAGAGAGATGATAAATAGAAAAAGGACAGACTACAGCAGTTACTGACATGAAGTTGTGAAAATAATAAGAGGAAAGTGGAGGAAAATACTCAGAGCGTCATGGGTCCTCAGCAGAAGCAGAGACTACAGCAGAATAACCAAGGGATGTTTCATGGCCACCTGATCCGGCCATCCAGACATCATTTTAGTAGTAGACAGGGTGTCTGTCTCCTGAACCCAAACTGGGAGCTGGAGAGAGGAGCCTGGTAGTTTGTTCTACTTTTAGAAACTAGGAACCGCAAGAAGCCTGCTCTCTGAGAAGGAAGCGCTCTGTTGGGACCATATGATACTCTGAGGTCTTTAAGATATGATACTGTCTGATCATCTAAGATTTTGTATGCGGGGAAAAGGATTTTCAAGTTAAATCTGGGCTTAACTGGGAGCCAATGACGAGACAATAATAAGAGAGAAATATGATCTCTCTTTCTAGCTTCCATTAGTACTCTGTGTACTTCAGTGTGTTGAATCAACTTAAGGCTTTTCAGGGAGCTTTTAGGACAATAGCCCTAAATACAGTAGAATAGTTTTTCATAAATCTGATTCAGGATGTTTCTAATTTTGGCACTTTTGTTTTCCATCAACTTCCATCCAGGGATACAACCTGGACCAGATGGTAGTCTATTACAGGGCAAACACAGAGAGACAGACAACCATTTACACCTACAGACGATTTAGAATCAGCCTGTAACCTAACATGGATATTTTTGGACTGTGGGAGGAAGCGTGGGAGAACAAGGTACCGGCAGAACATGAAAAATCCACACAGAAGAGGCTCAGCACCAGGTGGATTCAAGCCCAGACCGTGCTCTAACCACACCACTGCACCATGCCGCCTAACATTAACTTAATTATTTATCAGTCATCACTACAGATGTTATAAGAGTCTGGGCAGACATGGACATAAAAGCATTTTGGGATTCAGAGTCTTGCTCAGGAACACTGATTTGTGACTCCATGCTCTGCACAATGCTATTTTAAGTTTCCTCAACCTCAATAAAAGCTAAATTTATTCAAGTAAAAGGCTCTGTTTTCCTTTAAAGTGACACCAAAACAGTGTCAGTGAGGTAAAGTTTTTAATGATTAAAACTTAAATTGAGTTTTTTCATTTCTATTATCACCTATTAAATTGATATTTGAGTCATTTTTAGCCACTAGTTGTTGTATTCACTTTATTAGTTCCTTTTTCTTGACACTTCACATACATGAGTCTCAGTTTCTGGAGGCTCACAAAGATGAAACTTGTTCCTCATGCTTGCTTGTGCATTTTCCCCTTTTGCTATAAAGCCCCTAATGAGAGGTGCTTCCGACATAGAAGTAACAATCTGAATTCGCGACAACTGCCATTGTTTATCCGTAATCACTCCAACACCTCAGCACAGCCATAATCACTCTCTCACTTTCATCATCACTGTCGCTGCTGCTGAGGCTGATAATGATGACAGAGAGCGTCAACCATGTGTGCTAACATGTCCTGCGTCCTCTCCACTTCACATCATCTCAGTCTTGCTGTTTGTCATCCACTCCCTCATGTCGAGATTTGTTCAGCAGCTGCTGTTTCACACCCACTCTTCCACAATCTGGCCCTGCTGTAGCCTCTAGAGTTTGGCCGGGGTCTTTCTCTCAGGGAGCTCTGGACACAAACAGCTCCCTTGGGGTGGGGCCCAGACCCATTCCTCGGTGCTGTTGCTTCATCTCCCTCCACCTCATTGTGCTCATGTCAGGTTGTGAAAGTCCAGCATGATTGAGAGTGACTTTTGGATGCTTGATGCCTGCTTTCCTTTGTCCCTTTCAATAGGACTGGAAATTGTGCAACAGAAGAGGGGGTCCAGATGGCTGTTGCATGGCAGGAGACAAAGAGGGGCCCCACAATAGATTCGATCTCTGCTTCTGTGGAAGTGTGGACCTTATTAAGGGCCACAATGGCGAAGTAGGTATAACACAGAGGCATCTCAACAAGAGAGTGGCCAGAGTCCTGGAGGTATCAGGTGGAAATAAAGATCTTATTTTCCGTGGAAAACCTCAGAGAAGTCATCAGTAAATAATGCTGACCCGATTAACAACATTCTGCTTAGATGTAGTTAGAGTTGTGTCTTTGATGTTTTCCTTTCTCCTTTGTGAACATGCAAAGATAATACAGGAGTACTTCCGAAACTCCCCTGTTTTACTTGTTTGTGCATCTTTCATTAAATCGGAGTTCTTATGAATCAGTTTGTTTTTCAGCGCATTAGTGAATAATCAGTGATAGTCATTAGACATTCAGCCAAGGCTGTAGTTATTTGTACATGCCTGCTGATCAGCTCAGCTTTGAAACATTTCAATTAAAGGAGCAGATGCTGTGGGAGAGAGTGTTGCACCTATTGTGTTCAGAAGGTCGTGGAGCTCATTCAACAATAAGGTTCGACACTGGCCGGGTTTCTGTTTGAATGTGTTGTAATTACAACAAAATTTTGGGGAAAATGTGAAAAAGAAAATTTGAATGAATTATGTGTGACCACTAATATTACAGTTTTTCTCGATTGGTTTGGGTCATTTCTTGAAACCGAGATGACAATCTCAAAACCATAAGGTCATTTGGCCAAACAGTCTTACAGTTCTGCCCAACAGTATAGCTCACTAGCAAAATCAAATATCCTTCCCCAAACTCTTCGTCCATGCTTCAAAAGCAGATTCCTTTCCCATATAAAAGGTCAGTACAGTCAAAATAGCACAGATCCTTCTCAATTGCCTTGGCACATGTGCATTCATTTAGTGCTTTTGTCAAAATAACCTGGATGGTTTAGCACAACACCATGGATCCCCTGCAAAAGCTCACACCTCTCCCAAAAGAGTTTATCCATGTGTCAAAACTAAATATCCTTCTCATATAAATAGTCAATGCCCCCAAAATGCATTATACCTTTGGCATTGTTTAAGCACTGCAAGTCAAAATGCTTAGACGTTCTGTCACTGAGGCACAGGTCTAGCAACAGAATACCACTATGAATAAAACTAAAAGATGTTACAGTAAAATCAGCCTCCAGTAAACCACTCATACTCAAGGAAACTGTAAACATACTTATCCGTACAAAGAAATGTTAACATTAGAGAACATACTGTGAAAAGAAAACATATACAGGATTCTGTAAATGTGAACAGTTATAAACACAAACAAAAAACAAAAAAAACCAAAAAGAACTCTAGCCTACCATACTGTAAATAAGGTTTCAGAACTATAGTACAGTAATATTTTCAGTGGTCGCCATTGTCACCCTCTCCTTCCTGGCCACCATCCTCATCCCCCTGGCCATCGACGCGCTGCTCACTGTCAGGCCATAAATTCTCATCCATATCGTAACGGATATTTTCCCTTGCGATGCAGCGAGGGAAGAAACGGCGTGAAGGTCTCAACCATCCCCTACATTGATCCCCTGTGATGTCCTCACATGCAGCATCCATTGCATGCAGCAGGGCCCTCTGGTCTTGAGCCTGATGCTCATACACCCTCCACCTCCAAGCTGAAAAAAAAAAACCCTCAATTGGATTTAGGAAAGGAGAGTAAGGTGGAAGAAACTCCATCAGCATCCGGGGATGGGTGGTGAACCAGGTTCTGATGCGTGGGTCGTGGTGGAAGTTCACATTATCCCACACAATGACACTGTCATGGTCCTGGGTCGGTGACCCAGCGCTTTTAGTTCGTTATCATTTTCTTGATGATGATTGTTTAAGTTCTATGTGTTATATTCAGTCTGCCTCTGAGTCCGCGTCTGTATCTGTCTGTCTATGGTGTCTCCCCATCTGTTTGTGAATCTGTCTGTTTAGTTCAATGTCTTGTCTGGTTCCATGTGTCTGAGTTTCCTGTTTTATTGTGAAGGTCTGTGTCATGTGAGAGTGTGCTCAGTTTACGTTTCCCCTGTCCCGTCAGCTCAGATTCCTCCCAGCTGTGTTGCCCTCCTGTCTCTCATCCCCTGATTACTGGTGTGTGTATTTAAGCCCTGTGTTCTCCTGCCTGTTGCCGGTTCGTCTGTGTAACGCTGTGTCAGTCTGTTACCCTGTGTTCCACGGTGTCCTGTTCCTTGTCTGCGTCTCTCTGCTTCTCATCCCGTTGTCATATGCTCCCAGGTCTGTTATTTTTAGTTCTCCCAGTTTAGTTGTCTTTAGTTATTTGTTATGCCCCACTGTTTGTTTGCCACTACACCTCTGTAAATAAAACCACCGGTATCTCATCCACTGCCTGCATCTTGGGTCCTTCTTCCAACTCCACACGGCTCGCCTCGGCAGCCGTGACAGACATAATGTGGTAGCTGAGGTCCTTCTTCACCTCTCATTTTCTGGGATCAGATCAGTATAAAGGTGGTCCAAAAAATTGAGGAGCTTTTGCGTATTGTAGGGCCCTAAACTGGGAATGTGTGTGGCCACACCTCTTTCTGATATGGCGGCACACATTGTTATATTTGCTCCTCGCTGGCCTGGGACATCCACAGTGGCTTGGTGGCCAATGATGTTACGGCCACGCCTTCGACCTTTGGCCAGGTTGAAGCCAGCTTCATCAACGAACACTAGGATGTGAGGGGTTTCGTTGCCTTCTAATGCCATTATTCTCTACAATAGAATAGAAATAAATCTAATCAGTCAAGTAGAGACAGATACTGCAGGGAGGATCTAAAGTACTGTAAAAACAGGGAGTGGACAACTGAAGACAATTTCTAGGCAAAATGCTCTAGTCACACAAAGCTGGATTCTGAAGGTAAAAAGGATAACGCAAAACAAAAAAACAGTGGTAACCATGTCTTACTGTAATAGTGTTACAATGATAGACAACCAGTAGTTGACTTACATGCACATACTGGTACCGCAGCCCTTTCACTCCGTCAGTTTCTCTCAAATGGTACCCCGTAAATCTGTTTCATGGTCATCTGAGATGTGGGAAACTGCTCCTTCGTTAGTTCTACTTTCACCTGATTGATTGTCAAGTACTGTCGTAACTTTATCAAATGTTCCAAGACATACTTTCATGGTATTATATCTCTGACTAATTTTGACAGTTGAACAGACAATTGTGCATATGATGACTTATACACTGAAACCATGCTGATATGTTTTGGAGTGAGTGACCATTTCACTGAAAAATCAACTAATCAGTTTAGATCACCAAGATCTATTTATTTGGAAAATGTGCTAAATGTGGGCTCATTGTGCTAACTGTAGCTACTTGTACATAATCATTTGAAAAGAAGCACAGAGTCACTTGAGACATGTACTAAAGCATTTGCAATTTGATAAAACCAATGAGAAATGACATTCTGTTGTGAACAATTGCAAGGTGGTTTGGAGATTTGTCCATGTTATTTTGAGAATGTCATCTCGGTTTCGAGAAATGAGCCAAACCAATCGAGAAAAACTGTAAAACAAAAAAGGAGTCACGCAGACAGCGTCAAAAACTCAAAAAGTATGGGGAGAACTTGATGGGAACTTTTACAATGGTGCCAGGTGTTAATTATGAGTTTTTAAAGTCAAAGTTAATGTAAGATTAATGTAAGATTATTTTATTAGCTTAAGTTTTGAAGAACTTGTTGTTCTAACACACTCATATACAGTTAGACAGACAGACAGACAGATAGATAGATAGATAGATAGATAGTAGGGGTGCAACGATACACAAAATTCACGGTTTGTTTCGGTTCGATACTTTGGTGTCAAGGTTCGATATTTTTTCGATACAAAAAATGTTCATGCTTTTTTAATTTGTCATTTATTAAAATTATAAATATATATTTTAACTCAAAAGTACAGTTTTTAAATTTAATGTTGCTGAAACAACAAAGGGATAAAATAATAAATCTATCTGATCGAGAAATCCCTCATCTTTGGAAAAGAGAGTTTATTACAGAGAAATGGCTCTTTCCAAAATAAAAGCTATACTATACGCTTCTTCTGGGCTATATTCTCAGCAGCATATTAAACATATCATGTCCCCATAAGGAGAATCATGTGCTAACGGCTGTCTAAACGACTCGGGTAAAGTTTGTAGCATGCGTGCTTGTTGTTTTTGTCTGCTTCCACTTGTCTTTGCACTAGGATGATGTCGGTGTAAATGTGCAGTCATATTAATTTTGTTCCCACTAGTTCTGTCAGCGTTAATCTGAAATGACGTTAATGCCACAACACGGCAAATCTCAGTTAACGAGCTACCGCGGATCGCCCCGTGCATGGGGCTGGACGGCGTCAACACGTTAACAAGCTAACTGCGCTAACGCACTAGTTCCCACAAATTGAGCATTGCGTGGCACATCCGACATACTGTTTTACTTTTGTCCATGACGCGCTTACCTTCAGGGTCTATGGAGCCCCGCAAGGGACATGGGAGAAAAAAAAATTAAGAAAAAAATTAAGGCGGACTTTTGCGACATCTCGCAAAACAAACTCGGGATCTCGCATTCTTCGGAGGCCAACAGGGAGGTCAAGGCACGATGTGCCGGGAGAGCGGTGTTCCTCCCGGCTGTAGTAGGTCTCAACCTCCCGTTAGCTTCAAGATGGTGGGTGTCAGATCTCCGAAAACGTCGGAGCACTTTTGCAAATATGTGATGTCTTGTAAACCGAGCAGATATCTGACGTTTACACAACTACATTCATGCCTCAAAATATCTTAAAAGTGTATTTTGTGACCCAGAAAGAGTAATATTACAACTAAGTAGCTGCCGCCATTGTTGGAATTCAACTTTTGCGAGATCCCGAGTTTGTTTTGCGAGATCTCGCAAAACTTTTGCAAGATCCCGAGTTAGTTTTGCGAGATCTCGCAAAAGTCCGTCTTAATTTTCTTTTTCTCCTATGTCCCCTGCGGGGCTCCGTAAGGGTCATACTTCACATGAAGACCAAAATAGTTCCAAAGGCCAGATCTGAATGAGGGTGGGGGAGGTTCAATTTGCCATGTTGCAATGAGCTTAGCTTCTGTCTTGCTAGCTTGCACTGTGCTCAGTGGATCTGCGCTCGACAGTGCAGCCTAGGCAGAGTAGTCGAACGGAGATCCACTGAGCTCTCAACACAGACAGCATCGTCAGAAGGAAAGTTGATGAAATAAATTAAAAATGTTGTATTGTTCGATACATATGCGTACCGAACTGAAAGCACTGTATCGAACGGTTCAATATCGATACGAGTATCGTTGCACCCCTAATAGATAGATAGATTTCCCAAGATTGTGTGTGTATATATGTGCGTGTTAATCCTTGTAACACTCAACAAGGGGGTCTTTTCTTTTCTTTCTACTCAGTATCTTTTTTCCCCTTTTAGGATTAAGCAGGATTTAAGGTGACACTTGGTCTTTTTTTCCCTTTTGCTGTAGGTGTGTGTGTATATGTGTGAGTATATGTGTGTATATGTGTGTGCTGACAGTACAGGGAGGTACAGATGGTGGGATGTGGCAGTCTGTCTGACTGCGGTGAAGAATGTGAGATTCAGCTGTCGGCCTCTCACCACCCCCCCCGGCTCTGACCTTATGTGGCTCTGATCACCGTCTGGCTCCATCTCATTATGACAAACTCCATACTGTTTCACTTTCGCAGCAGCCACAGCACTTACCAAAAAAAAAAGAAAAGTCTCGAATCTTGCTGATAAAAGCTGACATCCCTCTCAGGATGTTTGGATCCCATTCGCTGCCACTAATTAAGCTCCTCTTATCTCTTTTTACATGATCGAGGGTCCTCTAGCTGCTGACCTGCTAAGATATCTTGTCAGCAGATTTCATTAGTCACAGGAGCAGGGGTTTTGTTTCCCCGGTGTGTGTATGTGTGTGTGCTGTATGTGTGTGTGAGAAAATAGCCGGGGGGACTGTAGAGTTTATTTATAGGCTGAGTGTCACAGCAGCACGGGGCCAACAGCAGAAAGTCATTTACATTCAATGCACCAGAGTGCAAAGGTAAGCAGCTACTACTGCACCAACATTTGACTCAAGAGCTTTTTTTTGTCTTCTTAAATCTGCTGCGACCCTGACCAGCAGAGGGAGCAATACATGGCAACGTGGCTCCCCCTTTGTCACGCTCTTAAATGGTGCTGTCACATTATATTGTTTTAGAGTGGTTTGAACTGAGCACGTGGCTGGAAGAGCCCTGGAGGAGCCCTGGCTCCTGCTGCATCTGATAAGCTTATATAAAAGGAGCCTGCATGCGGCTGCTTACAGTACAGTGCACTGTGTGATGAATGTTACAGCTTCTATCTGCTCATTTAACATGTATTTTTAATCCCAAGCCATCATTCATGCACTTCAGACAGAATGACAGACAGGCACTGCAGAGATCAATAATTTGCAGTGTGCTGCCTTCACTTTAAATAATTGTCTTTCCCAGTAGTCACATCTTCTCCATCAGAACTCTTATAATGCCTAAATAGATTAAAAGTTAGTCTTTATGAAAACAAATAAAGTCGAATTACCAGCTCATAAGTCTTACTTATTAATTCATTACTGCTCCTTTAATGACTTTCATATTAGGAGGAGATTCGGTTACCAGCTCATAATTTTGATTTACTGGGGATCCACATTAGAATCTGTTGGACGTTAGTTTTACTAAAAGATGCAACTTATCAGCTAAACATAAAAAACATGAGCAAAAAAGCTGCGTGAAAATTTGATGTTGTGCCATTCTTCTGGCTTAATTAAACGAAGCACTGACAGTGTAGTTTTGTTTGTTCTTTCAGCTTCATTAAGATGGTTTGTTTGTTCAAGCCTCAGTCGTATTTAATTTCCGGTTTATTTGATTTATCGGATTATTTGATTCATCTATTTACTGAATTTTGTTAGTTGTTTGAACTTACGAAAATTGATTTCAACACAGCTTGTGTCACGTGATGGGGCGGATTTAACAACCACAGTCCTGTTTAAAAAAGAAGGCTTTCCCAGGACTCTGTGGGGAAAAAGCTAAGTGCAGATCTACTGCTTCCATAGGAATTAAGAGTGTCAGAGGCAGCCAAAATCTGCCAGCTAATCACTTGACTTGAAGTGTGAGCACCTGTATAAACGCAGAGGTTTTGGGAGTTTGCTGATCTCTAGCATTCAGGTGTAAGTGAATGCTACTTTTCCAAGAGTGGATGTCCCAGAAAATTCACCCATGTGACGCTCAGACAAACTGCAGAAATCCCAAGAGATAAATCTTAAAACAACAGCACGAAAAGAAAAAGACTGCGGAAGTATGACTTGTTCACATGGGTTGGCAGGAGAAACCGTTAGATTAGATTTGCAAAGTCACTGAACAAACCACAAGACGTCTGGAACAAGGTCCTTTGGAGGGTTTGTTTTGCAGACACAGGATCTGGGCACCTCGCAGTCACTGAGTCAACCATGAGCTCCTCAAGAGTCAAATGTGAGCCTGTCCAACAGCAACAACGATCACATGCACGGGCAGTAAATCTACAACAGAATGGATGAAAATCACGTTCCTGCAATGACCCATGATCAAAGACCTGAGCCTGATTGAAATGTTGTCGTGCGAGAGCTGTGCATAAACGAATACCAACAATCTTCAATGAACTGAAGCAACTTTATAAAGAAGAGTGGGCGAAAATTCCTCTGCAACGATGTGAGAGACTGATGAAATCACACAGAACACAATTACTTCAGATTATTGGTGCTAAACGTGGTTCTACAAGCAACTGAATCAGAGAGAAACTTTTCTAAGAACCGCGTCGAGTCCTGTGAAAGCTTCTTTTGTATATGACTGCATAACATCACATTGATTAAAGGCTGTAAATATACATCAGGAAGAACTTGTAGCTGCTCCTCTTGGAGCTTTGAATCACTCTAAGCACATCCATCTCTCAGTTTTTACAGGGGGCTCAATCAAATTAACTTTCATCGTGGTTAGTACTGTGTTTATTATTATGCAAAGATGCAACAAAGATGTACCGAAAACAAACTTGCTTTCATTGTGAATGTTTTCTTCTAACTACAAAAAAAAATTCAACCTTTAAATTTAACCTTTACCCAAGAATATACGGTGGGGAGTAAATCTGCGTCTTTTACCAGAATGAGTCAAGTGAATTCTCAGTAGTTTATTCATTCGGTTGATCGTTTCAAGGTAAAGGTGAGAACAGTTCGTGTTTATCACTCCAGAAGTATCTCTTAAACACAAATTATGATGTGTTGAAGTTATTTTTTTTTAAATAAGTAACACGAAAAACCAACCTTGGGATGTCTCCAAGTCAGAAGATTACAGGTCAGCAGGTTGATTAACAGCAGAAACTTGCTGGAGAAAAAGGTTTGTTTTTGGCATGTTTCAATTCATTGATTGGATCTGCTTACAGAGCAAAGGGACGCTGGGAGAGAAGCTATAGTAGTTGGAATATATAGGCAAATAAACTGAATGTATACAGACCAAAATAATGTAAGTAGTAGTCAAAAATTGGTCTATTTTTGTCAAGTAAAAATAAAAATGTCTGCATTTATATCTTTCTTTTCCAGGCAGAAAATTGGCTCCATCTCCTTGTCTTATCTCTGTTGCTACACAAGCTGTAATCCATACATCCATGCATGCATATTTACAGCTTAAAATTCACATCATCAGCGCCTCATTTCTGTCACAAACGTCCCGCCATAACATACGATAACATACGTGGTTCTGAGCTTTTTGTTATATACATATTCAGGGGCTCAGACAGCAGTTTGCAGTGTAAGTTTTTTCCTGTTGTTTTAGGGGAAATCATGTTTTATGGAAAAGCAATTAAAATGTAACTTGTTTTACGGGATTGTGAAACGCAGACTAGATTCGATGAGCTCCACTTAACAGTATCTACTGAATCTGATATTTGCAGAAATGAAGGGAAAAAAGTGTTCTCAGTTTCCAGATCTTCAGCCACTGATTGCTTGGTACAAATAGAACTCTCATGTAATTGCCACTTATATTTGAGAGCCCATTTATCTCATCTGCCAGATTGCATCACGGTCCTCAAGTCTTGCTTCTCCACCATGTTTCACAGTGATAATACTGTCAGTGTATCACATATGTAATATGTAATACATTTGCCAGATATAAAACACACACCATGTGCTGTGCGTGGACATGTTTTTCTCTGTTTTTCTTTTTTGTGTGTTTTCTGCAGCAGTTGTGTGAAGCCAACAATGACCTTGTGCAACAAGGCTCACGAAGGAGTGAAAGAATAAACAACAAAAGGGAGGAAAGGGTCTTTTCAGAGTGCACACTAAGCAGCAGCTGATTCCAGCAGAGGCTCAGGGGAGTCCTCTGCTGGCCTCAATTCATAAGTGCACCTGTTTTCTTTGACACGGAGGCTGCATAATCTCACCGAGGTACCAGCACTGCTACAGCTCTGATTGGTTTCCATGCTTGCACTAGTTGTCAAATGTCCCTTCTAAGAATATCTCATTATTGGGAAATTAATAATCTGCTCACAAAACCCAGAGGCATCAATAAATATCAGCATGCGTGCATGCAGGAAACAACAGCAGAGATGCTACCAACAGATTTTCATTATCACTTAATTAGAAAATGGAGAAACTGACTTATTCAAAGTAAACTGATAGAATTACTTACAATTCTATCATTTTGGGAACAAAATTATGAACAATGGATCTTAAATATATCCATGTTTTAGTAATGTAACAGTAATGTGAATGTGAAGCCATAAAAATGTTATAAAAATTTGAAGATGTAATTTTAACAGTTAGTTTTCTTTGGTTTTTGAGAGTTATGTACATTTTATCATTATTGGGGGGGTTTGTTACTTTTATTGCTTTAAGCTTGCATTGCATTTGGCATTTTTGTATCACATTAATTTGCATGATTTATATCAGAATATTTCTTACAGTTCAATAATCACAGAAGCTTGGCCATCAGATCAATTTACTTTTGATGAGTGAAAAAGAACTACATAGAAACCCTGCAGCAAGCATACATTAAAAAACAAATTTTAATTTAATTCATTAGCAATTAAAAGCAGGTAGTAAAGCAGGTCATGAATTATCATTAAGAAGGAGCAGATTTTTCAAAGCTTGTGGTAACAGTCGATAACCATGTGCTAACTGACCAAGGATCTGAAAAACCGATCCCTATAATTCAGGGAGAGGATATTAAAAGTCACCGCAGTGCTTTCAACATGAAATTTCCAATGTTTGAAATGTCACAGAGAAAGCAAAAACAATGTGAGCTGTGGATGCCAAAATCTGCAAGATCATGAAAACATCTATAAAGGAACTGCAGGATGGCTTAGGTAATACACTGTGGGGCACTTTTCTGCTGTACGGTTATGATACACAAACATCACCTACAAGGAAGAACCACCAAACAGAAACTTTTTTTTACAAGAGCACATGCGCAACGTAACATCCGAGTGGATAGATGTGCAAAAATCGCTTGAAAAACTGGGGGAAAAGCAAAGTGTTGACATATTGAATTTTGATTTATTTCATTATAGGCCAACGAAGGTTCTGCTCAGCAGTTCCTAGTATAAAGAATCAAACATGCATTGCAGCATACTGGAAACAAATAATGCACTGAAATTTAGTTGGTCTTACATCTACTAGCCACTTCATTAGTTACACCTATTCATCTGTTTGTTAACTAATATAAAA